>NC_134869.1:27486914-27815976 GCF_049852395.1 Peromyscus maniculatus bairdii | reverse complement strand
GGGTCATGATTTAGGTTTCTGGGTAGACTTTGGTAGTTTTTTCCAAATTTTTCAAATTGTTTCAGAAATTAAAACTTATGCTTTCTTGTTGCATCTGAGCTAATTGTATTGCTATACACATGGAAGCTTATTGTACTTTAAGAACAAATCAGTAAACAGGTGAATAAACCTCCACTGGGCACCTCAACTATATATTGTTGAATATTAATGAGTCTAGCCGAATACTGCCCTCAAATGTAGCCTGGGTCTTCCTGTACTTCTCACTGGCACATCCATGATCAACTGTACCTTTTCTTCTCTACCACAGTTAGTTCCCATACAATGATGTCACAGGTTGGCCCCCCATCTGATGTCACAGGTTGCCCCCTCCCCCCCCCGCCGTCTCATGTCACAGGTTTGCCTTCCATCTGATGACACAGCCTCCACTCCAGTTTCCCTATCACAAGTTAGTCCTCTTCACTGCTTCTGGTACAAAGCAGTGTTGGCTCAAGTCATAGTTATTCCTGAACTATATTTATTCCCCCTAATACCTGAGTCCTCCTCTACTTTTTAAAGGGTGCTGGTGAAGGCTAGAATTGGTTTCTTAGTATTACTCAGCTCTCCAACTTAAGATTTGTTATTTAGGGAGTGTAAAAGAAATTTCAGTAACTCCAAACATAACCACCACTAGTAGAGGAATAGAGAGGTAGCCATAGAAGCTTGGACCCAAACAATAAGCCATTTTCAGGTCACAAATTGGCAAATGACTAAATAGTGGCCATACTGTTATTCAAGTCATTGGGGATTTTCTGACTGTGCTGTCAAAGAATGAAATCAAGTTTCATACACAGAAGCTAAAGTATTAATAAGTTGTATTCCTTTATAAAACACCAGAAACTAAAACACTGATGAAACTCAAAGAGGATTTGAGGAGAGAAAGCATGGGACAGAAGCAAGAGGTTTCCAGGGAGAGAACTAAGACACAGTTTCAAGTAGGCAGACACAGTCATTGAGACCCATCTCCGCTCTTTAGAGCTGATATTTTGATCTTTATTTGTCTAGGCAAAAGATGACTTGAAATATTGTTGATATAAAGGAGAACAGCGAGAAGCTCTTCTTGTCTAGATGTAGAACTGAGGTTTGCTCTTAAATAAATGAGTCGGAAAGGAATGAAGGTATTTGGGATACTTTAAGACTAACAGTACTAGCAGAGATGGTATCATACACTACAATACCTATTTATCTGCTTCATTTTTTGTTGCAATTTAAAATTTATGTTTATAGTAAAAAGGAGGATATTTAGTAGAAATAACAAAATAAAATCTATTGAAACTAAAATAACAAATGTATTGCTACGTATATACCTGTTTATCTATCTATATATCTTATACATATGCTTACATTCAGAAAAAAATTACATAATTAAAAATTAATTTCACACTAACAATATAAGGAACCCTGCCCCCCCAAGAAGTTTGCACTTATTAGAAAGAAAACTCATTGATTAATTAATTATCGTTTATTAAAATAAATATCTTAGATTGCTACTTTATGTTGGGCTCTATACTGAGAATCGCAATGCTAAATTCGGTTCAATGCTCAGTACTTTTAGTTTAGAAATTTTTAAGAGATGGGCGCTCACATCTAATTCACCAGACATATTTTGTTTTCGTTTTGACTTTTGCTTTATATAATGATACCATTTTTAAAATTTAAAATAGATTTTTTTCATATAATATATTCTGATTATGGATTCAGCTTCCCAATTTTCATAAAATAAAAACCCAAAGTCTTTTTTATTCAGTAAGATACACTAAATAAGGTAAATAAGAATCTCACTAAAATGAAAATAACATCAGGTGATTTGCACACACTCCCACACCGAGTCCTGGAAAGTAAAACTGCTGAGGGTGTTTTCATGTGCAATGATGCCCAAGAAGAATTAAACACAGCAGTATACTAATTCCTCATGGATCACAGTACAAAATAATTCCTAGGTGACGTTATAAGAGATGGATGTGACTGTCAAGAACCCTTTAGAAGAGTTTTCTGTTACGAAGTGTCAGAATGTCATGCTGTGAACACATGGCTTGAATGAACCCTGAGCTACCATAGCTGAACAGTGGTCTGGTGCTTGTAGCTAATGACTCACCCACGCCAGTGGTGTAACTGGCAATTTCAGGCTCTAAAAGAAAAAGGAAGAATAATTACAGTTCTTGCACAAGCATTCACTTTAAGTTCCTTACATGCTCGCTCCCAAAGCAGCCCCCCAAACTGAGATGTGATGGGGGTCTGGAGAGATTTAAAAACTTTCAGCTTACAACTTTCAAATGGCAAATTTAATTTTACCTTCTACTTGAATGTGGAAGAGTTTCATATTGAATAACATTTGGGAAAATATACTGGAAATAATAGCTTTGGACTCAGTGAATTTTATACATAGTTTATTCCCTTCAATAACTTCAATAATAGCTAGTGATTTCAAAAATACGTAGGTGTTGCTGGATGGGGGATAGCTCAGCTGGATGGAAGGCCAGTCTTACAACCAAAATGTCAAAAATAGGTGACTGATAACACTGTATTTGACATAAAAGTGCTGCTTGAGTTCAGACAAAAATGGTTAGTCTGATATGTACACATGGCGAGGAAAGTTGCTATTCACAAATATTCCTTCTAATAAGACTTCTGCCTCTATAATATAGCCTTTTAACATATGACTCTAAAGCATATCAGCTATTAATTTTGCTGTCTGCAGTTATTCAACCTAAAATTTGATTATTGATGCCTTACTATGTAGATGAAGGTGTCAGACAGTGAAACTGTGGTGTGGTTTCTGTTCTCATCTTGGCCGTAGTCTGTAGTCTGTCTGGATTTAATAAGGTGGTTCCTCCTCTGTGGACCATATGCGAACTATAACCATAGTCTTTCCTCAACTGCCCTACAAAGGCATGGTAGGAATTGTACAAGCTCCCCATGATACTTTAGTGAGGTCTTGTTATTGGCATACTGAACGAAAGCATAACTATAATTTCCTTCTGGTTCTTAGTTCTAAATTATGATGCTCTGCTTCCTACAGCTTCCATGTCTTTATGCACAGAGTTTTCAGTATGAGGCTAGAGAGAGAACACATCCTACCACTGTGGTCACTGGTTCTCAGCCCCAACTGGACATTAAAATTATTTGGGGTATTGTAAAAACAAAACTCAATGTTCATAGGCACTCTGCATACAGTAACCAGTAATCTCTACTGTATAACTAAAAAGATCCCTGTCTGAAAATTCTCTACAGTGATATGAATATGAAGAGGAACTATAAGAAGTTTATTTTCATATTTTCTATAAGAAAATGCATTTGAATCAGACCACTGTTCAATCAGAGAGTGAACTATAATGAGGTGGTAGGTGCCTGTAATTTCAGCTCTCTTTCAGGAATCGAGTGAGGCTCAGCATAAGGCATATAGTAAGATCTTGTCTTAAACCCGGTGCTAGGGAAATTCCCAGGAATCCACAAGGATGATCCCAGATTAGACTACTAGCAATAGTGGAGAGGGTGTCTGAACTGGTCTACACTGGTAATCTGATTGGTGAATACCCTGTCATCATAGAGCCTTCATCCAGTAACTGATGCAAGCAGGTGCAGAGATCCACAGCCAAGTGCCAGGCCTAGCTCTGGGAGGCCAGTCAAAGAGAGGGACGAGGGATTCTATGAGCAAGGGTGGTCAAGACGATGACGGGGAAATCTACAGAGACAACTGAACCAAGTTCATAAGAACTCGTGAACTTTAGACTGACGGCCGTGGAACCTGCATGGAATCAGACTAGGCCCTCTGCATAGGGAGACAGTTGTGTAGCTTGGTCTGTTTGAGGGGTCCCTGGCAGTGGGATCAGGATCTATCCCTGGTGCATGAGCCAGCTTTCTGGATCCCATTACCTCTGGTTGGACACCTTGCTCACCCTTGAGGCAGTGGGGAGGGGCTTTGTCCCACCTCAGCTGAATGTACCAGGCTTTTCTGATTCCCCATAGGAGGCCTTATCTTTTCAGAGAAGGGGACAGGAGGTAGGTTGAATGGGGAGGCTGGGGGAGCGAGCAGGAGGAGGGATGAGAAGGGGATCTGTGGTTGGTATGTAATATATAAAATATTAATAAAAAAAATAATTCAGAAAAGAAAACAAGCAAGCAAAAAGTTATCTAGCTGTTGTGTTATATCCTGAAGGCAGTATGGAGAACAGGCAAGTGCCTTGTTCTATCACAATTATGTGGCTCTTCTTCTAAATATCTCTCTTTTCCTTCAGAGACACATAACTTACCTATATAGGCAAAAAGAAGAGCCTCCTTCAGTACAGCTGTATTGTTGAAACCCTAGGATCATTTAGTCTAAACTGTCTCAAAATGTAGGTAATATATCAATAACAGTTTCAACATCTGCCTGTGCAGTAATAGTTCACTGTGACTATAGTGGATATTTAGTTATCAGAAAACCCATCTGAAACTGAGGCCTTCGTTTATTATTTCATTTACTATCCTGGCATCAATATTCTTGGTTGTGCACAGGACTCATCAAAGTTTCATTTGTTACCTTTTAGGCAACTGGAGACAGTCACAAGTGTCTCTGCCTCTTCCATAGATGATACAGTTTTAATCATCTCAGTGATTTCCCCTTAGATGCCTGGTGGTTGGAAAAGATGGTTGAAAATTCTTACTTTATTCATCCAGAGGTAGAGGTATTTTCCTAAGTGGCTCTGTATGGGCTTACTGCTGGGAGTGCCACTCCAGTGACGCTGTGTGAATCTCAAGGCTAAGTGTTTGAAAGGCGCACATCAGCTCCCTTTAGGTTCATTGTGACATGGCTTGCTGGAGTCCTGCCGCAAAATGAAGTCCTACTGCCCAGGCACTGTGTCGGGTGAGACACGCTGCTCCTGTTCTTCATTCCACGAAGTGAGTTCTTCTTTTCATCCATTCTCACAAAGTCCTTTCTGAGCAATGGACTCTCAATGAGCCCATTTTCATCTCTGACATGCAGAACTCAAGTGTAGCTCGAGTTTCCCTGCCTGGCCCACAGTCAGGACAAATCTCTGTCACCTGCCAGTCCCACTGCTGCTCAGACCCAACCAAGTAAACACAGAGACTTATATTGTTTAAACTGTTTGGCCTAATGGCTCAGGCTTCTAGCTTTCTAGTTCTTACATCTTAAATTAATCCATTTCTATAAATATATACCTTGCCACGTAGCTCGTGGCTTACCGGCATCTTCACATGCTGCTTGTCATGGCGGTAGCTGGCATTTTTGCCTCTGCCTTCCTGTTCTCTCAGTTTTCCTCTCTATTAGTCCTGCCTATACTTGCTGCCTGGCCACTGGCCAATCAGTGTTTTATTCATTGACCAATCAGAGCAATTTGACATACAGACCATCCCACAGCACTCAAGAATGGCTTTCCCATCACCAACAACCTGTGCCCAATTTTCCATTCACAAAAAAAAAAAACCCTAAAAGTTGCGTCCTTACCACCAGTAATTTGTATTCAGCTTTCCGCTCACAAAACCATAATGTGCAATAATATACAGAGCTTTACTAGCTAAGTTTTGGGGTAGTTGCTCAGTAGCATCTACTAACCTAGTTTTTGATTTGTTAGTAGACATTTTGTCTACAATGCATCTTCTTACACGTGCACAGAGGTACATATCATGTTAAAAATATTCTTGCCTTTGTTTATATGTTAATGTGAAATTTATCAGGTAAGACAGTTTCCATTAAATGTCTGGGGCAAGCAGAGGCTCTCTGCACCATGCCACGTGCCTGGGGCAAGCAGGACTCAGCTAAGTTTCCTCCAGGTCTCTAGCCACAGACCTTTGAGACAACAACAGCAGCAGCTCTGGGTCAACCAGGATCCTGCAGAGGAGCCAGACAGTTGGGCACCGTTATGGTGAGTGAGCATAGGATGGAAAAGTGGAGAGAGAGAGAGAGAGAGAGAGAGAGAGAGAGAGAGAGAGAGAGAGAGAGAGAGAGAGAGAGAGAGAGAGCATTTCATGGACTGGGAGAGAGATGGATATGAAGATGTGAAGGTGGTGAGGAATAGGATAACGTGAATGGACTGCTTGCCATCAGTCCAAAGTGATGTCCATGTCTGGACCTGGGTTATTGCCAAGGGCCAAGTCTTAGTCAAAGACCCTGAAGCAACTGAGGGGTCCTGAGTTGATGTCTGTGGCTCCTACCGCCACAGAACGCCATGCCAAGGGCAGGGTTCTGGGATGCCACATGGGGTCATGTTGGTATCCCAGGGCCACACTCCCATGGGAGGCATGCTGAACCAGATGGCTTGCGATGCCACCTAGGGCCATAGTGACATCTGGCTAGGGCTGCTGCCCAGGACCATGTTTCTCTGAGATTCCTGAGTGTGCAGTCAAGTGTGTTTCTGTGTCTTTATCTGTTTCTCGTGTCTTTTCTTGGGCTCTCTTCCTTCTGTTTTGCTGTGTTCCAATTTGTTTATTTTTGTTCTATCTCATTATATTGTATCATATTATATTACACTATATATATTATTATCCCCTAGAAGCCTTTTGTTTTCTCACAATAGACAGAAATGTAGGTGGATCTGGATGGGAGGGGACATTGGGAGGGGCAGGGAGGAGTTGTGTGTGGGGAGTATATTGTATGAAAAAAATTTATATTTTCAATATAAAAATTAAAAATGTGAAACTTATCACTTTAACTCTGTATTGGTAAACATGGAATAGGGGCCAATGTTTGTTTTGCTTACGTCTCCTTATATCTTTGATTTAATTATCTCTCTTTTTCTTTTTGTAGGTTTGAGTTCAGTGTTAGAAAAACAAGAAAGTATGGAAAGGAGATGCTGAACACCTTTGTGGACCTTGTCTGCAAGAAGGTACCCTCTTCCCAAATATTATCTTAATTAAGTCAACTTCAAAACCAGATACTCTCTTCTACTTGAAAACAAATGTCCATTAATTTTACATTCTTATCTTTAATATTGATATGGATGACACACACACACACACAAGTCAATATAACATAATTTAAAACACAATTGAACAAAATGTAAAATTTTGTAAGTTCTGAAATTTTGTAAAATTTTGAATGTTTAAACATTGAGTATAACCATTTTATAATTTGGGAAAATTCATAAACTCGTACACATAAATTTAAAATACATAAAAATGCTACGTAATTTGTAGCAGTAATTTTAATGAAAAATGCTTCTTGATATATTTCTAATTGTACCACTAGAGGGCACACCTTGCTAGATAATTATGTGCCTCCATTCGAAGAACTGGTGTGAGGTTGAAAGTATCATTTTCCATTACACATTTTTGACATATGAAATAAAATAAACTTCAAAGAATAAATAAAAAATCTAATAAAATTTCTTCAAAGCTCATTAGTATTATAAGTTTCAAAACCTGTTTTTCACTGCTTTTAAATGAAGTCTATGGATAAATACTCAAAAATGTAGTCAGAAAAAAAATCTGGTTCCTTAGAACACACATTTCTTAACAGTCTATTGGAATACTATCGTGCATGCTCAAAGAACATACACTCTATTCTTGCATTAACATAGTTTAAAAATTAGAAATTGAGATGATAAATCACTAAAAACTAGAAAGGAGCTTTCTTGTGATATCTATCAAATCATAAGTTGGTACATTTTTTTGAGCAGCAAGATACCAGTCCTTATGGAATAAGCAGTCTGAAAGGCACATACATGTTGGGCATTGTTCCTGGTAATTTGCATATAGTTATTGTATTTATCATGTGATCAAGAGATACAATTAAAAATGCAACATAGTAAAAGGAGATAATGAATCAACTTAGACTACGCATGGTTAGGATGCCAGTCCTGAATGTGCTGATGTTAATTCAGAAATTGCCTATAGGTCAGAGGCTTCCCCTCAACTGTTTAATCAGAATAACTCTAACCCTAACAAAGATGGGAAAAGAGGTTTGCATAAATAACAATTTAACAATTTACTCATTCAATTTTGCAATCTTATAATGAGTATTTATCAAAGGTCTACGAAAGTCAAGTCCTAAATCAGCTCATGGAAACCAACTAATATTGTTTGTTATACATTTTACACTGAATTTTGAACATCATGGAATGAAGCAAGAGGAAAACCAGAAGAGAGATGACTAGGCTGGTGATAAATATCTCCCTGTGAAGGTGGTAGTCAAACAGACGTTGAAAAGGGAGGATTCAGAAGAATGAGAACAACATGGTTTTGCTGAGTCACACATAGATAATGAATTTTATTAAAGTGAGAGTTGACATCAAACCTCATGGCTGAACAGTCATTTGGGCCCTACTAAAATCATAGTCTGAGCACAAGTAGAAAGAAAGTCAGTGCTGAGAGTTCTAAGATGAGCCTTCTCTTGACTGCCGGCCATTGAATGGGTAAATGGTTTCCATAAGTACCCAAGACTAGAGCCTGGAAACCTGGGATGATTTTTCTCACAAAATGACAAATACCAAACTCCCATGATATTGTCCAAATAACAGAAGAAATATTTTAAGTTAACATATGAAGATTATTTGAGACCAGATATCCCCCAGACAAACTGGAAGAATGGAAAAAAGTGATTGTGTCACTGTGATTAGGAGAAAAGCTAAATCACTAATTTTATTATTTATTTATTTATTTATTTATTTATTTATTTATTTATTTATTTATTTATTTATTTGTCTTTGGGAACCAATGTCAGAGAGTACCAGGGTCAAGAGCAGCCCTGCTAATCCCTTATCAGACAGAACATTGTGGCATTTAACAAATTGACTGACCTGATTTGAAATATTTTTCTCTTTTTTATTAATGCTAGGAAACAGGTTATCTAGAGAGGTCCTGATGGAGTAATCTGCAGAGCTATAAGTGTTCATGTATTCTAAGAGGACTCCTAGCTCCCCTACGTCAGAGAGGACTCCTTACTTTTCTCCTTCAGAGAGGAGGATTTCTTACTTCCCTACTTCAGAGAGGAGGACTCTTTACTTCTTTAAATCAGAGAGGAGGACTTCTTACTTCCTTACTTCAGAGAGAAGCATTCCTTATTCCGCTGCTTTGGAGAGGAGGACTACCTACTCCTCTACTTCAGATAGGAGGACTACTTGCTCCCTTACTTCAGAGAGGCTTTGGCATAGAGAGACTGCAGTTCCCAACTCCTGGATGACGAGGGAATGTCTAGAAAAGATAGAGACTGGGAGAGAGAAACAGAAAACAATAGTCATTAGCAAAATGAGAGCCAAACAGTGGCTTGTGGTGCTAGATATCTTCCCTCTCATGGCTTTTCTTAGAGCCGATTCTTAAATGTCATATAGCATTTGGCCTTTCAGATTCCAAAATCAATAACTATTTTATTACACTGGCTGGGAGAAAACATAATTCCAGCTAGAGGAAGACAAAGAATAAAAGTATGATTTAAATATGCTCTATTGAAACAAAGACTCCTCATGTTATCACTTCATATTGGGACAAGAACATATTCAGAATAAAATTAGGCCTCTTCCCTTTCATCCTGTGGGGGCACTCTAGATAATTGTTAAGTTGTCCTAACCAGCTATTGTACAATGCTCACTGATGTCTGAAGTAAACTGCTTGGAGAACCTTTGTAGTTAGAGTTTTCCTGCCTTGCCCACAGTCAGGACAAATTTTTGTCACCCACCAGTCCCACAGCTGCTCAGACCCAACCAAGTAAACACAGAGACTTACATTGCTTACAAACTGTATGGCCATGGCAGACTTCTTACTAACTGTTCTTATATCTTAAATTAACCCATTTCTATAAATCTATACCTTGCTACGTGGCTGGTGGCTTACCAGCGTCTTTACATATCCCTTGTCCTGGTGATGGCTGGCCGTGTCTCTCCCTCCTTCTTCCTGTTTCCCCAATTCTCCTCTCTCCTTGTCCCGCCAATAATTCCTGCCTGGTCACTGGCCATCAGTGTTTTATTTATATAGAGTGATATCCACAGCACATACTGGCCAGGATTTCCTTGGCTAGAGGCAATGCTGAAATAAGTTACCTATGTGACTCAAACTCATTGTTGTGCATGGGCTCTTCCAATTGTTTATTGTCCTGTGTTGATCTCTCACATTCCAGTATTCTCAAGTGAAGGGCCTAGTGTCTGTAGTTTTGATAATCATGTATGTAACTACTATTAACCATCTCCCCCCTGTACAGTAATGAGCATGTTATAGGAATGTGCATCTTCCAAAACCATGAAAAAGTACTTTCAGATCAGTTACTTCTCATTACATTTTCTTAAGAGAAGAAAATAATATTGCTTTGAAATCATATTGGTTTACACTTTTGGAGTGGGTTTTCCTGCTTGCTGCTAAAACTCTCACCTGTGCCAATAGAATATAAATGTGAGAGATTACTTGATTCAGTCAATGATATTTGAGGTAAGACAATTAAACCTTAGTAAGAGGGCTAGGGCCTGGAGTTAGAGCCAAATTGATAGAGTGATTACCTACCAACCCCCAGTACTTCATATACTGGGTGTGGTGGTGCATGCTTCTAATTCTAAGAGATAAGGGTAGAGAGACTACAAGTTCAAAGTCATCATTGATTCCATAGAAAGTTAAAAGCTGGCCTGGAATACAAGACATTCCATGGGAGGGAGGGAGAGAAAGGGGGTAAAATGAATTGTCATTTTGGCAAATTTTAGCAAGAACTTGAAGTAAATTTCCCAATGTGGAAAATAAAGGTAAAGAGTGAATGAGAGACCCAGGGATTATCTTATAAGATTTATAGGTCACTCTAAATGTAACAATTTTCATAAAACTCACTTTGTGGTCTTGATTCTATAGAAAGAAAGCTGACAAATGAGTCTTTTGTACTGATTATGTAATTATTTTTCCAAATATAGTGGAATTTCTATTTGATACTGCTTTGAGTTTTGA
The DNA here is from genome assembly GCF_049852395.1 of Peromyscus maniculatus bairdii. Lineage (NCBI taxonomy): Eukaryota > Metazoa > Chordata > Mammalia > Rodentia > Cricetidae > Peromyscus > Peromyscus maniculatus. The sequence goes on along the minus strand of NC_134869.1, from coordinate 27,805,086 downwards.
GAACACTCTGCTGATCCAGCATATGAGGATAATGATTAAGCAAGTGTATCAGGATCTGAGATAACTTGACATTGATGGGGAAAGTAGAATATGTGTGTATTAAGTAATAGAAAACTTCCCATCAGTTCCAAACTCATCATGGTAACAGCTTTTTGGACAAGGAAAGTGATTATTTATACTCAGCTCATTTGCCTCAAGTATCAAATTAATGGATCCAATCAGCCATCTACTTAGGAAGAATGTGAAAAATGAGATGCTATTTTCTTGCCTTTTTTAAAAATAAAATTTAAAGCCATCGAAGTTAAATTGAATATCAGAATTAAAACGAATTTGCAAACGTGTTTAACAGGGCCTAGAATACGCAGGGAGAGTGAACAGAAAACAGCAGCAAGGAAATGTGAAGCAGAGGGTGACTGGTGCACGAAATTGGGAAGTGACACTCTTAATGTCAACAAAGGGCATGACAAATACATTCTTTAAAGAGACCAGAAAGAAACTATCTGCCTTGGAAATCCCACCCAATATCAGACACATGTACATGTGTTTGCATTCTAGTGGGAAAAAAAATAGGAGATTGCAACTCTTTCTTTGCAAAATGTAAAAAATTGTAATGTAACTATCTCTGTTCCTTACTGTAATTTTAGCAAGTGTTAGAGCAGTTGTAATATACTAGACAGTAAGTGCTGTGATAGAAAACTATGGGTTTGCAATAGTGTCCTTAGCAGATATAAGTAGGAAACACAAAACATATTTTGCATCACATTTTTCTATGGATATTTCAATTCTAAGATGCCACTGCATTTCATGTATCATTGGAAAAAAGTACCGAAAATTAAATGTGGCAAGAAATTACTTATTAAACAGTATAATTTATGGAAAATGGTCCCGATAAAAGTGGGAAAAAAGAATTATATATTTTCCTCACAATGGTGAAATGGAATATATTAACCATATAATTGAGGCTTGTGGTTCCAGAGGGAAGTAGAGTCCATGATCACCATGGAAGGGAGAATGGCAACAGGCAGGCAGGCATGGTGCTGGAGCAGTGGCTGAGAGCTTACATATATAAGACTAGAACTTTCTGTGGAGTGTTTTGCAGAACAATTAGGTTTTAAACAAAATTTCGATAACTACACCTAAGAAACAACAATTGAGCAAGCATGTAGAAAACATGCCCAAAGATGTTTGAGAAAGAATAATCTTAACACAGGCCTGTTCATACTTGAGATGCAATTATAATCTCCCAGAGATGGAGGAGCATCCCCTCACCCCCAATTTTGCCAAATCAAACTCATCCCTCCTTTTATTTTTAGGGATCACATCATAGCATTAGGGCTCACAAAAACTTAACTTCTTCAGAATTCAGATAAAAATGAGTAAGTGCAAATTCAATAACTTGCTTCTGTGATTTTTTTTTAGATTTTAAGAAAGTTTAAATGTATGAACAATGAACATTATCCTTTCCTGTGCAATGTACTTATGCTAAACTTCAAGATCTTTTCCTACTCTATTGATATAGATTGTCCAATCAAAAAAAAAAAAAAAAAAAAAAAGCTCAGCTTCCTGGAACACTACTTGAATGAATAACCATTAATTAATTTGCTTTTAACACTGTAGTATTACCATTTCTATAGTGCTTTTGAATGCATGCCGAAGTGGGAATCAAGGTGGGCTTACATCTTGCCTCTGCTATCTACCAGCTGCAATCTTGAGCTAATTATTTAATGTTTCTGTGCCTCTCTTTACTTCACTTGTGAAAATGGGAATATTAACATAGCTGCCTCGTTGGGTATTAGGGAGTTTCCAGCTGTGTTTGTGCCTTTGATGCTGTAACTTTGTGGTGTTTTAAAGAAAAACTAACACTGTATTATCTATTATTATGGTGTCTTCTCTATACTCATCATCTGAGCTGATGGTCCAAGTTCTGCGCTGAACATGTATGGGGAAAGAGCCAGCAAACACATTTGGACACAATTTAACAATACATGTAGTCTAACTTTTATCTGTATTAACCCTATACTCAGCTGCATATAAGATTTTTTTCTTTCTTTGTGTAGAAAGCACATGTAAATATTCCAGCTGTGCATTCTCTGGGCTTTTCTATGGCACTTATAGCTTTCAAATAGCATCTTAAAATGAAGCCCACCCACATCCGTGCAGGGCTCATGCATCTGAAACACAACACTTGTAAGTGCCACCTGATACAAGTTTTCCTATCAAGACCCACCTACTCTTGTGCTGAGCCCTCAAGAACCTAGCCCACACCACATCCAGAAATGTAAGGATGAGGATCCTGCAGGTGTGGGACGCACTTTCTTTTGTAGGTTGCCTTCATTGATTTTGTATTGCCTTCACAAAGCCTCAGAACCAAGGCAACTTAATTAATAGAAAACATTTAATTGAGGCTCGTGGTTTCAGAGGGAAGTAGAGTCCATGGTCACCATGGAAGGGAGAATGAATGGCAACAGGCAGACAGGGGTGGTGCTGGAGCAGTAGCTGAGAGCTTATATATTACCTGAAAGTTGGAGGCAGAGAAAGAGGGAGGGGGGTAACTTCGAATGGTATGAGTCTTTTGAACTTGCAAAACCCACCCCTAATGACATAGATCCTACAAGGCTACACCCTGTAATCTTTTCCAAACAGTTCCACCAACAGAGGAGAAAGCATTCAAACATATTAGCCTAGGGAGCTATTCTTACTTAAATTACCACACTGCTGAGGAACCAGTTAGGTTAAATCCTCCCTGAGAAAAATGAAAAGAAAAGGAGCGGTGTGCGAATACCAGGTCACGTGTTGTCTTCCTTTAGATGTGCCAACAGTTTAGGACAAATAATGACACTATCTTCAGATTGTTGTTGTTGGCCTAGAGAATTGTAAAGGCTCCCCCAAAATATAAAGATGCCTCCTAGTACCATCTTGAAAGAATCTGCATGCCCAGCTGCTGTGTGTCTTTATCTTTCCTGACATTCCTTGTTCTTCAGTCCTTGGTGTGTTTTATGTAAAGTCTGTGAAGACTGACAATAGAACTTAAAAGTATCTAGGCTTTTCATAATCTGGACAGTAGCCGAACATAATTTATTTTTCTCTCCTTTGCTTCTTTTTTGCTTTGCCTCTGAAGCTGGAGTTAGCATTTTATAGAGAATTTCAGGGAAAATTCCATTATTGTAACAAAATCTAATGATAAAGCCAATGATAATTACCTTTATAAGAAAACAAAGAATATGAACCTAAACTTCCAGATAACGTTGAATGCAAACTGTCTCCTCCAGAAGCTGGGCTGTGCTTTGAAAATACTCTTGGACAGGTTACTGAAGTTCCTAGTATTGGAAATTTATTGAAGAGGAAATGCTGTAAGCCACTGACATTTCCTTTGGGGGATTTTGCCCAGGACTTGGTAAAATGAATTGAAGCATGTGTGAGAAAGATTAACAGTCAATGTCAGCGTATTATAAAACCATAACAGATTATAAAAACCTAACAGATAACTCCTGCAATGGTGCAGTGTATTTCAGAAGGTGAATATTCAGAAAGACAAGCTGAGAATAACATCCAGGGTGGTAAAGAACATGTTCCTGAACTCAGTGTTGGCTAAGGAGCAGAAGGGAGTGAGTAACTCTCCTCTTACAGGGAAAAGTGGGCCATTATTGTCAATCAGCTCTGCCTCTGTGGCCTTATTTGCCTCCCAACTTGTACTTCTCCCTCCCTACAGTGGGACCTGAATTGGAACGTTATCTGTCAGGTAATGGAACAAATGACATTATTTCCTCTAGGGCCAGATATTTGTGAAAGCTCAGGCAAAGGCTTTTCCGCTAGCAATTTCTGAGCCAGTGATCATGTCCTTAACTCTGACCTGCTCTGTGAGACATCTTTGGAGAATGAGGACATGAGAGCCTGTTATTAGGCACCTCATGCATCTCATGTTGTACTACTTGGACTTAAGTTAGAAAAAAAATATAGTCCCTGGAAGTAAACTAGAGAGCATCATGACTGTTTCTTGTTACATTGCTGGGAAAGCCACTTCTGAAGCTGAAAAACAAAGCTAAACAGCTGAGGGTAGGATCAATTTAATCCTTCAGAAATTGAATTTGATTGCAATCAATACATTTTTGTGCAGTGTTCATTATTAAATAATTAAATAGTTTGTTGTTTTTTGTTGTGTTTACATTGAGCTTCATGATTCATGAATTTTTGGTTTTATTAATCTGGAGAGCCTGTATCAACTAATAAATCACTTGTTATAATGTATTTACTTACTTATTTATTTACATCAAAGCTCTTCATTCAGACTTGTCTGAATCAAAATGCCCAGGATTGGAAATCGGGTGTAGTTGGTCCATAAGACAATCAATGTGGTGATGAGGAACTGTTTTAAAATAATGTGTAGAGTACAGAAGCCCAAAGGTAGCTAACTATTTACTATACAAGTCTTAAAAAAAAGTCCCAAAGAGACAAATTATTGCATGTTGGCCTGGTTTTAGAGAATGTAGAATAAAGCTGACTTATATTAGAAAAAGTAACTCCTCATTTTTCACTTTCTTTTTTTGAAGTTTATACCCATGTATCAGGGTATGTTTATAGTTGGTTACTTTGCCTGAGGACATGAATTATAAGCCACAGAATGAACTAGCTCCCCCTGCCTTGGGTCAATAACAGAAATATAGAAATAATGGGTTATTTTATTTTATTTAATTTTGAGCTACTAAAAACTACATGGGATTAAGAAGCTATATTTAAACCGGCATGACAAGACAAAATTGCTTCCAAAATCCAGCAGGGAAGAAATAATGAAAAATGGATTTAAAAAAATTTAGAACTCCCATTTCTAAATGTAAATAAATGAATTTGAAAAGACAATGAGTCATGTGAACATGTAGTCATCTACTACCTATATCATTTTAATATGTTTTTACATCGTTTTGGCTGAATGGGAAAGAGTAGCATGTGTGACAATTACAAAGGATTTTTCATTGACTATGAGTTATGAACAACATAAAGTTGGTTACACCTTTGGGCTTTGTAATCAAAAGTGAAAGGAACAGAACACATTCATTTAGCAAATAAACAAATGATGCTCTCTGATTAAATGAGAAGTGAGATTTGCTTCTCCTTATATACTCCAGAAAGTGAAAAAGTAAACTTAATCTGTTGGGTATTGGAACTTAGTCTGGATAACTTAGTTCATATATTTGAAAGATTACTCCATGGTACCTTAAACACAAGGCTTTCAGGGGAAAACAAAATCATCATCTATATTTAGAGAAGCTATGAGATCATGGCTTGATTTATATATTTTGCTAAGTTTACATTTTCCCAAATTATAGTTTGCAATGTTTATGTATTAATACAGATACCTCATTAGGCAATTTGGTGTGCCTAGCATGTACTATGACTAATAGTGTTATTGCCTTCAAAGTTAAACATAAACACTAGGAGATATTTATCTAAATTGACTTAATCATAATTTAATTACTACATACCAAGGCGCACCCATTACAAAATTCAGACTCATATTAGCCAAATAATAGATTTCAAATACAGTGTGATCATATAAGAGTGGATTAAAAACTCATTTATTAGACTCCTGAGAGAAGGTTTTTTTTTTAAAGAGTGATTCTTAGGTTAATTGTGAAGAGGAGAAAAATTTCATTTTATGTTCTAGAATATAACTTTCTAGACTTCTAGTTTTCTGGTTTGATAAGCAATTCAGAATTCACTGCAGTACTACTTTTAAAAATGCCAAACAGTCCTGAAAGTGTATATATATAAGAATATTATATGACTGAGTAGTTTATAAACTGCTCAGTCTGTATAATACATACATATGTGTATATATACACACTTATTCACATGAGAACAAACAATTAAAAATATGCCATGAATTGGAAAAAAAGGCGAGGTGAGGTATATGGGAGGACTTGGAGGGAAGAAAGAGTAGGAGGAAATGATGTAATTATATTATAATCTCAAAAATTAAAGACAACTTATTGGGACTGAGTTCTACAACTTTGCATTTTGATTGGTTGTAGTTTTCTATAGTGGTCTCCTTCTGTGGTGAAGAGAAGTTTCCTTGATGAAGGATAAAGGCAACACTTATCTGTGGGTATAAGGACAAATGTTCAGATTAATTTTCCCAAACCAGGAATTAGAGAACATTGTGGGGAAGAGGGTGGAAAGACACTAAGGCTGAGATTGTATATCCTAGTAATGCTAGAAGCTATACCCATAAAGTATCACCAACAGGACTGTCCAAACATGAGCTGAATAAGGAAGACACACAACAAAAAAAAATGCCAAAGAAGATTTAGAAAAGCCTATGAGGACTCAGTCCCACAAGTGGATACAGAGCTGACCACCAGGGCTCCCTATAACTAACAAAGGAACAACTACCATTTCCAGAACACCAGTATGTGTCAGAATAGGATCATATCATTAAATCCTCATAGTAAGCCCATTATCTCTCTTTTTTAATGTGTAAACAAGACACCTGAGGTTTCCCCATTATAGAATTATATATAATAGCCAAAGTCTGAATAGTATCTTGGTTGTTTCTGCTATGAACAATCTCCTTATCAGAAGATCTTGTGTATAACTCCCAGCAAACTGCAAATTTTGCAGTTTTTGCTTTCTTATGTAAAGAGACTACTAAGCAAAGACAAATTAGTAATTGTGATAATATTCTCAAGGAGAGGCTACAATTCAGTGTTTGAGTTGCTGGCCTTCATTATTTGAGAAAGTAAAGTAACTCTGTGCAACACAGATGAATAAAATAAAAGAGACACTTTTGTTGTGTTTGCTCTGAATAGCAAGAAAAGGCAAGTGTCTTACATTTGGGAGGATTCAAAGAACTACAGGCAAATTAAGCGATGCTGAAATGGGGAGAAATAGTCTTCTCCAGAAAAAAGTACAACAATTGGTTATGCAACACCAAATGGAAACATACATATAAAACATTATACAGACTGAATAGATTTTGTTTAGGAATATATATGAAATACATGTACATATATGCATGCAATAACAATGAAAAAAGAAGCCACAGCTTTGAAAAAGAGCAAGGAGGGAAATATGGGAGAATTTTGAAGGAGGAAAAGGAAAGGAGAAATAATGTAATTTTATCACAAAAATTAAAAATAAATTAATAATTAAAATAAAAATACATACCAAAGTTTAGGATAGTGTATTTGTGCATTTGTAGCATAAATAATTGTGTCCCTATATGATCCCTTCAGTGAGGCCAAAATAAATAAAAATGGACAAAAATATTGTTAATGATAATTTCTGATGGAAATGATAACTTACCAATGAAGAAAAGATGCACCTGTCTTGTCAAAGTTGCATGATACCTTTTTGATATAGTTGCATTGTGAGCTAAGAAGCCTCTTAGTTGCAAATTGGTTTATATGCATTAAATTTGGTGTCTTATAGGAAAATATCATATCTTGTGATATGAATTAGAAATATATCAGGCTGGAGCACAGGTTTTATTTAGCTACATAAGCGTTTCTATAGTTCTTAATATTCTAATACATAAGGTATGAAATAAAATCAGACCCAGATAACAGCTTGCTGAGCTCTGGGCCTATGACACCTTTACCAGGGTCTTCTCAATAAAGGTTTTTCTGAGGGTGAAAAATCACCAAGTGTTTAAGCAGAAAGTAAAATGTCATTGGTTGCTTTTGTTCTTTTGGGGGGCCTGCCACCCAACTCCCAAATAAATCACACATGGAGGCTCACACTTACTTATAAACCCCCAGCCTTAGTTTGGCTTGTTTCTTGCCAGCTTTCTTAACTTTAAATTTTCCCATCTACCTTTTGCCTCTGGGATTTTTCCTTTTCTTACTTCTGTAATCTGACTTGAACTCTTACTCCATGGCTGGCTGTGTGGCTGGGTGGCTGGCCTCTTCTTTTCTCATTCCTTCTCTTATCCCTTGATCTCTCTTGCTCTCCTTTCCTCCTTCTATTTATTTTCTCTGCCTGACAGCCCTGCCTATTCTTTCTCTTGCCTTGCTATTGGATGTTCAGCTCTTTATTAGGCCATCAGATGTTTTAGACAGGCAAAGTAACACAGCTTCACAGAGTTAAACAAAGGCAACAGAAAAGAATACAACACATCTTTGCATCATTAAATAAATGTTCCACAGCACAAAAAAATGTAACACATCTCAAAATAATATTCTACAACAGGAAAATTTTTGCATACAACCTCTAAGACAATGCTCCAATAGTCTATGTTGCTCTCTATACATAATGGGAAGTTGTACCTTGAAGCACAAGTTATCCAGAGCCCAGTTCCTTGGTCACAAATATGTTTGACCTTCATTATATAGCTTTCCCTCCCTTAGTTTTCTTCTCTATTACATCCCAAAATGTTCCATACATTCTGTAGCTTGATCAGATTCTTTATATGATTGCTTCTACTGGTTATCAATGAAAACCCTGTCTTAAAATTCAGATATGTTGATAAATATTTGGAAACGTTCACTTCCTCAGGGAAAGTTGCCCCATTTTCTAAATTTCTACAGTTTGCTGCTTATATCACTGAAACTGCATCTAACCATATTGTATGTGGAATAAAAGCATATGATCCATGCTCTCTAATCCATGGACTTAGGCATTGATATAATCATTGTTTCTGATTTATGTATTCTACTGCCCTTCTCACATGATATTAATATTTGTTTGTTACTTTCTGCACCATCACTGTCATTGACTCATCCTGAAAGCCTGGTAAAGTATTTGGCACTCAAGAAATAATCCCTTTTATCCATATTTCATTACTTGCAAGTGTTCATTGCAAAGAATCACGGGTCTGGTTTACTATCTGACTCACCTTGTCACACTACAGCTTCCATGATGAAATTGATTTTTCTTTTCCTTTTTTCTCTTAAAATTTATTTTATTTTGGGGGATAAGTTGCAAGGGCACAGGGTGGATATGGAGGGACAGGGAAATGAATGGGATGGAGATGTATGATGTGAAAGACATGAAGAATAAATAAAAGGGAAAGTTTATAAAAAAGAAATAATCCCTACATTGATTGATGTATCTGTGAGCGAACTCACAAGCAGTCATAGGATTCTTTTAGGTCCCTGTTTTAAAGATTGTGACAGCATGATTACAGAAATCCATGTTGTATCAAAATCTATTCTCTAGGCTTTACAAACATTAGATGATCAAACCATGACTACACACTGGGATCCAGTTTCTGTCATTGTAAATTGGGTATTACTTAGATGTCAAAAGTGAGGTGTAGAGTTTGAAAATATCTTGTCCAAGGCAGTATAGCTAGTTATCTATGTTGGATACAGCTCCTCAAGGTGAAATGTGATAAAACAAAAGTATGAAATGACTCATGGATAATCTCCTAAGGTAGTAATTTAGGAAGAGTCAACAGTGTTGCATGGGTTCGTTATCATTTCTCATCTTCTGGATTTTGGTTCATCTCCAGCCCATGCTGTCACCTTAGCTGTTCTTAAACAATTCAAAGCCACCATATTCTCTGCACAGTATTTTCTCTCTCTATACTCAACTGCACAAGCTTTGTGCTAGAAATGGTAAAAAATTAGAACATTGGCTGCAACCATCCAGATTTCAGGGCCTGCTATTAATTATCAGTTTGATTACTTAATCACTATTGAATAAATTGGTGGCAGTTATAAATTTCAAAAGGTATGATCTTTGCAGTTTTGGACAAAGGGAAAACAGTCCACATAGAATTCTCACATCATTTAAAATATTTGTTTTTGTGCAACAAGCTTATCTACTGTTTTTTCCTAGAATAGCAACATTTTAATAAATATGTTATTTTTCTTTAAAGTAATTTTATTAGTTTTTTGACAACTTCATAGATGTTTTGATCATATTTACTCCTCCCCTGAAACTCAGACCCACTTCCCTTTTATCAGGCATTACACATTTAGAGAAAATCTCTCTCTCTCTCTCTCTCTCTCTCTGTCTTTCTCTCTCCTAGAATCTGACAATTACTGATAGCTTCTTGCCTAGGGGTAAGACTTTATTCCCATCTCCTCTCAGTGTGCAATCATTTGGAAGATACTATTTCTCTGTTGTACTCAGTTTGTTGGTTGAAGGGTGTTTACTTTTATATTTATTACTATAACTATATAAGCATTGTATATTCATGCTCATTTCTTATATAAACTACCCTATCTTGTACTCATATGTTTTTATGCACAGATCCACTTCCAGAAAAATATCGATAGTCATTGGTTAGTAATCATGTCTGTTTCTAATAGTTATAAGTGCCTTAAAGAGTGATTCCCTGGTGAGTTGTAATTAATGAGTAATCTGTTTCCTATTTTTATAAATTCATGATCTGTTCAGACAAGAGCTCTCAAAGTTATGCTATTATAGAGTAGTATACCTTTTCTTTTTCTTTGCTTTCTCGCCAGATTTAAAGAGATTCATCCTCTTCCCCGGCTTCTTCCATTATTATCTTCTATCCCTTTCTACTAAACTTTTAAAAGCTTTTGATGTTGTTTTCTTCTTTCCTCATAGAGTACAGCTTTTCTTATTTAGCTACTCTTGAAAGTGAGGCCCACCCTCCGGTTTGGTCAACCAACCAGGGCCATACTCTTAAAGAAAATGGACTCTCCTTCTTGTAGCAGCTGCAGAATGCTATTAGTTTCCAGTAATTAGTAAGATTTTTATGCCTACCTTTCCACCTCTGTACTGTGAAAAATTAAAATATTCAAGTGACTATATATATATATAATGTTTTCTTATACCTTTAAAAAATTATTCTATGTGTCTTTCACATCATGTATCAAGATCCCATTTTATTTCCAATCCCTTTGCATCTGCCATCTACTCCTGTACACCCCACCAAACAAAACAAAATTCAAGAGAAAAATGGAAGAAAATAAAATGAAAAAAATAAAAATAAAGAAAAACAAAAATCTTGTCATGGAAGCTGCAGTGTGACCCAACAAGTCATGTCATATACCCCTTTGTCTTTACATCCCTACTTGCAAGTATTCATTGCAAAGAGTCGGGTTCCCGATCCCTGGTCTCCACTACATGATCGATGCTGGGCCCCCACTAGGACTCCCCTTGGACATCCTGTTGTTGCCCTGTGTTGTGGAGACCTTGCAGCTTTGGGTCTTCGGACCAGGTCCCTTCACATACTCCAGGAGATCGTATGGGGTGAATATTGGGGCAGGCCAAGTCATAAGCTTGGGTCTGGGCCTGGGCAGCTGTAGGGTGGGTCTGCCAGATGGGAAAAGGGGACAGATGTCCTATGCTCACAATTCTGGAGCTGGTTCACTCACACCTCTGCTACCAGGGTTTGCTCTGTTGTGCTGCCCTAGTGAGATGCGAGCCCTGCTCTCCCGAGTGTTGCAGCTGGTGGGCTTTAGGGATGGTTCTCCCACTCTTAGGATCATAGGGCCAGCTCTCCCAACTGCCTCTAGCATTAATAGGAGGGGGGCCTTTCTCACTCGCCCATGTGTCCACAAGACAGATGAGAAGTGGAGCCATCTCTTCCATGCTCACAATTTCGTGACTGGCTCACCCACACCTGTGCTTACAGGGTTGGTTGGCTCTATTGTGCTGCCTGGCAATAGTGCCTGCTCTCTGGAATGTTGCAGCTGTTGGGGGTCAGGCACGGCCCTCATGCTCTTATACTCCATAGGCCAGCTCTCCCATCTGCCCCAGGCATCCAATGAATAATTTAAACTTATTTATCCTCAAGGTAAAAAGAAGCTAGACAACTGTGAACAATGACCACTTTCGTAACCTTGGAATTTGAGTTTGGAGAAATAACGTACTATTGCATTCCCTAAATGGTTCTTATGTTTGTTTTGTTGTCTGAGAACAAATTACCACCAAAGTATCAGTTGACACCAATTCCCATTTCTATTCCTTTCCTTTATTATTTTAGAACCCAAATACCTGGTGATCAGCAACTTGAAGGAGAAGGAAATAAGATGGCTCTGTGTTTAATAGTCCTGGCTGTTCTTGCAGAGGACAGAGTTAGGATACCAGCACCCATGTCAGGAGGTTCACAATCACTTGTACCTCCAGTTCCAGGGCATATAATGTTCTCTTCTGGACTCTAAGAACATGCCCATGCATGCACAAACCCACTGTGCATTTCTTTTGAAAAATAATTTAATTTTTCCTTTTAACAATCATTCATTTATTTATTTACTTACTTTTATTTATTTATGGTGTTTTTTTCAGGACAGGATTTCTCTGGCTAGCCTTGGCTGTCCTGGAATGCATCATGTAGGCCAGGCTGGCCTTGAACTCCCATAGACCTCCCTGCCTCTGCCTCTCAAATGCTGGGACTAAAAGTATGCACCACTACCACCTGGCTATTTTTTTTTATTTAAATTTTTTACATACAATATATTTTGATTATGTTTTTTCCCCTCCCCTAACTACTCCCAGATCCTTACCACCCACCAATTTCTTGGCTTTCTTTCTAAAAATAAGCACGATAAACAAAAACAAGGGGCAACAAACAACAAAACCCACAAAAACAGGACTCAAGAGAGACACAGGACCAAAATAAAACAACAACAAAATCCCAAACACAGCAAAAAATGACCACAAGGTCCACAGAAAAGAATTTATTTTGACAGGTGATTCCAGGATACTGTCTGTGATTGGCTGGCATGGCATGGTGAGTGGCTAGGCTGGTCCTCCTGGATGTGGCCATGTTAGCTTGCTGAGCTGGACCAGGCGGCAGAGACAGCAATGCTGGCCCTCAGCTTGCTTCTTCCTTCTGCTCGTTTAGTTCGGTTCAAGGTCTCATCCCATAGAATTTGTACCACCCTTATTCAAGAAGGAATTTCCTCAGGGCAGTTGTGATACACACCTTTAATCCCAGCACTCAGGAGGCAGAGCCAGGTGGATCTCTGTGAGTTCGAGGCCAGCCTGTTGTACAGAGTAAGTTCCAGGACAGGCAGCAAAACTACAAAGAGAAACCCTGTCTCAAAAAAAAAAAAAAAAAAAAAGAAGGAACTCCCCAGCCTCATTTAATCCTCTTCAGAAAATCCCCCAAAGACCCATCCAAAGACATGCCTCATTAATGCCCTAGATGCTCATAACTGAATCAACTTGGAAATTGAAACTAACCATCCTGACCATGTATTAGTTCACAGTTTTCTATGACAATAATGCACTTTGCTATGTAAGCTGCTTCACTAGGGTTATCACAGAGCCAAATCCAGGTATCATCCATCCTAGTGCACATAAAGGGAAGATCTTGTTCAGAGTTCATTCAGCGAATTGGCACATTCCAGTTTCTGGCTGACACAGTACTGAGATCTCTGATGGTTCTCTCCTAAAGTATTCTTTGTGGTCCCAGTCACAACATTCTCACAAAGTTGCCAGTACCTTCAAAACAGTCAGGTTATGGTCTAGGCTTCTTCTGTTTTGTTATTTCCAATTCTGCAAATATCAAGGTGTCACCCTGTGCTTTGAAGTGCTTTGAAACAGCCTGGGAGATGAGTGAGGGCACCCTCTTCTTAAGTCTATTGCATACCATATAACATAGCTAATTACAAGATTAAATTCTATTCTCTTCACTGTTTTGAAGAGTGTGCAGAGCTTGTATATGGTAGAAAGATGATATTAGAGAATATTTGATGCTTAGTGTTTGCAGTTTCCCATAACAAAAGGTTGTCTAACATACTCATACTCCATGAATAACTAAAAATCATCTTGTATCTATTGTCATATATCTTTCAGTCATATTCTGACAGCTTCAGGAATAATAAAAATTTTAGGAAAAGATAATGCTGATTTACACACACACACACACACACACACACACACACACACACACACACACACACACGGAAAGCTATTATTGCTGGGAAAGATAAAGGGTAAATCTTCCCTTGGAGACTGGAAGGAATCAGCCTTGCTGACACAACTATCTCAAGCTCAAATGAGTCTAATTGTGGCAAGAGAGCCTCCGAAATTGCAGGAGCATTTTCTACTGTATTGTTTTACATATCTAAGTTTATCGTGGTTTGTTACAGTGGCAGGAAAAAAGCAAATACAACTAAATATATATAGTAGCTATATAATAATTGCTGAATTGACTTTGGACACATTTAAGGCAGTTCTTCCCATCTTAACTAAGAACCCTGATAAACACCCCCTTCCAAAGGGACATGAAAAAAGGCCAAACTGATTTAGACATTTCCTCAACTGAAACTATCTTCCCGGGTGATGCCAGTTTGTGAAGGTTAAAACAAATCCTCACAATCCACCTTTTGTCAAGTTGACACATAAACATTTCACTTGTGAACCATAATCTTTCATTTCTTGCCCCCAAAGGCTCATGTTAATACCATAGCACAAAAATAGAGCCCATCCCTAAATAGTCTCCCAGGTCTTCACATATTTCAACACTTCAAAAGTTCAAAGTGTCCTTAAAAGTCCAAAGTCTCTTAACTGAGGGATCCTATAAAAAAGTTACATTATTAAAATTCTTATCAGGAAAAGGAAGACCTGAGGCATAAAACAATCATATCAAAACAAAGTCTAATGGTGTAAATCCAAATCCTGTGCACAGCACCTGACATCTGAGACTCAGAATGATCTCCTGGGCTCCTAAAAGCTTAGGCAGCCTCATTCCTTCAGCTCTCCCATCCAGAGCACACATAGATTCTTTCGTATCATAGACCAGCTCCTCTTCACAACTGATTCACAACTGCATCTCCATGATGCAGGTCCCCCGGGGCCTAACATCTCCAATATCTTTTGGGCTTGAATTGCAACTGTTGCTACATCATCACCAATAGCTTCTCTAAGGTATCACACCTTAGCTGCTCTCCATGAACACCTCAAGACATTCACCTCATGCCTTCAAAACAAGTAACCATGTGGATAATGCTTACACATTGCAACGTTCTATCGGAAGCTTGAGATGTAGTTTGTCCCCTTGGACAACTTCCTACATACTGACTGAGCCCGAAGAAATACTTTCCTACTTTTCCAATGAAGCATAGAACGTTTCACATACTGGTACTCATTCTTTATCACATCTGATTCTCACATTGTCAGCCTGACCCAGTCACTTCAAAGAGTGATGTCCTCTTTGTTATCACAGTTAGTTCTTCATTCCCAGCCCAATAAGTGTACACAAATTCTTAGTTAAACTGTCACATGATTAGATTCTGACCAAATTGCACAGAGTCCTTGTACCCTTCTAAAAGCTCCCAAGCTGAACTATCAAAATGATATTTTCTCAGCATTACTGTCTTCCAAACTTCCACACCAATGACCCACCAAGTTCTGCCTCTAGCACTCCATTGCTTCTCCAGCTCAAAGTGTCAAAGGCTTCCCCATTCCTCCCACAAAAACAACATGGTCAAGCTCATCATAGCAACAACCCAGCTTCTCTGGTACCACGTTTTCTTTTTGTTTCATTTCTGTTACTGTGTTAAAACACCATAGCAAAAGCAACCTTGGAGACCAAGGCATGTACTCTGCTTACATTTCTAGGTATGATTTATTATAGAGGGGAAGTCAAGGCAGGAACTCAGGTGGCTAGTCAGCACATTTATCTCCAAGAGCTTAGAGTGATGAAAGGACCTTTGCTTGTTTTATACTTATGTAGCTTTCTTCACCCTTACACACTGCAGGGTTCATCCCATGAAATGATTCATATTCAGAAACTGTTCGTTATTGCCATTTTTGTGGCTCCAGAATTCATATGTAAACACATAAAAGGGCTGTGGCTCACAATTTAAGAAGCTTCATTTAATTTATGCTATACTAGCATACATACATACATTTATGCAACAAATGAATATACCTACACAAAATAATGGACAATTGATTGGCTGAAATGGGAATGAGTGAATATATAAATAAAAGGAACATTAGATTTGAGTTGGAAACTGAGCAAAATAAATTAAATTTGAAGAAAAATATTGTAGTTTTTTTTAGCAAGACAGGTATATTTGTATAATGACATTTTAATTGAATAAACTCTACATGAAAGCATTCAGAATAATTTTTACCTTTAATATCGATACATTTCTGCAACAGGTTCAAGAATATGTGCATCCTCCTGTAATGCCCCCTTCCATACACGGAGAAAAGAAGTAGTGAGTGCCACACTACCAAGGTTTTTTATCCATAGCACTAATTTGGGCTAGTTAGTTCCTTGAGTTGCAATGCCTATAAACATTTCTAAAATAAACCTCCAGCTCATGGCTTCTGCACATGTTCAGTTTTCCCTGAAAACTTTTAGGATATGGTAGAATTATGAAATAAGAAAAAAAAATGTCAGGTAGTATGTCCTTTTGTAGAAGCCTATATGCTTCCTCCTACAAGGAATTTTATTCTGTGTCTTTCCCTCCATGGTTTAGTTTTACCACTTTCTTGTTTGTTTGTTTGTTTTTTTGTTTGTTTGAGATAGGGTTTCGCTGTGTAGTTTTGGTGCCTGTCTTGGATCTCAATCTGTAGACCAGGCTGGCCTCAAACTCACAGAGATCTGTCTGGCTCTGCCCACTGAGTGCTGGGATTAAAGGCGTGTGCAACCACCACAGCCTAGCAGGATTTTTTTGTTTGTTTGTTTGTTAGTTTCTACCACTTTCTGACAAACTGTGTATCATTCTCTCTCCTTTAGACCCACCATCATCTACTCTCCTTGGTGGCATCCCACATGTAAGACACTTGCCTTTTTCTTGTTATTCAGAGCAAACACAAAGGTGTCCCCTTTATTTTATTTATCTGTGTTGCACGGTTACTTTATTTTCTCAAACAATGAAGGCATCAACTCAAACACTGAGTTGTAGCCTCTCCTGGAGAATGTCATCACAATTACTAGTTTGTCTTTTCTTAGTCCTCTCTTTACATAAGAAAGTAGAAATGGCAAAGTTTGCTGGGAGTTATAGGCGAGATCTTCTGATAAGGAGATTGTTCATAGCAGAAAGAACAAAGTTATTATTCAGACTTTCGCTATAAAATACAATTTTATAATGGGGAATACTCGAGCATCCTTTTCACCTGTAAAACAGAGATAATGGGCTTGCTGTGAGGATTAAATGGTATGATCCTATTCTGATACATACTGGTGTTCCGGAAATGGTAGTTGTTCATTTGTGAGTAATAGGGAGCCCTGATGGTCCGCTCTGTATCCATTTGTGTATGAGACAACTGGATGCCAGCTAAGAGAAAAGAGAAAGAAGTGGAAAAAAAAACCCACAGGAAATTGCAGTGTGGGCAAATTGGCAGAAGCTTGTAACAAGATAGGAATAGAGAAAGTGTCTGCATCAAGGGAGAATAATACTGTAGCAACCTAGTCAGTGTTGAAGATAGAATTTATTTACTTTTGTAACAGGAAAAGGGAGTAAACAGTGTAGCTTTCGCCACAGGGTTGTGAAGAAGAAATAATTTATAAATTTAAAAAGTTCGGCGAAATAGAAGCACAGTTACTGTAAATATGGATGGGACATGGACATGGATCAAATGTGGGGTGAGGAAAAAGGATATAAATCTAACTGGAGTGTCAATTTCATGTCATGGGCCATAGATGTTAGGCTCAGGTTGGCTGAGTTGGGTAATCACGATTGACCAGGAGTCCATGAGCAAATGGGCTTGTGAAGGTTGGAAACTAGAGAGACTATTCAATTTAGACTCCAAAACTATCACAACGCTGTTCGAAGATCTCTCAGACTTGCAGTTGTTTGTTTTCCCATTTCTTTGTCCCGATCACCACCAAATTCTCTGTACATGATGATGCACTCTCATAATAGGTTTCTTCTAACTGTCAAGAAAATACCTACTCCAATCCTGATTATATAAATGTCAACTAATCTTTAGATAACTTGATGAGCTGTATGAATGTTATAGTGACTTGAATCTAGGACATACTAACAATAGTCAAACAAGGACAAAAATCTTAGATAAATCAACCTAACGTTCTGAAAAAAAAAAGAACATAGCCTGAGGTGCTTTAAGACATTTTATACATATTTAATTCAGTACATGGCATTCTTAAATATGCTTTGCTTTTAAATGTCCTTATTACCAAAGGGAAAATTATCTTGAAAATTATTATTCATCTGATCTTTAAAATAATTGGAATTAAAATACAGTCACTTCCTATTTCCTCTTCCCTTTCATCCATCTAACCCTCCAATGTACCTGTACTTCTGCACTCTTTTGCTTTCTCTCAAATTTATGGCTTCTGGCTTCATTTTCTTTAATTATTGTTAGATATATAAATTCAGTCTGCTCAGTCTGTACAGTGTTACTTTTGTGTGCATGACTTTTTAAATGAATGTTTTCTGCACTGACCACCCAGTCCCAAATAACCAACTCAGAGGCTGAATATGAATTACAAATGCTTGGCTAATAGCTAACTCTTACATTTAAATTAACCCATCTTTCTAGTTATGCTTTGCCACGTGGCTCATGGCTTGTTACCTCCTTTTTTACATGTTCTGCTTGTTCTGTGCCTGACTGGCATCTCTCCTGACTCTGCTCGCCTTCTTTCCATCCTTCTCAGTTTGGCTTTCCCACCTAACTTTCTGCCCAGCTACTGGCCTGCCAGCTTTTTTATTAACCAATGACAATAATAAAATATCCAGAGTGTACAAAAGGATTGTTCCACAGCATGACTTCAAAGCCAAGCTCCTGGTAATGGATAAGGAATGATGAAGGTTCTTCCATGGTGAAGACTATTTTCTACTACTCTTAGCATTCCATAGTCCTTCGTCTATGAGAAACTCTGTGAGATGTTTACCTTCCATGTTATCATGTCTGTAGGTATCATCCCCGTTCTGGTCTTATTTAGGCAGCTGTGTTGTTGAGACTCCATGAACATAGCATCCTTTATGTTAGGAGATGCATTCTCACAGCAGACATCCTGTTCCTCTTTCTCTTGCAATCTTTCTGCCTTCTCTACGACCACATTCCCTGAGCTTTAGGTGGTGTCCAGCCCCAACTGATTCATGGTCTGCTCTTTGTACAAGTTAGAGGAAGGACAGTTTAAGATAAGAAAGAGAATGAAATCAGGAACTGTAAACATACAACTTTACTGAAAAACATAACACTACATGTAAAGTGTAGGAACAGAAGAAATAGTTTACAAAATGATTAGGACTTGCTCAAAAACAAAACAAAACATTGCCAATTAGTTTTAAAAGATACTGGTAGATAGGAGATAAAAGCTATTTGATCATTTTATGTATTTCATATATATATATATATATATATATATATATATATTGCATACATATATTATATTTTAGAGCAATGCCAAATCGTAATACTAAGCATATGCATAAATACACAAAGCCTTATTTTTGTTTCACTTAATATTGTAATACTTTTCAATGTTTATTCTCAGAAGTGATAATGCCTTCAGAAAACATACATCTACATAAAATGGCCATATATTTAAAATTAAATTGTTTTGTACATTTTATTCATCTTAATCACTAATTCAAAACCAATACATTTACTCTGAAGTTTTCTTTATAAGAAATGATCACCAGATTGGAGATGAGATCTGCATTGTGGGTTCCAGGAATTCTCACTAATTGTGTTCAGAGAAACTTTGTCCCTCATCAGTAAATGTGTATCTGTTAAACTACTTAGTACTTTAAACAAGGCATAATCATGTTCTGCAGTCAGTTTCAGACTATAGATTATAGTTTATTAGCAATGGAATCAAGAACACTGGTACATTATTTTCAAGCAGTTGTTTTCTCATAATAATATTTAGTCTCCAAAGAAGTGGAGCTGAAGCTTGAGTCAGCTTGGAGGCATTCACTAATGATCCCTTGAATCATCTCCTCTCCCATAACCTTTATTCCTCTACATTAAAAAGCATACAGCACATTGCCAGATTTTCACTAATGATGCATAAAAGGTAATGAGTTGTCTGCACTTACAGACTATTATATGAATGGCCTTCAGTCTGATGTTTCACTGTGTACTGCAAACTCATAACCTATAATTGCATGGGGATAATTTTTTAAAATTTTATGTCTCAATGGAATAGTGTACTAAAATTGCACTACCTGTTATTGCAACTTGAGTAATGAATTTTTAGAAACGTGTAATCACAAGTACTTTCTAGCTGTATATTACACTGGTAGGAAGAATAAGTAGATTGATTTCAATTAACAGGTAAGTCTTATTCTGAAACCAAAATAACACAAAACATAAGAGACTGTTAGTGAAAATAAACTACTTCAATACAGGTATATATGTTTACCCTTTCAACTGATTTTATACTAGGTAAGTTTTCTAATTGTATTTTACATCCTTTAGAGAATTTATTATGTTATGAAATGATCATCTTGCCTGTTTGTTGATTTATTGTTTGCAATGCTCAGCAGAATTATCACTTCTGTGGTACAGATGATGTGTATGTAATTCGCTGATTGTTGTATTGTTCCTCTTTTAACACAGCATAAAGATAATAGGATCTGAAGTCAGAAATTTCAATCTAAATTGTATGTTAAAAAACAATGGTAATATGTTTTCTAATATTAAAATTATTAGTATTAAAAACCCACGTTTCATCACAGGTAGTTATAGAATAGTTATAGAACAGCTTAGTGATAATGGAGAACAAAATATACTCATTAAAGTATGAAATTAACAAGTCAATCAAATGAGTATCACATATCTAATAATTTTCTAAGTCACAAGGAGATTTAAGTGGTTATTTGATTAAGACTATTTCTGTAATTTATGGTTTTCTTGTGGTTAGGGTAAGGTAGTGGATCTGCCTCAATGGCATACTCTAGGATGGAAGATAAGATAAAGCACAGTTAGTTATAAATAAAAATAATGTAATTAGTTATGGTTATGAGGTGCTAAATGAATGTTCAAATTGGGAGCCACCAGATGTCTTTAGGAGAAAGGCACCTTGTGAATTTGAAGATAACCTCAAGAGTGTGCAAGTGACATAGAGACGAGATAAAAGAAGGACTTGGAAAACAGACACCAGAAGTGATTGCATGTGTTGGATTGGAGAGTGTAACAGAGAGTTTTAGAAGAAATAGTGTTTTTGAAGTTAAATAAAAAATTCCAGGTTGGGGAATTTTGCTTTATTCAGTAGGAACTAGAAAGTCACTAGATGTTTTCAAACATGAGAGTAAGGTTTAAAATTCTGCTTAGATTGTTCAGTAAAGCCAGACTGACAGTGTACACATAACTGAAATGTAACTTACAGTCAAAGAGAAGTGGCTGTATTGTTTGGGTGAGCTACAAAGGGAAGAACAGTTTTGCGAAATGAAAAAAAAAATGTTGTATGGAGGAGATACAACATTAGAACTCTGCATGACTGAGATGTAAAGTCTTTATTGTAATGAGAACACTTTGAAAGTCATGTCAACAATATTTCAAATGCACACTTCAGTATTATTAATTACTGTGGCAGCATTGGACAGTAGATCATCAGAAATTAATCTTGCCTCACTGGACTCTGTCCTTGTTGAACAGTGACAATGTTTGTGCTTTTTATGCGCTGTGAGCTTAACACTGCTTTTGATCAATGGAATCACCAGTTTTTCTGAAGAGAAATTCTTCAAATGTTTTAGACTGCATAGTAGCTTAAAACCCATAAATAAAGGGAGTAATCTACCGAGAGTTAATTTTTTGGGGTTGGGGATTTAGCTCAGTGGTAGAGCGCTTGCCTAGCAATCGCAAGGCCCTGGGTTTGATGCTCAGTTCCAAAAAAAAAAAAAAGAGAGTTAAATTTTTGTCCACTATTCCTATTGTTTATATAGTTTAAATGGTTTCAAACCATTTAAAACAAGTATCGCAACCCGAGGAAATTATAAAGTGACTCAAAATTTACAACAAAAGTGCTGAATTGAATTTTTAGTTAAAAAAAAAAAATAACATAGGAAGCACTAGACCAAATAGTCTAAGCAAAGCAACTGGTAAAAAGAAAAAAGGTGAACAAAGTATTTTTTTCTTTTCTTTTCCTTTTTTTTTTTTTTTTGAGCAGAAGGCAACTGGCTCAGAGAATACATTTAATCTTACAATATTAAATCATGTTACACCATCTCAGAAGAAAAACAATTCATGTTCTCTCTCATAGGTTCAATCTAGCTAAGAACACCTACACACATATACATATATGTGTACATGCACACAAATACACATATGGGTACAGTACAACATGAAGAACAGAGAACAAGAGATGCTTAATAAAAGGGGATAGGAGATGACTGAACACAGATAGTGGACACAAGTCATGAAAAAGGATGATATAAAGTGAATTGTTTTTCTACTTCTAATTCTGTCAAAAAATGTTTGCTTTTGGAGGTGGATAAGTGCACAAATTATGTTCAGTACTAAAAGTGTAAAATTTACTGTGAAGTTTCACAGCTTCCATTTTAAAAGGCAGTTTCATTGTATGTAAATTAATTAAGTTGAACGGAATTTGGGTCTGTTTGAGTGTGCAATGTTTCTATTTGTTTGCAAATTTGTTTATAATATAGTTTATTGAAGTTTTAAAAAGACAGAATAAACAGGAGGGATGAGCAAGAAACCATTCAAGAGAAATATTTCAATCTGAGGAAATAGTAAAGTATCTCAAAATTTGCCACAAAAGAGCTGAACAAAAATTTTTAAATAAAAAAATATGAAACACTAGACCAAATAGTCTAAGGAAAGCAACTGGTAAAAAGAAAAAGATCATCAAAGTATTTTTTTTGAGCAACAGTAACAACAGAGGGAGCATTTGGCAGGTTGGATTTTTAGGGTTGAGAGCAGAAAAAAAGTTGTGAATATTTTCTTCAGCTCACTGGCTTTCTACATGAAGTACCTTGAGTTTTACTGTTTACCAGTTTCCATCATGGGGCTTTGCTCACCACACCACACCTGAGCAATCAACATGAGCATCACTGAGCACGGAGCTGGAAAAAAGACACCAGATACTCTCCAGGGTTCTCGTGGGAATGACAGCTTTCCAGGAAATTGGGGAGAAGAGGAAAAGGTTTTGACTAATAGTCTCTGCCACATCCTCTTTCTCCTCACTTAGTTTTCAACAGTCTTTTGGAGCAGAAAATCTCTTTGAATCACTATCTTTCTGACTTTTATTTGGGCTCTTTACTTTTTAAAGTCTAGCAGGGCAGAAAAGTAATCCCAGATATAGGTGAGAAGACAATCAAAAGAAACACATATGAGGATGGGCTGCAAAGCAAACTAAACTAATTAACACTTAGGAATATATTCCCACAGACATTAAGAAAAGCACCAGAAAATATATTCGAGATGACATCATCTAAAGCCTGTTGCTGGAGAGCTTCTCTCCAAGTTCCCCAAGCCCCGCAGTCCCACAGTCCACTTATAAAATAATCACTCAGACGCTTGTATCACTTATAAACTGTATGGCCGTGGCAGGCTTCTTGTTAACTGTTCTTATATCTTAAATTAACCCATTTTTATAAATCTATAGCTTGCCATGTGGCTGGTGGCTTACCAGCTTCTTTACATGCTCTTCTCCTGGCGGTGCTGCAGTGTCTCTCCCTCCTTCTTCCTGTTTCCCCAATTCTCCTCTCTCTTTGTCCTGCCTATACTTCCTGCCTGGTCACTGGCCATCAGTGTTTTATTTACATAGAGTAATATCCACAGCAAAAGCCCTTTTAATGAAAATGAAGAATCTGGCAATGTGATAATTAAACTACTATTAGATAATATTGTTAAGGAAAGTTATGATGTACAAAAGGTATGATGGATTTGTCCAAGATCACAGGGCAAATAAAACTTTAGATGTGCAATCAAATTTTTATTGTCCCTAATATTCTTTATTATGTTATTCTTTCTACAATTTTTAGCTACATCTAATATATGAATTTTGTCAATAAGATAAAATTATGATGAATGATGTGATTAATTGCTGATGGATTAAAAATTCTTCTATACCTTAACATGATTTTTAATTTGTTCCTCAAAATTTATTTCAGTTTTAAATGAAAAATAAATATATTTTGACACAGTCAAGAGAATTTGTAGACACATATCCTAAGTTACTGGGAAGGCATACAATTCTTTAAATGAATCTCTGTAAATGTCTACTTTATAAAGTTTCACTCTTAAAGCTAGCCATGCAGGTTTCTGTGATGTAGAGTTTCAGGATTTCTGCTACCATCTTCCAATCTGACATACCCTAGCTCTCTTTTATGTTTTGTTTTGTCTTTAAGGTGGTCACATAGAGAACTTTCATTTCATATTCCCAAATGGAGAATGCAGCCTTGAACACACTGCTCTTGTTTCCAAAAGAATTTTTTGAGGAGAAATTTACAAGACATTTGTCTAAAACATATGCATTCTTGGTGTTATTGGCATTTTGGTTTTGACACCAGTAGATCATCAACATGCTGTGTAGAGAACCTTGTTCTAAACAATTGAGCTCTGTCTGCAGTTCAAACATTATTTAGCATTAATGACATTAACTCATTACACTATGACTATTGGTTGCTCTACTTTTGTTTCCACAGAAAGCAAGAGGCTATGCACTTGTTCCAGATTAAGATACATCAGGTTTGACCAGCCAAGACTCCCTGAAAGGTCTCCAATGACACCATCCACAATGGTTTCAAGGCAACTGGCTCAGAGAATACAGCCTTATGGACTATTCCATAATCCTAAAATTTTCTTTATGTCCCCATAAGAATACAGCACCCTCGTCCAGAAGGAAGTAATATAAAAAGCTACACCCAGATTCCCAAATATACCAAGCTGGCTTTGGAGATGGAATTGGTTCACTCCTTCTCTAAACCCAAGCATATTGCTAAAATAAAAGCTTATATTTCACTTATTTGTGTAATTTATTGTACGATCATACATGTATTTGCTAAATATATTATAAAGTGATCAGACACATGAATTATTTGTTGCAATAATCTAAAAATACCAATTTTGTAGGCATTTTAAATGACAATAGTACGGTGTCTTCTGATCTGCCTTGATATTCTTCTATAACACATGGCATGACTTACTCTCTGCTCTACTTAAAATGCTACTTCATAGACTGCTTTATATGCACACTGAGAATTTCCACATACTAGACACAAGTCTTTAATGCACTAAGTTTTTATTATATATATAAAATGTGTGTGTGTGTGTGTGTGTGTGTGTGTGTGTGTGTGTGTGTGTGTGTACGTCTGCAGATGTCTCAGACACCATGTTAAGCTTAAGAAAAACTAAGGCCTACCCATTTGCCACTGCACTACAAGGAAGAATGAAAGGGTATTTCACCTACTCTCCCTTTTATCTTCCTTTTTTATTTCTTTTCTCTTACTGATCATTCCCTTTAAATTGGGAGGACAAATACCAGTTTAGTAGCAGACCACATTTCCCAGGTCCCCTTGCTGTATGGTGAGACCCTTTAATGGAATTCTAGCCAATGGAAAAAAATTAGACCCTTTCATTGAATTCTAGCCAATGGAAAAAATTTTTTTTAAACCAAAGGGAAACATGTGCAATCATGTGACCATTTGGAACTATTTGTTACAGTTTTTCTTTACCGAACTATAAAAGCTCTGTGGTGGATGACAAAGCATCATTGACAATCTGAGCTTTGTGACTTTGAACAGTTAGAAAGAAGGCTGTTCTTAGAACTACTAATCCCAGTTATCATAGCAACTTTCTTCTTTCTCATATACAAAATCTACTTCATCAAATCACTTATAAATAAAACATGGTGTATTATTATAATGTTCTCCTGGCATACTGCCCTAGTTTCTGGATCAAAACTCTTATCTATAGATTTCATTGATTAAAGAAAGAAGTAAGTGTTGACGATTAAATAAATGAATGGATGAACTTAGGTTTTAGAAAATATTTTTAATTTTTCTTTCTCATTGTTTTCTTGTTTTGACTGAGGTCTTGGCAACAGTCAGTAAAATAAACTATTTTATAACATGTATGAACACATAGGTAATGGGTTTGGGTAAATACTGATTGTGTTGTGTAAAGTACTTTTCAAATTTTGTACCATAATGGAGAAAAATGGCTCACTCTTCATTTCTTCTATTCCATTTGTAGTACTGGGGATTGAACTGAGGGTCTCAAGCATGCTTGCTACACAAGAACTCTCCAATGGAGCGATGTCTCACCTATTTTGGGGGTAAGAATATCTGCTAAAGCAATTAATGTTGAGGGTTTTTTTTGATACGTTAGAATATTTAGGATCAAAAATAAATTTTATTACCTACTTCTCTGTTTTTATATTTAAAACATTACCAGGGTCTGCGATAGGGCTCCTGAATCTCAAGTGGCAAAGTGTATGTGTATTGGACCAGGAGACTAGGAAATCAATATTTGTATGGGCCAGGTGTGCCTGCAGCTGGTGTCCTTGGGGAATCACCAACAACTGTCTTTCACTTTCAAAAGTGCTTTTGTTTGGATCATAAATTACAGTGTTAATCATTAATTTTTAAAGGTATAATTTTAAATGCACTTTTATCCAAATACAATTATATCACTTTCCTCCTTCCCTCTCTTCCCATGCTCCCCCATTTTCTCTCCAATTGATGAACTCATTTTTTATTATTATTATAATTATTGTATATATATATATATATATATATATATATATATATATATATATACAAATATATATAAATTCCAACTGCTGGGTCTAATCTTGTTATTTGTGTGTAGAAATATTTTACTAATCCTTTGAGCATTTCATACAATATGTTTTGATTATATTCACCTCCCATTCTTAACTCCCTGATACACCTCCAACTTCATATCCTCTTTTCTTTTTACTTTTGTAGCCTACAGAGTTGAATTTTGATGGCCATATATATACCATATATATACTCCTTGTAGGTGGGCTATCTATTGGAGCATGGTTGACTTGAACTACCAGGGGCCATCTCCTTAAAAAATGACTGTTCTCACTCAGAATCCATGAACCTCATATAGCTCCTCACTCGGGGTGGGCTGAGAGTGAACCCCTTCCTGCTATGTGCTAAAATGACTGGCTTGGGCATATGTAAGTCTTATATAGGCATCCACAGGTACTGTGAATTTATGAGTACAATGGGTCCCCTGTCATGTCCAGAAGACATTGTTTATTAACTAAATTTGGGATTTTCATCATTGAAATATAAGACAGAGAAGTAGGAATGGGGGAAGAAAAGTAGACCAGAAAGGTGGAAAGTAGATTTGTCTTCCCTGTATTAAAACTCTGTAGCAATAAAATGCACTACATTAAACACAGTAATTTTGTTTTTCTAAGTCAAGTTTCAAGTAGCTATTCTGTGTTACCAATAACTAGGGCAGTTCTAATTCCTGAAAATTTGGCTAAGTCATAAGAATTTATTGGTAATGGCTTTGTCTTAGTCAGTGTTCTATTGTGTGAAGAGACACCAAGACCGCAGCAACTCTTATAAAAGAAAGCATTTAATTAGGGCTTTCTTATGGTTTTAGAGGTTTAGTCCATTATCATCACAGAAAGGAACTTGGCAGCATGCAGGCACACATGGTGCTAGAGCAGTAACTGAGAGTGCTATGTCAGGATCCACAGGCATCAGGAAGAGAAACATGGATTGGGCCTGGATTGAGCTTTTGAAATCTCAAAGTCTACCTCCAGAAACAGACTTTCTCCAACAAGGCCACACCTTCTCCAGCAAAACTACATGTCCCAATCCTTCTCAAGTAGTGCCACTCCATGATTACTAAGCATTAAAATAAATGGGTCTATGGGGGCCATGCTTATTCAAACCACCACCAGGCCCTTAGACATGTAAAACCTACTCTTTCAACAGTAACAATTTGCAACATTAATTTAAATTTCTTTAATGGGAACACATTCCATTTTAGATTAAAAATAACTAAGCAACGTTACCACAAAGTGGTGATTTTTTGCAATCTTAAAATTAATCATGTTTTAAAAGTGATTTACAATTATACTCATATTTATCCACTTGTACAAGTATAGAGAAATGCAACAGGAGGCTGGAGAGATGGCTGAGCTGTTAAGAACACTTTCTGCTCTTCTTGAGTACTTGAGTTCTAATCCCAACACCCATGGCAGTTTGTTCACAATCACTTCGATCTCCAGGTCTCTGCTAGCATCCTTACACACTAAGCATGCACTCACACAGACACATAAATGATACTTAAAAAAAAGAAAAAAAGGAAATTGAAGTAAATGCTTTTTGTCCCACAAATGGTATGCATTTTCTCAAAATAACCCAGAGAGCAGTGATTTCGATAATCAAATAACTAAGATCTCATTGCTTTGACAGTTTTCTGGTTCTTTAGAAATACTTTATATTATTGAGCCCCAAATCCAAACATGTACTCTAATAACTCCTCCAAACCCTTATATATGCCAGTAAACATTTTATGCATGTCAACTGCATATGTATCATGTAAGAATTTAATCAGGTTGGATATGCAATTTCAAATTTCAATATGAATGATATCCAATGTTGGTGTGAAAACACAAACCTTTATACTGCATACCTCTTAGCTAAGATATATATATATATATATATATATATATATATATATATGTGTGTGTGTGTGTGTGTGTGTGTGTGTGTGTGTATAGTCTGAGTAGACATATGTTAGAGAATAAATTTATAAAATATTTTGCTTTATTATTATATAAATAGTAACTATCAATCACATAATTTTCAATATTCCATTTATTTGAGCTATTAATCTAAGTCACATTCATCTTTTTTTTCACTTTCAGGAGTTATTACTCTGTATCATGTGATTAAGGCAATAAAATAAAATTGATGATAATTCTGTCTTGAATTCCCAAGATAGAAACATGATCTTTATTTATTTAACAAGAAACTGTATATACCTCTACAGGAAATAAAACAACATTTGCCAAACTACATACAGAAAACAAATTTCAAGTAAAACTAAGAGGGAAGAGCAGAGCTTTGTGGTTCCTGGGCTTATTGTATTATTATGGCTAACAAAATTAAGACACTGAAATCTGCTTTCAAAATGGTTCTACCCTTTTCTCATGTACTGCTTATAAATAAAATCACTATTCACTAAATCACAACTTTGTTTTGTGAAATTTAGTGTATATAGCTATATCATGTCATTCAATATCAAAACTCAGGGGCAGTTGTGCTCATTTCGGAGACGAACCTAAGTCTCAGACAAAGTGAGTATGTTGTATTAGCCACTGCAGGACACTTATTAAATGTGTCGAAATTCCTGAAGAACTGCTGAGGCATTGGCTTCCTACAAGTGCATGTGGGATTTGTCAGTTGATAGTGTTATGGAGAAAAATAAGGCTGGGAATCTAAGAGAAGGGGTATGTCAGAGAGAAGAGAGAAGAGCAGGGCTCTGTGATTCATGGCATTGGGGTGGGAGACCCAGGTTTTAGAGATCTGAGATGTGCCTGAATAATTGGGAATTGAGATGTGAAAAGAGGGGATAAAACAAAAACCTAATACAAAGATATAAATCTTCCAAACGAAACTGCTAAGGCAGCAAAGGGGCATGATAGAAAAGACATGGTACAAGTATGGGTCTAATAAACTGGAGAAAGAGCCGGGATGGAGGGCCAGCGGGGTGGGATGTAACACGTTTTTAAATGTACAAAATCAAAATCAGTGAGGCAGCTGTGGGTATGATCAGGGATGTTTTTTTTTTAAACTGAGTATGAATTTTATTTTAGTTTTTAGAAGCATAAGTTTTTATTTGTAACAAAGGAGTTTGTGTACAGTGTTGAAAATCTACAACTTCTTGTTAAATTCACATTTGCACTTCTTTTTAAACAAACATTTATAGTTATTATTTTCTACAGATATAGATATGTAAATACAACATTGAGTTCAGTGGTGTTTCAGTATTTTCTACTTAAATTTTTTTTGGAACATAAAAACAGGTTATAATTCCAAAGTCCAGAGTTATTTGAAACTGGAAAATATTTTCTCTGTAGAAATTAGTAAAAAGTGATAACATTTCCCAATAAGCCCTTTTAAGTCAAATATTAGCTGAATTATACATATAAATAGTGATAAGATTCTGGGATACAGAAGAAACTTATCTTCATCTGTTCAGAGAGCTATGTTTTACTCAAGTTGTGTAAGTGAGATTTCTATTCATCTTCCCCTTCACTGTTTGATTTATGGCAGACATTTTTCTATAGGGTAATCCATAATCTAAAAAGATTTTAGCCTCCCCTCCTGAAAGAATTTTATAATATTTATTTATTTTCAATTTTTAATTCACTTTACATACCAACCACAGTTCCCCCTCCCCCACCTTCCTTACCCTCCTCACTCCCTGCTTCCACTCCTCAAAAAAGGTAAGGCCTTGCACAGGGAGTCAGCAAAGCCTGGTACATTCAGCTGAGGCAGGACCAAGCCCCTCCCCACTACATCAAGGCTGAACAAGGTATCTCACCATAGGGAATGGGCTCCAAAAAGCCAGCTCATACACCAGGGACATATCCTGATCCCACTGCCAGGGGCCCCTCAAACAGACCCAGCTACACAACTGTCTCCAGGAAATAATTTGAAATGCTATATGTCTTAGTGAGACAAAGCAAGCACAGGATCTTGTCAAAGTTCAGGATCTTTATGTTTGCTGTTTTAAAGAAACTTTATTAGGATGGGGTTGCAATAAAGTTCTTTACAGAAGAGTTCCTTATGACTAGGGCTAATGATTAGTTGTAGAAGTAACAAGAAATAATCATTTGGGTTGGGACATTTTGGTAATATGGATATCACTATGGGGCTTCAGGTTCCTCCTTTTATAGGTGTGGAGGCCTGCAGAAGTTTCCTAGTGAGCTTGATTTACACAGCAGAGCTGCATTAGATGGTGGCTTGACCACGTGCCTGGTTGCCAGGTTATTTGAAGAGTCTGCACGTGGCTGAGCTAGGAGGAGGTCTTTCGCTCCACCCCTTAGCATTCCTATAAAAAGCCCTTTAGAAGAGATAGAAGTGGCCAGTGGATATTGATCCAGGCTATCCTGGGTTTCTATCTGTTTCTCTCCCCTCTATCTTTCTATCAAAGTGTTCTCCCTCCTCCCTCCTCAAGTGTACCCTGGAGAAAAAGTGGGAGCAGGCCTCCCACAGAGAAATGGGTAGGCCTCCCACATATAGGTAAAAGGATTTTTAAAACAGACATATTAAAAAACTGGAGGACAATTTACTAGACATTGGGAGTAGACGAACTTTGTATCTCAGCAGCTACTAAGAGGAAAGAGTCAGGAAAAAGGAAGAAGAGGAAAAGGTAGGCTTGCAGACAGGTTCATCAATCATTGTTGGCCAAATCACTTTTGAAGGAAAGAGGAGATGGTGTGGTATAGAAACACCTACTTCATTAAGTGGTCTGTTAGCTCTCTGATTTTCTTATTTTATTCACCAGAATATCTTATTTCTCTTTGCCTTCTAGATTTATACTGATCTTAAGACTATAGAACAAAATTTCCTCTGTAATACAGGAGATTCCTGGGCATCTCTGAACAAAGGAAGAAAAATCTTTCTATATCAAAAACATAATTCTATTGGCAGTACAAGTTGGAAAGTAACCAATGACTTTTTGATTGGATTTGAAGCACCCTCCACAGGAAGGAATTCAGACCTGGTATTATAAACAGGTCAAAACAAGCCCTTGGCAGGAGAAGTAATAGGTTCTAGTGCAGAATCTCATCCTATGGCTTTTATAAATGGACATGCTTTGCCAGCAGTCTTCTAAGTATTTATGCTTCTGCTCTTAGATTAGAAACACTGTCATGTTTGGTCAAAGACTTTCCTTTCTATATTGGCCACAGACTGTAACTGATCAAGTACTGTTGTGCGACAAAACTTTTCCTGGGGAGACACAATACACAATTTTTCTCACCCCAGATAGGGAGCACACAACAGATCAAAGTACAGATATCACCAAAGATCAACTTGGTGAACCATGAGTTTTATTGGGTTACTAAGAGGAATATCAGTGAGGCATTACTTACAAGAGTAGCAATG
Organism: Peromyscus maniculatus bairdii; assembly: GCF_049852395.1. Taxonomy (NCBI): domain Eukaryota; kingdom Metazoa; phylum Chordata; class Mammalia; order Rodentia; family Cricetidae; genus Peromyscus; species Peromyscus maniculatus. Next base: position 27,773,158 of record NC_134869.1, on the reverse strand, counting down.
ACTTGACTCAAGGACATCTGCATCACTAAAGTCCACCCCAGAATAGCTGACAGCTCACAAATATGGAACCTGGAGCACACTGCACAGCTTGCAGGCAGCGTAACACGTTGGAGAGTGTCCCTTTCAAGTGACTCCATTGGTCTAAACCTCTTCCAGGAAGCTCAGCTAATTTTTTGCTTCTTCAAGGCAGCTGGTGTGAACTGAGAGTCTTCTTTGCAACGTGGCTTGTCTGACAATGACTTTCAGCAACTTAACTTGTTTATTCTGGGAGGGAGGAGCTTAGTGAGTCTGGTCGGTTTCAGAGACTTCCTGAAGCTGTTTTGAGTTGTTTAACCTTTCTGCTTAAGGAGCTTCCCTAATGGAAATGTTTCAATTTCTGAGGAAATTGTTGCACAAATCCTAAGCCATATATATATATACATATATATATATACATATATGTATATATACATACATATATATACATATATATATATATATATATATATATATATATATATGTTATAGTAGAATATTCACCATTCTCTCCATTCCACTACTTCAGGTTTCAGGGAGACATCTTGGAAGTAAGGCAGAAAGAATGAGGCAGTAAAAACTGGAGGAAGGGGCATAGTGTCGTGGAATACTATATTCCTGCCATGAGATGCCATTGCATGAATAAACTCCCAACAGCTCTGATTAATTCCATAAGACCTGAAGATGGTCATATTGAGCTTCTCAAAATTCTGTCATTTCTCAAAATAATTCCTCATAAATGCTCTTGTAAGCCACCCAATTAAACTCTCGGTCAAAACCAAACAAATACACAAAGTAGAAATGGAAGTGGAAGGAGGACTAGTCAGGAAAATGAAGGGACCCATGGTAATAGATGGGGGATGAAAGAGATGGGCAATAAATGTGAGAGAAATACATCATGCACATCTTGAAAATGTCACAATGAAATGCAGTTTCATGTATAATGAATATATGCTTTAAAAATTCTTTTTGAAGGCCAGCAAGATGACTCAGTGGTAAAGACTTGATACCAAGTCTGATGACCAAAGTTGCATCCCTTGGATGTACATGGTTGAAGAAAAAAGTAGATTCCTGAAAACTGTCCTCTAACTACCGTATACATGTTGTGGCATCTGTACACCCACACATATATACAGACACAAACATAAATGCACACTAAATAAATGACCTAAAATTTTTTAGAAGGCTCTAATATTAAGTCTGGAACATTTTACTTGCCACGTAGGGATATGAGAGGAAAATATATCAAAAAAAACACAGTCTGCTTACATCAATATGTCTCCCTTCCCTCTAGCAGAAGCATGGTCCTCAGACAGCAGCGTGGCTTCAGGAGGTTGCACAGATCATGGATATCCACACGGATTTCAGTGGTAATATGGGCCATAGACATCAACACAGACCCCAGCTGCAGTAGAACCTTGGACCCAGACATGGCCCTAGGCAGCCACATGGATCTGGACATGACATGGCCTCATGGGGCAGTGCAGACCAAGTGTGACAAAACAATCACACGGCCTTTGGTGGTAACATGGACCAAGGACATCAACACAGACCCTTGTCACAGTAGAACCAAGGGCACAAGCATGACCCCTTTTAATTAGAATTTTTTCAACTATATTATTAAAGGGTGTTGATCTGTAGTTCTCTTTTTGGGTCTTTATGAAGTTTGAGTGTCAGGGCGTCTATGACTTAATACAATGAATTGAATTTGTTTCTATTTTGTGGAAAAATTTGAGGAGTATTGGCATTAATTCTTTTTTGAAGGTCTTTGTTGTGGTGGTGTGGGGTATTTCCTCTCTTTTGATGTCTGGGATTTCTTGTGTTTTCTTGGGTGTAGCTAACTTCTTCAGGTTGAACTGTCCTTCTCACATTCTTTGTATGGCTGGATTTGTAGGTAGATACTGACTAAATTTGGCTTATTGTGCAATGTTTTTCTTTCTCCATCTATTGTGATTGAAAATTGTGTTGGGTGTAATAGTCTGGGTTTCCGGCTATGGTCTCTTAGATCATTGGTCTAGGCTCTTCTGGCGTTTAGAATCTCTATTGAGAAGTCAGGTCTAATTCTAATAGATCTGCCTTTATATGTTACTTGCTCTTTTTTCCCTTGATGCTTTCAATATTCTTTCTCTGTATATATGTTTAGTTTTTATAATTATGTTCATTGCATAATTTCTTTTCTGGTCCAGTCAATTTGATGTTCTGTATGCATTATGTACTTTGATAAACAACTCCTTCTTTAGGTTGGGGGATTTGATTCTGTTGAAGATATTGTCTGTGCTTTTGACCTGGGTTTCATCTTCTTCTTTTTTTTTTTTTAATTATTCTTAGATATGGCCTTTTCATATTGTCCCAGATGTAGTGTGCCAAAAGTCTTTTAGATTTAACATTTTCTTTAAGTGATGCATCCTTTTATTTTCTATTTTGGCATCATTTACTGGGTTTCTCTTTTCCATCTCTTTATTCAGTTGGTGAGTCCCGCATCTGAGATTTCTGTTGGAGTTCCTAAATCCCGACTGTTATTGATTGTGTTTTTATACTGACATCTAGCCATCTGGCTTTGAGATATCTATAATTCTGCATCTAGATAACTAGTCTTGTGTTTATTGGGCTTGTATTTCCTTCTGTTCCTCTCTTTGGTTCTTAAGAGAATGTGGTGGATGTGTGGTGGCTGGCAGAGAGTGCTTCTGGGATCCTGCTAGGACTGGCCAGTGCAGGTTCTTCATAGACTGTGGTCCTAGGTATTAGAAGCTGACACTTAGGAATAGGGGGTGGACTTGGGAGAGGTGAGGGTGTCCACGGGAGAAAAGAAACCATGTTGTGCTACTGGAATCTGCTTAGTCCTGTAGTAATGGGAGAATAGAGGGAAGAGAAGCCACAATAGGTTGTCCACTATAGAGCTTGAGATGAGACTGGCACAATTGGATTTGAAGGAGAGGAGGGGGAGTGAATATGACCTTTTCCTTAGCCTACTTGCTTCTTTGGCAGGTGTGGCTTGAGAGTTTCCACGGAATGTCTGAAGGAGTTGAAGACTGCTTCCTGACTGGGATGACAGACAGGTGTCAGAAGTGGAATTTTACTCTTATGCTTTTTTCTTTTCTTAAACTGAATTGTTCAGTCAGCAAAAAACTTTTCCCCCCCTAAACTACAGGAATTTTCTTCCTTACGAAATTCAGAGGTGTAAATTACCTTGAAAGAGATTTTTATCAGAAAAAAATCACTCAGATCTCTATATTTTCAGAAATGCAAGGCAACTACTACTCATTCTTCACAGGGGAATGATATAATCCCTATTTTTTCAAACCTGGTTTGTAAATTTTTATATTTGTTTGAGTCTGAGATGAACAAAGTGCATCTCTTTCGAATGGAGACTTTAAAAAAAATAATGGATTAACATATCAGTGAGCCTGCAAAGTGCAGTTTGTTTTCATATATGTAGAATAGTAGAAATTAATCAAAGAGGTCTCGTTGAGTACAAGACTCTTAAGTGGTACAATCCTTGGAAAGACCTTATAAGCTTGGCTGGCTTTCTAAGCAGCTCAACTTGAAATTCAGTTTCTCCGATCAAGTGTTGGAATTCTGTCTTGGGAAACAGAATTTTCAGGCATTCTGGGAAAGCAAAAATGCCCCCAAGAAATTGGGTTTCTGGAAACATACCATGAAGTAGACAGAGGTGGCACAATGATAAGAAGCTATTTCTTGCTGTGAATCATACTTTTGGCCTTGATTGAGAGCGGTAAAGAGGAAGATACCTGAAATGTTATTGTTCAATAGGTGTGTTTTCAGTGATAGCTCATGGATGTATTTCTGTGTGTATTAAACCCTTTTTCTTCTCTAGCCACCACTGTGTGATATAGTCAAGATTGCCAACTTATTGGAAGCAATGAAACATTTAGTCTAAATTTCAGCAAATAAATCCAAGCCCACAGTTGAACTGTAAAAGCATCTTTTTAAAAGGTGACACCTTGTTATCCTTATTGACACCTTTCTCCTGTGACAAAAGTTAAAATCTGTGTGAAAATGTAGAATATAAAAAAATTAAATCACTACTCACTCTTCCATATGAAATAGCTGTTCTGTTATTTCTTAAGTGTAGGTAAAATGGTGAACTTGTGTTCAGAGCCTTTCAGAGTCTTCATTTTCAATCTTGCTTTAAGGAATTAAGCCATGATGTAGTAGTACACACAATTACAAAGAAGGTTTTCCATCTCATATTTACAATTTTAGTTCATATTCAACACTAATTCACAAATATGATACAGTCTTTGATCTGAATAAAACACAAGGTAGATACTAGCAGTTAGAGTAGATAGTATAGTAGTAGATAGACACAAGTCAGATTCACTAGCAGTTATGTGTGTGGGGTTGATAATAAATAGTTAGTGATATTTCGTATTGATTCAGATCATCAACCAGATACAAATGAGATATTCCAACAATGAGGAATATCACAGTAATGTTATTTCTTATTCCTTTTGACAGACACTTAAGCTCCATTTTGATTTTACATTATATAATAAAAGTCATTTTTATTATAGCTATTTTAAATTTAAAATTTCATAGCTAGTTTAAAGAAGGTGTTTGTATCATTGGGTTTGTTGCATGAACACTTGGAATTTTCAATGGAAAACTGAGGTAGGTCCAGAGGCCCTTGGAACTTCTAGTACAGTCACATCTTATCAGCACATGCTTCCCTCAGGGAATAATTTTTGTGTAAAATATTAAGCTATTATTTATTTCAATAGCCTCCCACCTGTTCATGACAGAATATCATCAGTCTATGATAAAATATCATTTAGAGACAGATGAATATATTGTATTTTTTATTCGAAAGTTGAAATTTAATGTAAATTTGCATCTTAATTTAAAACCAGTTGTGGGAATCTGGCATCATGAGTGAGTGGGATAGATCAACCATCATTAGGAAAGAAGGTTGTCTAATAAAAATGTGTGCTTATGGTCTTATTGTCCCAATTCCATGTTCATCCTGTTAGTTTTAAAAAAGGAATAGTTATACAACACAGGAATTATAAAAACATTTGCTTTACCTATGTCTACACTCTTGTTTCCTCTACTTAATTTGTAATGGATGATATTGTGCTTACGTCTGTGTGAGAATACAAAACTGAATTTCTATAGACCTGTGACATGATGTCTCTGATGACTCTCCCTCTGCACTCTACAGCCAGGCCTCCATTATCCACAGGATGACATTCAGGGAAGTGAGGTCCTTAGCAGGATATCATTCTCAAAAGAAGACTAAAAAGTGGGAAATCCATTTACAGTAGAGTGAGTACTACAGATAACTGTGAGAAGAGGCTTTTTAAGAAATAGTTTTCACCAGATGGTGGTGGCGCACGCCTTTAATCCCAGCACTCAGGAGGCAGAGGCAGCAGATCTCTGTTAGTTCGAAGCCAACATAGTCTACAAAGAGAGCTCCAGAATAGCCACAGCCAGAACTGTTACACAGAGAAATCCTGTCTCAAAAAAGCAAAATCAAAAACAAACAAACAAAATAAAAAAGCAAAGCAAACCCTCAGCAGCTATGACTATTTCTCTTCCTTTGTTATTTCACCTGTAGGGTTGATTATCCTCTGATTCTTATCAAAAGTATAACTGTAAATCACTCTAAAAAGACTTTTTTAAACCAAGAGAAATAATCTGTCTGGCATCAAACAAATTAATGTAAAGGATGAAGGACCTACAGATTTGGAGGGTAGATAGTGGCATAACAGTGGGCATTTGGTTAAAATATTAAGAGGGAAAACAGAAAACAATTGTGACTATTGTAGCTAATTGAGAAATGATATTTTATCAATGTAGAAGGTAGTTAAGGGTGCCATTATGTCATTTATTTTTCTATATGAGAAGTTTTATGTTTTATTCTGAACTGAATTATTGTTACCCTTCTCATGCTCCTTTTATTATGTGTGAACATCTGGGAACAATATAAATCAGAGACAGTGAATAAGTGTTTATGCTTTGGGTACTTCCCACGATGAGCAATATAGTGTTCATTTTATGTACACACTTAGGCAATGACAAAGTGTGATTAAAATACAGCAGTGTTCCAAGAATATGACATTAGTAACATAGTCTTTCATATTATCATATTTTGCCTGAGCCGACCACACCTCAGAAACAATGCAAACTAGTTCTTGTAAATTGTACTGAGAATATTTTTTCTTCTTCGTATTTATATTTTGTTTTGTAAAGATACATTAAACTAATGTTTTCATAATTGGTATGCCTAGATCCCAAGTAGATTATCTGAAGAAGCAAATCTACTACAGTACATCACTAACAATTGCACCTCCTCCCTAGGAATTTGGAATTTATCTCCAAGCCATAAAGAATAATGTAATATGCTATGACTTATTGAAAGTTAACATATGAAGGGTGCTTCTTGTGGTTTTTACATGTGTTCAACCTTTCAGCAAACCTTTGGGATTGTTTACCTTTCTTCATTATAGTATACTTTATTATACTGAATGCAATATACTAGTGGCTCAGTCTCTGTCATGTCATGAGCACCATAACAACTCTGGCAGGATTAATGTTCTCATTTTATAGAAAGGCAAAGTGAGACTCAGAGATGGTAAAATAAATAATAAAAGTTCTAAATATACATAAGTTGCTGGTGGGAAAAGGATTGCTATATAAATCTAGCTTACTTCAATTTCTGAGTTCTGTGATATCCTGATGCATTTCAGAAATTATTCATAAAATGTTTTAATATCTTCGCTTTGTAGAGTTCACTGGTTGTATTAGCCTTTTCAAGCTAATTTGCTAATATTAAATATGCTAAGCATATCTCTCAACTCTTCATTTCCTGTTTTGGACAATTGGTGCTATAGGTCAAATCACATTTCAAAATATTAGTTCTACATCATTATGAGTCAAACAAATTAGTTCCTTCCATTTCCAGGCAAAATATGTCAGTTCATCTCTGTGTTAGCTAGAATACAGTTTTCCCATTTTCTGTTAGTGTGAGTGATTTCATGAGTGTGACTGATAACCTATTTTCCTCTGTACATTTTTAGGCATTCACAAATTAAATCAAAGAATGGCTTAAGTAAACAAACATAGTTTTAACAATCAAGTTCTAGAATTATGAAATATAAATAATACTACGTAGTCCCCAACAAAAAAAACTATGTCTCATGCCTTTCCCTAGCTGGTTGATGCTGACTATCTTAGGAGAAATGTAATTCCAAACATTGCTTCTTCTACTTTTAAAAACTTAACCTTTTAATTTCTGAGCCCTGTGTATTTTAAATTCCCTTTAAATTATTTTTAAAATTATATATGTATGGGTAATTTGCCTTCACTGTATGTCAGGTACTCACAAAGGCCAGAGGCACCAAATCCCCTGGAACTGGATTTATAGAAGGTTGTGAGCCATGCCAGTGCTGGAAACCAGACATGGTTTCCTCTGGCAGAGTAGCCAGTGTCCTTAACCTCTGAGCTATCTCTCCAGTCCTTTTCTGATGACACTATTCATTGGATTTGGGGGCCTACTCTAATCCAGTATGATCTCATTGTAGTTCATCTGCTAGTATCCTGTGTTGTAATAAAGAAGGTCACTTTCGGTGGTGCTTGGTGGACATGAATTCTAGAAGACACAATGATGCTTCCTAGATATCTCAACAGCTCCATTTATGAGCCAGTTGTTTTCTTATGCCTTTAGAAAGTTGTCCAAAATGTACAGGTTAAATATGTCCTGGATTTAAAATATTGCTCAAGGATCATGATCTTATATGAAGACAGTGACTTCTTATTGGATTTCTAACACTATCCCTTCCCTCAAAGGTATCTACTATCTTCACCCATGGCTTAGGCATCATATCCAAACCATTGTTCCTTTGTCATTCTTGTTTCCAAACAGTGGTATGTGTGCATCAGCATTGATTGACTCTGATATTCTGACACAGTGAATCCATGCTTCTCCTATTCTCAATGACTGTGTATTGCCTCTGAGCGACAGCTTAATTGGAGCTTTGACAGGACCTTAAACTTAAAAGTCTGACTTGACTCTGGAGTCTGACAACCTTTACTATGTCTTTCTTCAGTAGTATACTTCTTAATTCTCATGCTTTCTTAAGTATGTTAGCCTACTTGTACATGTACTGGTTTTCTGACTTTCCAATGCTAGAATCTACTAACATTGCTTGAGGAAAATTTTGCTTTGCCTCTGCTTAGGAGATTCTTAAACATCCACTTAAGCATTTAACATATTAAAGCCACCATGAAAGCATAAGGACCAGATTTCATGAAGGATCAGCATCTATCCTTTCTCTGCCTATACTTTTTTTTAAACTCTGATTAATCTACACTTGTGGGGGAAAAAAAGAAAGAAATTGTTTTGTATAGTTGCTGTATTTACAGAAGAAAATTATTTCTATAATTATGTAAATTTCTATACAGTAGAAAATTCTGTTTATGAATTCAAATATTCATACTAACAAGGCTTCCAAAATTTTTATTTGTGTACATGTAAATATATTTAAAAATAATTTTAAAAAGTTTAATAAAATTCAACTGTTATATGAATCTCTCATAGTTTTTAAAATTTATTTATTCATTTATTTATTTTTATTTTCCATACCAATCCTAGTTTACCTCCCTCCCCTTCTCCTACTCACCCCAACTCCCACAAATCCACCCTCATCCAGTCCTCAGAGAGAGTAAGGCCTCCCTTGAGGAGTCAACAAAGTCTGGCCTACTCTCATAGTTTTTATGAACATGCTTAATTCTGGCTCCTAATTTTGCACAGAATAAATAGGTAGCTAACTGTATAGTTCAACTGTTTTATATTTTATGTTAAGTTTTAACTGGATAATATGTGAGAATATATAATAAAATAATCAATTAAAAATTAATGTTAAAGTAAATCTTCAGGTTTTTTATATCAATTTTGCTGTTGTGTAGATTTTCAGATTGTATTGACTTTTAAATTTTTATTTATGTCCTAATCCTCTGAAGGGAGCACGGGTCCTTCAGCTTCTGAAAGGAACACAGTGGGGCTCATTATTTGTGTCGGATCTACCTGTTTCATGGCTGAGAGTTCCCATAAAAAACAAACAAACACAATTTTAAAGGGCCCCTGTAATTTTAAGGGAATTACTTAACCTCCCAAAGACCATTTTTCTTAGGTATAAAATCTATTTTAAATAAAAAAATATAACATTTATTTCCCTTCTGCATTTGGAGAAAGCACCTGGACTCTATCTAATCTATTAAGCTTCAAGTGGTATGTAAGATAAATACAGATGTATTGTGGAAATGGATTTCAGAAGGAGAGGGTGAAACAATATAAAACCAGATACTGAGAGTAAACTTCACAAAACATATCTCCATTTATTGCCAACTATTGCTCCACTGAACTCTAGACTTTTAAGCAAAAGTCAGTTAATTGAACAGTAATCTATATATTTCAGAAAGTGGCAATGGGCAAAGTATGTGCTAGTTAAGTTCATATTTTTTAGCTGAAAAGAAGAGAGTCTGAGAAGAAACATGGTTAAAAAAGAAAATAATTAGAAATGACTTCTAAGTTAATAAAAATGTCACTATTCCCTATGAATAAGATTTGGCTTGAAGTTGTCTCCAATTTCCTCTGCAAATTCTATGAACAGGATAATTTGTCTTAAAATTTTGAATTTCCTTTTGACTGTGAAAGTTGGTAAAAATCAGAAACCCCTTAAACTTTTTCTATAATCACTTTGTAAATCATACATATTTTATTTCTCTTAAATGAATAAACTTTCTTTCCTCGGGTTTCTTTCAATTATTTTTGCTGGGATTCTGTGTCTGGTAAAATCTAATTGATAAAAAATCTTCTTCCCTCAAGCAAGAAATTTTAAATAATTCCCTGATAGATTTTTCTTTTATAGAATTTTATTATCTGCATATATCCAACTTTTAAATGAATTCTATTAAAATATTTCTTTTATGCAAAGTAATTTCATGTGTTATTTAGCACCCACTTACCTCTCAAAAAAGAATCAAAGCCATTTAAGATCATCATTACAGTGCTCACCTTAAAATATGACTAATTAGCTTAGCATTGTGTTTCAGGGTTTCCTTTAAATGACTTTGGAAAAGACCTTAATTGTACATTTTTCCACCCAACTGAACTGTGCAAATAGCGTGGGACTGGCAGTGGGTATAATAAAATCATTTGCTGGTTAATTTGACCTCACTACTGATAACAAGGAGGAAGTATTTTGTTCTTTTTTTATCCCCTGTCACCAGCATTTCAATTATATGTTAAAGTAATTTCTTACAACAGGCTTTTATTGCTCAGCTTTTGGAAAGTAGTTCAATTGTGGGCTTGAACCAGGTGAAACTGTCAGATGCTGAGTACCAAGCTTCTCAGTGAAGCATGAAACCAGGGTTGAACTAACCTTCACCTCCCTCCCTTTCCAAAAAGGATCCACTCCTCTGGAGCTGTTCTCTGGAGAGGCCTCAATGGAAACAGGTTCCCCGAATCCCTCATCGATTTTTCCTGTATCTGTGTGGTGATAATCTTTGGTTCCTGCTGGGCTTCTGCTAAAAGACTGTAGGTTGAAAACAGACTTTTAGATTAGAGATCTTTGATTCTTTTAACACTGCAACTCTAGACCTGATGAGTCGGCTTTCTGAGTTGCTAGCAGCCTTACACACACCTTTCTGCCGAGGTCACAGAGTCACATCTCTTTAACATATATAATTGATCAATGAGACCTCTGGAGACAGAAAGGGTAAGGACAGGTTCACCGTCATCTAAGTATTCATAGTGTAGGCTAGCTCTCTTGGCCTAGTCCTGGCCATACATCTGGGGATCTGAGGGGCACCAAATGGCAGAGTTTAGAAGGCCCCCTTTCTATTTCTTCTTTTATATCCTGAATTTGTTTCATACAGAGATGCAGAATCCAGTCTTATGCTCTTGGGAATATTCTTTTATAAAGGAAAAGAAATACAAGTAGAGAGATATGGTGGGAACACTAGATTCTTCTTCTTCTTCTTCTTCTTCTTCTTCTTCTTCTTCTTCTTCTTCTTCTTCTTCTTCTTCTTCTTCTTCTTCTTCTCCTCCTCCTCCTCCTCCTCCTCCTCCTCCTCCTCCTCCTCCTCCTCCTCCTCCTCCTTCTTCTTCTTCTTCTTCTAAGTTCTCTACCATGTCAGAAATGACTAATTCATGTATTCCATTTTTTTCTAGATAGGCAACAGACCTTGGGTCTTTATTTTTGCCTTGCATAAATTACTGCACTGCATTCTCATTCAATCCTGTGTGAAGCATGTGAGGTGTGAGCACACACACACAAGACCCATTAATATAAGCTCTATAGGGCAGTACTGAAAAAGTTTTAATCTCCTTGTTCTCTATCCAGTGAATAAAAACAATGATATGCAATTCACTTAGTCTATGAAGACGCTACAGATGCTTGCTAACACCAGTGCAAACAGATGCCAAACTTAGTGCATGTCATAAAGCTACAAGGAAAAAGTCCTGCTTGAGAAAACATTCGAAGGAGAGAAACAGCAGGGACTAAAAAAAGTGATGCGTGACTGTCGGATGAGGGCACTGGGCTGTCAGTCACTGTCCATGTGATCATTTTCCAGCCATCCTTGTTTGGACACACAAAGCTACTATTCTGTTGGGCGTTAGTGACCTTTAGAGAAAGGAAAGCAATACAATCCCATTAAACCCTGAAGACTGAGATAAAACAATTGTACCTTTTAGTTTCCTGGAGTAAAATAAAATGAAACTGTGTTTTACTTATCCTTTCATATGAGAAATTGATTGCTCTAGTTTAAAGCTAGCTTGAAACAATTGAAAACTTTATTGAGTTACTTTTCTATTCTAAGGTTCCACTGAAAATACTCTAAAAAGATGTATTCACTTACAGACCAGTATTTCCCTGTTTGAAGCTTAATCATACCTAGGATTTTCTCATGTCAAATCATGTTCTGCCTATTTCTCACACCTCATATTTTATTGAATTGCTAAATATGTGACTCCTTTGTATCACTGTCTATTCAAAGGAACAAGTTCCTGGCCTGCACGAACCGATCAAGAAACATCTACATTACTCATTTTCTTCCTGCTATAGCAGCCTCGTTCTTAAGACAATCCGTGTGGTTGTGGATGTGATTCACAGCCTACACACACACTTGTGAGGGCTTATGCATGTCCAACACTGCCATTGCTAGGACCAAACTCATGAGCTCTCTAAACTGTACTGCATCCCTTAAGAGACCCAGGTGATGACCCCCTGGTATTGTCTACCTCTCTCATAAGTGGGTGCACGGCTGTCTGTTTTGGTAGCTTCCAAGACATGCTGCTTTGAATGTCTGTGCATTCTTCTCTCCAAACTGCCAACTCGGTTGCCACATCTGATAGACATCGTCCACCAAATCTTTTGATCACTGCAATAATTTACACTTCAAAATACAATTATCATTGTAGTAACAAGATTTAAATTAGTGAGTTCAGTACCAAACAATTAAGTGATTTCATCTTATAATATTAAAAACCCACTTTTTATTATCCATTAACAAGTGTTCTCAATGCTCAGGCTTGGAGTTTTGTTAAGGCTTGATTTTAAATTATTTGTATTTGGTTAGTACTACTCAGAGTGTAAAAAAAATCTATAATAAGATATTGAAATCATGTACAGATTTTCATTATGCTTAAAATAACCATAATTTTGAAAATTCTGAGGTTGCCTGATAATACTGATTTGCTGACCCTGAATCTCAAAGAGTAACATGCTGGCAATTTGAAGCACTCAGAAAATTGGTTTATCTCACTGTATGTTATAATTCTAAAATGCATCATTGATGAATAAGCATACTTTATTTTAAAGGGCTTAAAAATCATAAAATAAAACATTTTAAAATAATTTCAATAAATACATTTGTCTTGCAAATATTTAAGTCAGATCATTTGATTTATTCAGAATTTTCAGTGTAGGGTTGAAGAGATGTCTCAATGGGTAAAATGCTTGCCATGAAAGGGTAAGGATCTGAGTTTGCTTCCACAGATGTGGTCATGCAGGTCTGAATCCCAGAACTTTTATATGGTGATATTTTATTTGTACTGAAATGTGATTTTATTTGTATGTTAATAAATAAAAGTGCCTGGGGGGTCAGAGCTAATAACAAGTCATTTAGCAGAAGTCTGGCAGTGGCAGCACATGCCTTAAACCCAGTCACATGACAGGCAGATCTCTGTGTGTTCAAGGACACAGCCAGCATGGAGACACACGCCTTTAATCTCAATACTAATCATAGAGACCTGGAGGTCTGTGTAGACAGGTAGTGAAAAGGAAATCATGTGGTTGGGTTTGCAACCAATGAAAAGGCAGACTAGAAAGTCAATAAAAAGACAGACACACAGGAAGTAGGTCTCTTTCTCAGGGGAAGGACGACAGCAACAGCGAGGGGTAAGAAGGCGGTCTTGGTCTTAGCTCTTGGCTGCTGCTCTGACCTCTTGGGCGTTTGACTCTGCATTTGGCTCTGTGTTTCTCATGTGATAAGACCGTTCAGAATTACATCCGCACTTTTCAGCAAGGTGGCAGGTTGAGTTGAATCCCAAGAGGCTTGTGAACCAGCTTGTCTGCTGTACTTATTTGTGAACAAGAGACACTTTTTTTTTTAAAAAAAAGTAAAAAGTGAGGACCAAATCCCAGGGTGGTCCTTTAACCTCCACTTGTGTGCAGTGACAACGGTACACCACACACACACACACACACACACACACACACACACAAAGATTAAGTCAAGAACAAAGTACTTCAGGACTTTACTTTCACAGTCATAGTAAAATCTAAAACTGACTTGTCTAATCCTCCAAATAACAGTTGTGATATAAAAAGAACCTCCCAAGAGTTACTGTCATAAAGTAATAAAATCCATTATTTTTGGATCAGAAATTAAAGCTTGACAAAAATCAGGTGATTCGTCTCTGTCAGTATATTACGTCTCAGCTGGAAAAAAAAATTGAATACTTGGGGATGCTGACTCAAACCACATGGAGCTATTTTTACACATATTTCTAGTGCATAATATTTTATCTCTCAAAACTTAAGCTTGGCTTGGTTTGCCCACCAGAGACCTTCCATGTGAGAGTCCAATGTTACCCTGTTTCTCTGTTGATTCAAAATAAACTAATTTATAGGAAGCACCAGTGGAATGAGTACATCACAGACTCAGGCATGGGTGGTGAAGGGGCTGAATATCTTTATAAAAACTTTAGGGTTCAGACTTTCACTTGCTTCCTACTCAGGGTCACACAGATAACAGCGTGCTACAACCCAAGAGGAACGTACAGAAATAACATTCCCCTTTGGGAAGAACAGCAACTAAACCGAAGACTTTTTTTAATTTCCATATCTCTATCATGCTTACAAAGTTTATGTTCATGGCATATGCAAAATCTATTTGAAGTCCCCAGGGACCCACAAAAGCCTTATTCTGCTTTGGCATCAGATTCAAGCTTGAAGTCCAGAGTCTCTTTATTCAAGGTAAACAAGGCAGCTGATAGATCACTTTAAGGTCTGCTTCTTGGACACATTTTCCTATTATATGTTCTAATAAATGTGGATGAGCAGTTTAGAATATCTGAGATAGAAATTCGAATTTAAAAGATCAAAGACGGGGAGCAATTAGCAAAAGCAATCAGCAGCTTTTAAAATCAAGTCATGGATTTCTCATTTTCTTGCTATGTCCCTATATGATCTCTGGGTCTGATTCTTTCCAGACAGTTGCTATATGCAATGAAATAATTTCTCTTCTAACCTACTTCTATGTTTCTCTTGATTTTATATATGTAATTTTATCAGTCCATAACTCCAAAGTACTCTTCATTTTGTACTTCCTGACCAATTCATTCACAGATGGCACTTATTTCCTTGCCAGATTATGTGTGCCACGGTATATATTGATTTGGAAGCCACTCTATCCCACAAAAGTGATGCCTGATCATCTCTTGGAAATGATTTCATCTCTGCCCCTGGTTTTTGTTGGAGCCACAGTAAGCCAATATCCTTTATAACTTCATTTTTTTTTATTGAAGAATCTATGTACAGTACACTTTTTGATATCCTTAGAAGGCCTTTAGGGTTTCGCATAGCATCATGAATTTTCAAAAGGACTTTGTAGTGTTTACTTGATTTCATCCTTAAGACCCTTTCCTACATTATGAGAAGTTTAAAGCTGGCAATTCCTGGATCTCTGAGGTTTCTTTTAAGTTGGTCTTGAAAATTGAACAGTTCCTTCCTTTGCTCTCTGAATAGACTCTGTTGTGAACTGAGTGCCTTTACCCTTCAAAATTTAATATGAGCTTCAAATTCTATATTCTACTGTGATGCTGTAATATTAGGAGGAGAGGTATGCAGGAGGCAACTCGGTCATGAGGGTGAAGAATCACAGAGTAAGATTGTTGTCCTTATAAGAAGAGAGATAAAATCCTGCTTTTTTTCTTTGTTCTAAGCGACATCAATATACAAAAGAAGACAGCTTGAAGTCAAGGAAGCAAGTCTCCATCATTCACAGCGTCTACTACCACCTGGATCATGGATTTCCAACTTGCTGTAACTACAGGAACTATTTTTTTCTTGTTTCAGGCACACCACCAACTATATTTATGTGATAGATTCCCAAACTATATATGATATATTACTGATAGTGATAGCTACACACACACACACACACACACACACACACACACACACACACACACACAGAGAGAGAGAGAGAGAGAGAGAGAGAGAGAGAGAGAGAGAGAGAGAGAGAGAGAGAGAGAAGAGAGAGAGAGAGAGAGATGGGGGGAGAGAGAGAATGGCTCTACATCTCTGTGACTAGATTCTCATTTCATAAGGACCATTTTGGAAAGGTAGGGACATTTTCTACTCTTCATGATGTCAGAGATGATGGCAGCTTTCTGTATATTTCTGTAACAGTAGAACAACTAACTCCTTTTCAATATCTAGTGAATCCTACACTCCTTATTTTAAGTTATAACAGACAGCTTTCTCAAGGCCTACCCGGATTTTACCTACCATCTCCTCAAGTCCATTTTGGATTCCATGGTCACTCTATTATTTAGCCAGCCCCAAATGCTTTGGGGTTTGTTAGGGGAACACTTTACTTCAAGTGCCAAATTCTCTTCCTGGGAGACAACCACAAATATCGGTGATGTAACCATTTTGTTATGCTCAAAGTGTTAATTGGGGAAGTTGAACACAGAAGGGAGATTTTTTTTCTACAGTATGATATCTGGAATATCATCTTAGATGTCCTAAAAGATTCAAAGTGATGAGTGGCTATGTGCTGGAATCACAGAGATTCTTTTCTGATTGTGTGTCTGGCACACAGGTTCGCCTAAGCTTTGCAGGGCTGAAAATAAGGGAGTTTTCCTGTTGCATCTTTCAGTAGAAGGTGGATAGGATCAAAAGTTGGATTAACAAAACATCCAAAATTTTGAAAAGAAGCAATCTTTCATGACTTTTACAACTTACTCTCATGAATAATGTAACAACACTTGCAATGGTTTTTGGTCATTACTCCAGCAATTTTGCAGTCTATTTATTTTAATTGGAATTTTATATAATAAGAAAGAATTTAGATGTTTCTGTTGGTGGAAATATAGATACCATGATTATAAGGTTTTTTTTTAAATCCTTGCATAGTCTCATTTTTGTTACAGGACATTAAAAATAATAAATTTTATATAACTAGAAAAAATTAATGCCATTTAGACCGATCATATTAATTGCCCAAATTATCAAAATTGCTAAAATTGACTAATAGAATGCTTGACTATAATAGCTTATCACAGAGTCAAAATTATACTTTCTGTTCACAGATTAGGTTGATGGGATTTCATGACCTTTCACCCCACATTCTCTGATAGGTAATTATCCTAAAATATCTACCTGTACTGCATTATTTCTTCAAAATTTATTTCAGTAGCTGATGACCTTAAAGTGACATTTCAGTAATTGATGGCTCCAGACATCAGTCATCAGTTACAGCCATCGCATGGGCTCTGGCGCAGCGTTTGTGGACTTAGCTACGCTCGGAAATTCAGGTTCCTGAGGAATCTGTGGTGCTTTCAGATCCCATGCACATTTCTTCGATAAGCGAGTGAAATCTTCTTAGCCATATATCCCGCTTGTAGTTATTATTTTGAAATACAGAATTTTATCTTTTTCAGCATTTGCTTCTAGGTCTTTCACATTTAAACTGTTCTACAGTGGTGGAAATAGATTCAGTGAGTGATCATGTCAAGATTTCTCATCTCTGTAGAAACGAAGCTGGAGAAAGTTTGTTCTCTCAAGCCAAGCGATGGCCCAGCTGCTCATCTGAAATGCTCTAAGTAGTCCCAAGACAGAAACGGGGTTTCCCTAACTGATTTCTCCTTATTCTATGAGTTTCTTTTCCTGAGTTTTGAAAACTCTATCCGTCTAGTATTATCTAGTTCACTCATGTGAGTTAACAATATTTCCCTACTTAGGAAATTTTAGCTTCCTAAAGAAGAAGTTATTTCTTTTTTTATTTTATAATTTAATTTTACATATCAGCCATGGATTCCCCCGTCCTCCCTTCTTCCCCCCTCCTGCGCTCCCCCCAACCCACCCCCGTTCCCATCTCCTCCAGGGCAAGGACTACCCTGGGGATTCAGCTCAGCCTGGTAGATTCAGTCCAGGTAGGTCCAGTCCCCTCCTCCCTTCATCCAGGCTGAGCAAAGTGTCCCTGCATAGGCCCCAGGTTCCAAACAACCAGCTCATGAACTAAGGACATGTCCCTGTCCCATTGCCTGGGGACCTCCAGAACAGTTCAACTTAATCAACTGTCTCACTTATTCAGAGGGCCTGATCCAGTTGGGGGCTCCTCAGCTCTTGGTTCATAGTTCATGTGTTCCCACTCGTTTGGCTATTTGTCCCTGTGCTTTTCCCAAACATGGTCTCAACAATTCTAACTCATACAATTCCTCCTCTTTCCCACTGATTGGACTTCTGGAGTTCCACCTGGGGCTTAGTTGGGGATCTCTGCAGCTGCTTCTTTCAGTCATTGGATGAGAGTTCTAGCATGACAGTTAGGGTGTTTGGCCATCCTATCACCAGAGTAGGTCAGTTCGGGCTGTCTCTCGACCATTGCCAATAGTCTATTGTGGAGGGATCTTTGTGGATTTCTTGGGACCTCTCTAGCACTCTTCTTCTTCCTATACCCATGGGGTCTTCATTTATCATGGTCTCTCTTTACTTGTTCTCCCTCTCTGTTCTTGAACCAGCTAGGATCTCCCGCTCCCCTAAGCTCTCTTTCCCTCTACTCTTGGCCTTCATTATTCTTCCTCAAGTCCAGTTTGCTCATGTAGATCTCATCCATTTCTCTGTCGCTGGGCAATCCCTGTGTCTTTCTTAGGGTCCTGTTTTCTAAGTAGCCTCCCTGGAGTTGTGAGTAGCAGTCTAGTTATCCTTTGTTTTACATCTAGCATCCTCCTGTGAGTGAGTATATACTGTGTTTGTCTTTCTGAGTCTGGGTTACCTCACTCAGGATGATTTTTTTTTAGATCCATCCATTTGCTTGCAAACCTCATGATGTCATTGATTTTCTCTGCTGAGTAGTACTCCACTGTGTATATGTACTACATTTTATTTATCCATTTTTCAGGTGAAGGGCATCTAGGTTGTTTCCAGGTTCTGGATATTACAAATAATGTTGTTATGAATATAGCTGAGCATGTGCTCTTGTGGTATGATGGAGCATTCCTTGGGAATATGCCCAAGACTGGTATAGCTGGGTCTTGGGGAAGATTGATTCCCAATTTTCTAAGAAAGCACCATATTGATTTCCAAAGTGGCTATACAAGCTTGCATTCCCACCAACAGTGGAGGAGAGTTCCCCTAGCTCCACATCCTCTCCAGCATAAGTTGTCTTCATTGTTTTTGATCTTAGCCATTTTGACAGATGTAAGGTGGTATCTCAGAGTTGTTTTGATTTGCATTTCCCTGATGACTAAAGATGTTGAGCAATTCCTTAAATGTCTTTCAGCCATTTGAGCTTCCTCTGTTGAGAATTCTCTGTTTAGCTCTATAGCCCATTTCTTAATTGGACTGTTGGGCATTTTGGTGTCTAATTTAAAAAAACCTAGGATAGCCAAAAGAATCCTGTACAATAAAACCACCTTTGGAGGCATCATGATCCCTGACCTCAAGCTCTGCTATAGAGCTACAGTAATAAAAACAGCTTGGTACTGGCATAAAAACTGACATGTGGACCAATGGAATCAAATTGAAGACCCTGACATTAATCCACACACCTATGAACATATAATTTTTGACAAAGAAGCCAAAACTGTACAATGGAAAAAAGAAAGTATCTTCAACAAATGGTGCTGGCATAACTGGATGTCAACGTGTAGAAGGCTGCAAATAGATCCATATCTGTCACCGTACACAAAACTTAAGTCCAACTGGATCAAAGACCTCAACATAAATCCACTTACTCTAAACCTGATAGAAAAGAAAGCAGGAAGTTGTCTTGAACACACTGGCACAGAAGATCATTTCCTAAATGTAACACCAGTCACACAGACACTGATAGAAACAATCAGTCAATGGGACTTCTTGAAACTGAGAAGCTTTTTTAACGCAATGGACAAGGTCAACAAGACAAAGCAACAGCCTACAGAATGGGAAAAAATATTCACCAACCCCACATCTGACAGAGGGCTGATGTTCAGAATATATAAATAACTCAAGAAATTCTTTCTTATTTTTTGCAGTAATTCATATATATATATATATATATATATATATATATATATATGTATATGTATATATATATATCCAAAAGAATCCTGTACAATAAAACCACCATACATACACACACACACACACACACACACACACATATATATATATATATATATATATATATATATATATATATATATCTTTCAGCACTTAAAATAGTGAACTTAAATAAATTACATGTAATAAGTCTATATTACTTAAATTGTTCTTTCTTCTGATTGTTTCGCTATTATACCTATACCTTTATATGTATTTTATTTATAGCAATCATTTGTCTTCTGATAGCAAAATAACAAACACTATTTGATAGATGGTTGAGCAGATAAGTCATTAGAAAAAGTAGAAATTTCCATGATTATATGATTAGTTCATTGTCATTCAATTATGTTTGATGACTTTATTGCACTCTAAATTCTAAAAGCAACTTAAAAGTAATGTTTATAAAAATTACATTGCTAACACAGACTTTGAAAATTTTACATTTTTTGTATTTAAATAGTTTGTATCAAAGATATCCAAATAACCACAAATTAAGAAGCATTATATTAAAATATTTAGAAAGATTTGCATAAACATCATATTTGTATAATAATGTTATATTCTGCAAGATTTTTGAACTATAGTAAAAAATACCAAAATGTAAGCTCATTTCTTTGAAAATTGAAATTCCCCATATAGATCAAAAAACTCTGAATCAATGTTATATCTGTGGATGTAATGGTGGGATGACTAGTTATATTCTAAGCTCAAATAGTTATGAACTGTAAAACTAATCATTTGAGAATGTAGGCAATGGATTTATTTTTGGTGGAAAATTATCATAATGATTTCACAATATACCATGTCTAAAACAAACTACTATATTAAAGATCTAAGCACTCTATTTCTTTTCTTCTCCCTTGCTCACCCTCTCTTCCTCTTTCTTCTCCCCTCCATTCTCCTCTTTTCCTTTTTTGTATCTCAGGTTCTTCTTTCAAATTGTTAAATTTCTAATTAAGCACATTTCTTTATCATTGATGCTGTCTACATTCGGATGCTGTTACCCACTTCAGATTTGCCATGCTTCCTGTGGATTATAAAAGTAGATAGAATTTCTTCTACATTGAGCACTAATTATAACTTTTCCCTCTTTCTTTACACAGTCTTAGGTTTGATCATTTTCTGTTATGAACTTTTGCAAGCTGTGTCTTAGACATGTATTTAGCCATTCAAACAATTTTTAACATTTCCATTTTGGAGATATTTACACATAGTTTTTATGTATCCATAAGAAGGTACTTCAGGATTCCTATAAATTGAACTTCGTTTCATTGTTAAAAGTAGACCATTATGTTCTAGGGACTATAATTCCACTGATATTTAAATTCTAAAATAAAGTGCAGAATGAATATCAGTGGGTAATTGATGACAGCTTAAAGAAAGAAACTGATGGCTAGCTTAAGTGGAAGATCGATCATATGCTAGCTCTGTGATGCTCGTGGGTTTAATTTTCCCAATTAGGGAGTTGTTATGATACTTCAGCTTCCAGTATCCTAAACAAGAAGAGGGAAAGGACTATTTTGTGAGCTTATATAATTAAACTTTGTATTTTCACATGAAAAAAAAAAACATTCCGTTATGAAGGTATTTTAATTCCCCAAGATAGTCATATAAGCTTTATGCACTTTTATGTAGAAATACTCTCTATGAGTGGTCTATTCATTTATCATAATTAAGCATAATTACAAGTAAAAGTTTCAATGCTTTCTATGTGTCATCAACTACCAATCACTATTTCTGAGACCAACTAATTTATAGATTTGTCTTGATTAGATAAAATTGCTCTCAGGAGAACTGTAGCAATAAAAATAAATTATGTCAAAATTTTCTGTTAAAATCCAAATTACTGATGAAATAAGTAGGCTTCCTGGGTTTGACAGACGTAGTATTATGACATGGGTGTATGAAAAAAAAAGGATCATGTAAGCTTCTTCCACTTACCCCCGACATTTTTATCAAAGTTCACTAGAGTTTAATAAAGCTTTTTTCTTTTCAGTAACTCCTACATTCCATAAATTTCAGCTGAAAATTCACAATAAATGTCAAGGAAGATCCAACTTACTGCTTAGTTTTTCTTACATGAATGATCTAATGAGACAGTCCCAAATGGAAAGGAAAGGAAAATTTTATAATGTTATAATGTCAAACAATAAGTCAATGAACAATTACACTGTGGAGATCATGTCCATAAATCTTGACCTGGCAGCGGAATTTCTTTAATTCTCTAGAGATCTCAGCACTTAATTGATAGACTGATTTTATTTCTTTGAAATATAAAAAAATTATATTTTTTAATGAATATGTAGTAGTGTTTGTGTTTACAGTGTTTCTTTTTTGCTCCTTCCTTTAGAAAGATGCACAGATACACAAAATAAAGATCAACATATCAAGTTTTGTGCCACATTGAAGTCACATTTCACCAATGAATAAGTATATACTAATGTAGGTGTGGTCCCATAAAACCCTTCTATATTCGGTCTACTGGACAAGAATGAAATATACATGTACTTTATAAGATACTCTAGCTCTTAGCTAATGATCCAAATTGTTACTTG
The DNA here is from genome assembly GCF_049852395.1 of Peromyscus maniculatus bairdii. Taxonomy (NCBI): domain Eukaryota; kingdom Metazoa; phylum Chordata; class Mammalia; order Rodentia; family Cricetidae; genus Peromyscus; species Peromyscus maniculatus. Next base: position 27,750,750 of record NC_134869.1, on the reverse strand, counting down.
GAAAAATCGAGGAGCAATTTTGTCACTGTTTGCCTTGATTTTTCACAAATTATTATAATTTTATTCATTTAATAGCATGTGTGTGTGTGTGTGTGTGTGTGTGTGTGTGTGTGTGTGTGTGTGTATAAAACAAAAGATAGGTTCTTTAAATAATGGAACTCTTTAATAATTTAATAACTTAAAATAATTACTCTTATGCTATTTATCTATTTCAAAAAATTTCTGTGGCTCTTTCAATGCCTAAGTAAAATGGCCTAGGGATATTCTTCTTGAATATGCTTCATCCTCACACTAAAAATGGTACTTTCTTAGACTTTATATACAGCTCAAACAGAAAGCAGAGAGAACACACTAGCTCAAACACACACACACACACACACACACACACACTCACACAACTCTTTTTATACACATTTTGCACAGCCACATACACAGAAATTATAATCTTTTCTCATATCATTTATCCTATGAATTCTGTAATATATTACATATACCTGCTGTGGGATGTTCTGTATGGCAAATGTGTTGCTCTGATTGGTCAATAAATAAAATACTGGTTGGCCAGTGGCTAGGCAGGAACTATAGGCAGGACTAACAGAGAGGAGAAAAGAAAGAACAGGAAAGTAGAAGGAGTCACTGCCAGCCGCTGCCAGGACAAGCAGAATGTGAAGATGCCAGTAAGCCATGAGCCATGTGTCAAGGTATAGATTTATAAAAATGGGTTAATTTAAGATATAAGAGCAGTTAGCAAGAAGCCTGCCAGAGCCATACAGTTTGTAAGCAATATAAGTCTCTGTGTTTACTTGGTTGGGTCTGAGTGGCTGTGGGACTGGTGGGAGACAGAGATTTGTCCTGACTGTGGGCAAGGCAAGAAAACTCTAGCTACATATACCTTATTTCCAAAATTTAAATTCGCTCTCAAAGCAAACAAACAAACAATAAAAAATACAACAAACTCGTACACTTTCATCAACTCCCAAAATGGAAGGCTTTGATAGCAGAAATGTAAAGGCATGGAGATGGCTGCTGACTTCTTCCTATTAGAATTGAGATTTTTGTGTCTGGAATGTCATCATTAGGCAAATTCCCCTACACCATACGGATACCACATTTGCACAGTTTACTACTGTTTTACTAGCTGTAAATAATAATGCTGCATGCAAGCTGGTCACAAGTCGAAGCTATGAAATTCTAAGCCTCTTCCACAACTGTTGCCCAGGTGTATGTGTACAATGCTGAAAAGCATATGCAAAAAAAAAAAAAACCAAAAAAAAAATGCTAAGTCCTTTTGTCACAAAAGCTACATATTCCTTTAACTTAGCCCTCTCAAATGGCCTCAATGCTAATGTAGGGCAGTTTCTAAAGAGAATGATTTTTGTACACTCATACCAACTAGCTGTCCTTGAACTTTATGCTCTGGTAGAGAGACTGTAAATGGATGGAATTGAATCTTTAGAGGAAAGCCAACTCCAGTACCAGCTACACTGCTCTTAAGCAATTGGCATCTTTTTTATTACGCTATATGTCATCCCGTGCCAAGGTCAATTAAAAGTCTTAAATATGTAAAGGATCATTATACAAGGGATACTGTTAAGCAGGCTGCCATATGCATAAGGGATTAAGTTTTAGCTGATGGGATTGAGGATGTTCATGATCAATGCTGTTAATATCAACAGAACATTGTTAGAGAATGAGATGGTAACAAGAAATGTTTGAGAACACATTGATGTGGAGTCAGGAATTGGCACTGGAGCAGGTTTCCAAGGGAGACCTGGAAATCTCCTTTCCTGGACACTTTTGATAGATGCTTTGCAGTCCAGTGTAATGGAAATCTGCCCTACGTCAAGTAGAGCTAGCGATGACCTAATGTCTAGCGGTTCCTTCCAAGTCTATCACAAAGAACTGAGAGCAAGACAATGCAAAGAACAAAGTGGCTTGTATCCTTAAAAAGTCCATTGCGATGAGCAATAGAAGAACATGTAAATAAAACACTTTGCAATAAACTAAGTTATCCACTGCATCATTAACTGGACTGCTATTATCCTCATTTAATTATAATTTAAAAATTTAACTAAAAAAATCATGCAGTAATGGTTAAAATATTTTCCTGTGCAGTATTTTAGAATAAATTATGATGTTAGGAGTCTTCTGGCATGAGATAATAAGATTTGAGGCTTCTCTAAAAGGGCTTTTGCTTCCTTGTACATGATTTAAAACAAGGGTCTAGGTTTTCTCTTTCTTAGGAACATATTGAGCACACCTTAAAAAATTGTTTTGTTTTATGGACATAGGGTTTCACTGTGTAGACCAAGCTGGCCTGGAACTTGTAGTGATCCTCTTGCTTCTGCCTATCCAATGCTAGTCTACAGAGTATGCCATTATGACTTGCAGAAACTTTGAAAGCTTCTTAGAAAAGCCCCCAAACGCCAAGCTTTGTTCTCCTGCTGCCTGGTTCTGCCTCAACTCGCCTTTCATTGCTACCTTTGCTTTGAAATACAGTGACTGAATGATTGTTTCACCACCTTGGAAGCACATGAAGTTATCTGGAAAGCATACACCATGCTGACTTCACTGCTGCTGAAATATGCTATATTGCATTCACTCTGCAAGTTCTTCAATAGGCTCGATCCTATGAACTCATATTCGCTCCTGCCATTTCAAACAAACTCCACCACTGCTGGTCAAGATGTTTGAAAATTCACCTCATTTGCAGCAGCTCATTGAATGTTTTTCATAGCGTTGCAAAGAAAAATCAAAGTCTTTAAAGTTTTCAAAGCAGCAGGGATTCACTTTTGTGGGGGAGAAAGTTCAAATTTTCAGTCCTGAGCTGGCATAATGGGGTGTCGCATTTCCTACATACTGCTGGGAAGCCTGTAGATATAACAGCCCTGTCACTTGTTGAAATGAGCAATGTTGCTTCTCCTGGATGCTGCAGAACTAGGTATTTAACTCTCTGTTTTCCTGCTCTCTGTGTACATTTGCTTGCTGCAAGTCTGTTGTAGAGACAAATTTTAAAAGCTGTACGATGACAATTCTGCTTAGCTTTCTTCCTATTGTGGGTCTACTGATATCTCTCAACATGAACAGGAAGACCAAACACATTCTTGTACAGTTCATAAAACCTAATTACACACACACACACACACACACACGCACAAGGGCTTTTGTTTCTTTGTACATGATTTAAAACAAGGGTCTAGGTTTTCTCTCTCAGGAACATATTGAGCACACTCTAAAAAAATTTGTTTGTTTTGTTTTATGGACATAGGGTTTCACTGTGTAGACCAGGCTGGCCTTAAACTTGTAGTGATCCTCTTGTTGCTGCCTATCCATTGCCAGTTTATAGAGTATGCCACTAGGACCTGCAGAAACTTTGAAAGCTTCTTAGAGAAGCCCCCAGATGCCAAGCTTTGTTCTCCTGTTGCTTGGTTCTGCCTCTTCTCTCTCTCTCTCTCTCTCTCTCTCTCTCTCTCTCTCTCTCTCTCTCTCTCTCTCTCTCTCTCTCTCCCTCCCTCCCTCCCTCCCTCTCTCTCTCTCTCTCTCTCTCTCTCTTTCTCTCTCTCTCTCTCTCATACACACACACACACACACACACACACACACACACACACACACACACACACACACACACCTGCATTATTCTTCTACACTTTCTTATCTACCTCACAATACTATCATCCCATCCACAGGTCTTTTTCTCATATTTGTGTATTTTTGTTCCATTTTGTGACCCACTGATTTAATCAGGACTGCTTGTGTTGCTATACATTGGCTCCTGAGAGGTTCACCATTTGATAAACATCTGAAATAATGACTGCTCTTTCTCAAGAATTCATCATTTAATAATATCCCAGCATGGAGGAACTGGGTTCCATGAGATTATAAAAATAGTTATATATATATATATATATATATAATATATATATATATAGATATATAATAGCTGTCTATTTATATATATTGATAACAATTCTTGGTATACATTTATGTGTGTATGTATGTATATATATACATACATGTATACTCATATAAATGTATATATCTATTGAACTATCTAATACATACATACAAATATGCATATATGTACACACACATATACATGGATATATTTATACCTATATGTGCATTTATGCTCTTTATCTGTTTTTTTTTCTGATGAGAAACTAAGCTAATTCTGTTATTTGGTTATTGTGAACTGTTGTGTTTTGATTATATACTTATTTTCATTCTTTCAAATATATTTTCAATAGTATTTTAGGTGGATCATATGGAAATTTAATCTTTAATGCTTTTGAGGAGCCTTTATACACTTTTATATGGTGTCTGAACTAATTTATATCCCCACAAATAAAGAATAAAACCTCATTCCACATTTTGACCAGGTTTTGTGGTTTCCCACTTCTCCTCTAAGCTTAATATGGAAAAGAGTTGGCTAATAGTGTGACCAGGAGTCTAAGAATCACAAAAGCAATTGTGTAAGCACTTGTTCAGCTGATGTCTGTATATTCCAGTCACAGAAACCTGACCTCTCAAAGCCATATGTATTCATCTGTGTGATAAACAAAACCCATACCATATAAAAATTCAAGATACTTACAAAAGTGAACAGTTTAATTATAAATTTGCAGAATTGGGCATCAACCTAGTAGAAAGGTAAGAAGGGATGGTATTCCAAATTAGCCCAATATACCCTTTTTCAAATATTATAATTTTGATAATTCTTAGAAAATTTAATACAATATAGTTTCATTATTTTCAACCCTCCAATTTCTTCTCCCAGCTCCTCTAGGTCCACCTCCTTGTTACTGTGTTGTTTGTTTCTCTTCATATGGTTTTTATAGTCTTTGATTGCAAAATATTGCTGTTCTCTCTTTCCCCTTGAGTTAGAGATCCTTTGGCTGGTCTAGTGTAACCCCACCACCATATTCCCCATCCTCCTGATGCTTGAGATTTTCTTTTCTCTTTCTGATATGTGAGTTTTTCTGATGTATGGACTTAGTCATACAGTAGATTGTCTGCAACTTCTCAACCCTAAGCTGAACTGAGGGCACCAAGAAAAGCAGACATCACAGGTATCAACTTCTAGCTATGGAAGACAAGGGCTTAGTGACCAGTGCTTGCCTGTGATTCTGGTATTTAAAATATTTTTGAGTATTTATGAATGTGTATGCCAGATATAAATGTCTGCCATGTGTGTTCAAGGGTATGCGTCCAGAAGAGAACATCAGCTTTCCTGGAGATGGAGCTACAGATAGTTGTGAGCTGCCAGACTCGGAGTGCTGGAAATTGAATTTGGTCCACTAGCACAACAGTGAACACCCTTAACCACGAAGCCATCTCTTTCTCACTTGTATCTGTTATTCTTTGATGAGCTCTGAATGCACCTCATCCCCCAAATGGATCATAATTACTTATTTTCCACTCTGTAAAAAAAAAAAAATAGGCCCAGTGTGAGATATAACTGAGATTATGTCATTTGTCTAGCAAATTGACCCATCACTAATACTTTTCAAAGACCAATTTATAGACCAAAATTAGGCTATAGAACTAAAGAATACAAAGTATTGGGAAATGTGCTACATTAACCAAATGGCAGTGTATTTTTATCAGTCTAGGGGATTGCTATACAAGGTGGAAAGCCAGAACCAGCTCAATGATTGAGAAACAGTACTCTTTCTCACCAATTGGACTCCTGGAGGAGATGGGAATGGGGTTTGGGCTGGGGGGGAGGCGGGGGGGGCACGGCACGGGATGGGGGAGAACAAGGGAATCTGTGGCTGATATATAAAATTAAATTAAATTATAAAATAAAATAAAAAAGAAAGAAACAGTAATCTATTCTTACAGTAATTATGTAGTGATATTGGTCCTAAAATAAGATATTTGAAAAAGCTATTTCTGTTTTATAAGAGATTCTAGAAAATAAAAACTAATAAGCAAATATATTTTATTTTATTGTTACAACCCTAGTCAACGTAAAAACAATTTGAGTCATTATTGTTTATAAATGACAAGTTTGTGTCAATGTTTTATTTCAAATGTCATTGTCTGAATGTAACACTGTATAAACTTTTCAAATTAATGGAAAGCACTATGATTCCAATCTTCAATTGGAAAGTTTAAAGAAAAAGAAAGTTTAAAGTAGCTTTAACATTTTCTTTTTAAATAAAGGTGTAGGTCATGAAAATCAAGACAAAATTATTAAATAACAGTTAGACCAAACTTCGAAGTAGATACTATAGGAAGTTGGTAAATTAAGTGAAAATGGAAATGTTACTCTTATGAATTGAGACAAATAGTCATGGTATATGGAATAACTAACATACTTTGTCATATGTTAGAAATAGTACACAAATGTTATGAGACTATAAATTACAATGTTGTTGCATGATGGAATATGATATGTGTGAGATAGAAATTTCAAGGAAAACTAAAATAATGGCAAATCCTGGGGATTAGAGATATGTCTTTGTGGGTAAAGTACTTGTGGTTCAAGCATAAGGACATGTATACAGATCCCCTACATCTATGTAAAATAAGTAAGTGTGATGGTGGTGTATGCCTGTGACCCATTTTAAGAGGCAGAGACAAGTGGATTCCAGGAGTTTACTGGCCAGCCTGTATAACTTCCACAGAAAATGCAAGATCAAGTGTGAGATCCTGCCTCAAAATTATGATGGAGAGCTATTGAGAAAAATACCCAGTTTCTACTCTTGGCCTCCATACTTGCATGGACAGATAAGTATGCATGTACACATGACACATCTGCCCACCCCATCTTACCCTCTACACACTATCAGGAATTCATGGACAAGACCAAAGCATTTCAGTATTCTTTGGTCATCTATAGTGCTTCCAAGTAATCAGTTTTATATTATATATTAAATGGAATAGTCATTTAGTTAGCACATGTTAATCCAAATCAGTTGTTATAAAGTAGATTACAAAGTACTAAAACAAATAAATTACAATCTATCTGGGAAGAAAGACATGAAAATATAATATCTGTAGTATTTTTGTTTTATTTAAACATGTAATTGTGGCTGACCCTAGTAAATGCTGTCAGAATCATGGTTCGTGCAAGGAATAGTGATGATGTGAAGGAGATAATAGGCATGTCATTCTGCATGAGGTTCTCCAGGAAGAGGCTTCATAGAACACTCTCATTTCCCCTGAATAGTAAAAGGTAGAATATTTCAGAAGGCAAGACATGAAAACATATAAAGCAGCAATATGGAGTTTTGGAACTTTCTCTCAATATGGCCAGAATACTCACAAATTTACTGCATTTTGGAAGGAGTCCAAAAGTTCAACCAAGTTTTCAAACACACGAGCATTGGAATTGTAGTAGTTATGTATACATTTCTATAAACAAAATACCTGATAAAAATTACTTAAGGAAATAAAACAGTATTTTGGCTCATTATGTATAACAATACAGGATTACAATCTTACCTGGTGGGAAAGGCATGGCATAGCCATAGCAGTAACTCCTTCTGTATCAATGAGAACATGTATCAGAGCATGTAGGAAGACATTATAAGGAGTAGAAACTAGATACAAGACAGATAAGGAGAGAAGACACTCATGTGGTAAGGGCTGTTGGTTCTCTGATTTAAATGTGCAACCAGCAATATTGGAGCATGTCTCACCAAAATGGAGTTTCAAAAATAGTTGGCCAATGGTGGGACTCCATAATTTATAAACCTAAGGATTTCCCAGGTGATTCAAGTACTGGTCTTCTAGGAATATGTATTGAAAGTCACTAGAGCTGAAAATAAAACCACATAAGCAATTTAAGGCCAGTTAATGAAAGTTTTAAACTCCCAGATCATGGGACATAACTTGGGACAGGCTAATAGTCTGCAATAATGTCTTCTTTGACTCCACAATCCTCACATCTGTAATGAGTTTTAACATGTGAGATATAAAGCAAAAAGGAATTATACCTCATGACCAATGATTAAAAGTATAAAGGCCAAGTCTCTATATTCTGAAAAGAATCTGGAAAAATGGAAACTTTCACAGAGTGCTGATAAAAGTGAAAGTTGACACAACTCTTTGTAAAGATGTTGTATTTGGCTGTTAATTGAATGCTTGGAAGTCTGCATCTTTTCAAAGCAACAATTTTAACCCTGACATATTTCCTAAATGATCTTACATGACTGTGAGCAAAGAGATATGCCCAAGACCATTCATTGTATGGGAGATAATGTCTATCATCTGTCTCTATGTATCTAACATCTATCTATGTATCTGTCATCATATACACATTATATGAATATAGCAATACAAATATAAGTGAATAAATCATTATATATACAGGACCAGAGGGCTGCCTCAGGAAGTAAAGGCTCTTGCTGTACAAGCTTGAATTGGATTTCTGGAGCCTCTGTGAAGGTGGAAGAAGAGAACTGACTCAACTGTTACCCTCTGACCTCCATATGTATGGTGTGGCACTTACACAAACACACACGCTAAGTATATTTTTTTAATCACTGTATTTAGGATTCCATGGAGATATTTCTAGTTAAGAAGAATTATGAATAAGCGATCAATATGAGTAAAGCTCAAAAGCAAAATATTAAAGAAAGTTAATATTTGAGGTTCTTGCCAATGTTGTGGTAGTGCTGTGTGGGTTCTGCTTCGTGGGTAAGGGAGGTAACCTGGGCCCAAGTTTTCTGCTGTTTAACTGCTGCAAGGAGAATTCAGAGGAGCCAGGCCATGGTGGTGGTGGGCTTTGAGGATGTGGCTGTGAACTTCAGAAAGGAAAAGTAGGCTTTGCTGGTCCTTTCTTGGAAAAATGTGTACAGAGATTGATGTTGGAATCCTGCAGGGTCATTGCTGATTTAGGAAACAAATGGCCACACCAAAATTTGGAAGGCCATTTTTACAATGCTGGAAGAGAACTACAGCCCTGCATGTCTCATTCTGGATACAGACCATATGAGCCTGAGAAATATCCAATACAACTGTAATTCTATCTCAATTCTTCAAAGGAATATGGGAACCCACACTGTGAATGGACCCTGAAAATGTCAGAAGTTGTTAAACTCCAACTGTATGTCCAGTGGGTTTCAGGCCAGTGTCAAAACAAAACTGAGAAGTCTCCATCTCATTTGGATCAGCTAGGGTGAGAGTTGTATTGTCTCCAGTAGGTAAGGACTATATACCCTCGCCATCTGGAAGCAGTTACTGAAGATGAGATCTCCTGACACTCAGCTGCCCATGAAAATTGATAAGGATCATATCTCTCAAGGGATAATAAGGCAGGAAAATCAGGCAAGCTGTTATAACTTAACTCCAAGACCCAGAAACCAAGAATGGCCATGAATTTGGCCTCTCCCCTGGGCTGCCAAGGTTATACAAACCCCTTCTAACAAAGTAAAGCCATCTCCTACAACTGCATGTATATGTGTGCCATATGAATGTATAAATACATGTACAATGACATATGCCAAATAATGGGAATAATTAACTCTGTTGTCATTGAGGCATGCCACAAGATAAAAATGCATAGGAACTCACATTATGTCAGTAATTATTTTTTCTTAGTCTGGTGTTAGGTACATAGGTGATTGTCACTTGTGCTAGTACACAAGAATTAGTTTTAGATTGAGAATTTCATAAGTGTATTTATGCTTTTTTTCTTTTTAGTAATGGCCCCCCTTTTTCTCTCTTTTTATTGAAAATATCTTTTTAATACAATATATTTTCTGATCCCATTTCTCCCACTTCAACTATTCCCAGATGCTTCCCACTTACCTAAATCCACCTTTCTTGTTTTCTCTCTTTAAAAAAAAAAAAGCAAAAAACAAAAAGAAAACCAGGCAAGCAAACAAAACTAATGAATATAAACTTAAGTAACTCACACATACATACACACAAAAGACCCCTCAAAACCACAAAATTGGAAAACATAATATATAAGGAAAACACAAATAAGACCAAAAAAGGCCAAATAAAGCAATATGAGACAAAAATACCATTGTGATTGTTTGAATGAAAATGGCATCCATAGATTCATAAGGAGTAGAATTATTGGAGGTATGGCCTTTTTAGAGTAGGTGTGGCCTTGTTAAAGAAGTGTGTCACTGGGGTGGACTTAGTTTCAGAAGCTCAAACAAGCCCCATTTTCTCTCTCTTGATGCTATCTGCTGATCCAGATGTAGAACTCTCCACTACTTCTCCAGCACCATGTCTGCCTGCACACCACCATGCTTCCTGCCTTGATGATAACAGACTAAACTTCTCAGCCTGTAAACCAGCCCCAATTAAATGTTTTCCTTTACAAGAGTTGCCATGGTTATGGCGTCTCTTCACAGTCATAGAAATTCTAGCTAAGACAACCATTAAGTTTGTGTTGTGTTGGCTATCTACTGTTGGGCACGGAGCCTACCCTGAAGTGTGGTTAGTATACTCAATGAGACTCCATTGGAGGAAAATAATTTGTCCTTTGCAAGTGATATCAATTATAGATAGCTTCTTGGTTAGAGGTTGGAGCCCTTGGTGACTTCCCTCTCTAAAAGGTTAGACCACATCTGGCTTGAACCAGTACAGGCCTTGTGTATGCTGCCACAATCTTCTGTGAGTTCATATGTGATCAGTCATATTTTGTATGGAGTTTCGTTATTAGCTTCCATAAAGCAGGAAGAAGATTCTCTGATGATGGCTGAGAGAGGCACTCATCCATAGATAGAGCAAAGTGGCATTTTATTGCTACATATAATTAGTAGAACAATAATATTTGGTCTTTCTCTAGGCCTGTGGCCTATCTAGTTTCACATTCCTGGCAACTCAAACAGTATCAGGCATGTGTTCCATCTCTTGGAATAGGCCTTACATCCAATCAGAGACTGCTTGGTTACTCTTACAACATTTGTGCCATCACTGAGCCAGCATATCTTGCCAGCAAATCACCATTGTAGATCAAAGGGTTGGTAGCTGTGTTGATGATTACCTTTTGCTTCTGGTATTGTGCAGTATACCTTACAGTACCCTGAACTCTGCTATTCAGTAGAGGTGAAGGCGCCACTCCAACTTCTCTGTTCAATGAGATACGCAAGCGTTGTCTTCAGCAATAGTGCCCTTACCATCAGTTTGTGGAGAGCATCCAATAGCCTGAGTAAGATCTTGAGTTATTTAAGAGTTTTAATGGGACCTTTCTGGCCAACAGCTCAACTAGATATAACCATTCCTGGCCCTGGAGGTTTCACTTGGTGGCAAAATGTATCTAGTTGGGGTACTGTCTCTCCCATGACTTGATGACTCTACTTAGGTTTCTCTCATCTATGTATATGTTTTAAGAAGCTTCCACAGTATTAGGTTTCCCCATGCCCACTTAAACAGCCCTTTAGAGTTAGTTTTCCCTCCCTGTATCCCCTTCCTTACCACTCTCTTCCATCCCTCTCCCCATTGAATCTTCCCATTCCAGTCTACCCCCTGTGTCTCCTCCATAACTATATATCCTAGCTCCCTTTCCTTGGGAGAATCTCCCTTCTCCTTAGTCTCCTACTCAAAACCTACCCTTTGTGGTTATACAGATTATAGAATGCCTACCAAAGTCTTGAAAGATAACATCCACATATAAGAGAACCCATACCATATCTGTCCTTTTGCACTTGAGTTACCTTAATCAGGATGATTGTTTTTCTAGTTTCATCAATTTATCTGTGAACTTCATAATTTCATTTTCTAAAGAGCTGAATAATATGCCATTGTGCAAACATACCACATTTTCATTCTCTAGCCATCAGTTTATGGACATCTAGGCTATTTCCAATTCCTGGTTATTATGAATAAAGCAAGGAATGTGGTTGAGCAAGTGTCTCTATTGTAGGTAGGATGAAGAGTTTTGTGAGTTTGTGCCCAAGAGTGGTATACCTGCATTCTGAGGAATATATATTCTCAGCTTCCTATTGAACTGCACACAGTGCAATTATTCATTAATAATAATAAAATAGTAAGTTGAACATATTATGCAAAATGATTTGAATAGAAGTAAAGAGAATGCCAGGCAGTAGGAACAGTTGAGAACTCACTATTGATATTTTCTTTCTGCATTTGATATCTAGTTATTTCTATTACCCTTCTAAACAGCACTCCACTTATATTTAACTATCAAGAAAGGGTTTTGTCAATAGTCTACATAAAGATAGAATGCACTGACCATTATTAATAATTATGCCTAATCAACTGAAAGTGTGTTTGCTTACCTGATAAAAGTGGCAAAGGTCCTTACCTGACACCCTGGGGCACAGGTGGGAGAATTAACAACACTAGACTGCAGGAGTTTATTTGCAGGTAATAAAATAAATACACTTGTAAACATTCAATATTCTCCTCTGCATAGACATGGATAGCCAAGAGTTAAATAATTACAAATCCCCTACCCCACCCCCTTCTCAACAAAGTTTCTTTCTTTTCCCCTCAGGGCCAATTTGCTTTACATAATATTTTTGAATGTGTGGCCTTTCATTGGCACAGGTTGACTCTTCAGAGGCTACACTTTTAGAGAAAAAGTGGTAAAGGTCCCTCCCTGACTATCTAGGAGGTCATTATGAATGTAGCAGCAACGGACATGAACGTTTACACATTTATAGCACAGATGAGACCATGCAGTGCTTATCTTTCTGTGCTGTTTATTTCCCTTAACAGGATGAATTCTAGCTCCATCACTATTGCTAGAATACCCTTCTTTTTGCTATTATGAACTCTTTGAGAACTTTGTACCGTGAGCTTAGAGCATAGCTACCCTCCATCTGCTCACACTTTGCAAATCCACAGCCCCTCATTTCCCACCAAATGTTGTGTCCTTCTGTTCCCATCAAGGCCAGTTGGTGTTACACATTATTTCCAAATAGCCTCTATTTGGACTATGGTTGACTTATCAGGGGCTAAACTTAGAGAAAACTGACCCTGCCTTTCACAAAAGCTACCAATTGCCAACCCCCCTCTCTTCACTGGAGTGATGTCTGGCTTGTACTTGTCCCCTCTTGTGCGTGTGGTCACAAATGCTGCGATTTCACATGTACAACTTCCCTTCTGGTTTCGGAAGACACTGCTTCTTTGTTGTCATCTACTACTCCGGCTTTAACAATCCTTTCTGTCTCCTCTTCATTTTTTCCAAAAGGTTAACCATGCCTTTGTCCACTGTATCCACGCTGTGTATTCCATCTACTCATTAGCTACACAGGAGCTGTGTCTTTTATCACATCCACTGCCAGGATCTCTTGGTGCATGTGTTTAAAGTACCTTCATTTACTTAATAATGCCTTTGAAGTGCAAGAGCAGTGATATTGGGAAAAGGAATGTTCCTATTCTCAGGGAGGAGGCTTTCTGGTGAGCTACAGGTCTGGTCCTCTGGGTCTTGTGTCTGAAATGCATGGTGTCTTCTGCAGTATGGACTTCCCTTGCTTCTCTGGGGGACAAACAAGAACAAAAGGAATAGTCTATAATGTTTTAGGAGTCACTTGGCCAACCCTGACTAGCAATGCAAAAGAGGACTTCCTATGCCCGGTATTAAAGTTTCTGTTTTATAGTCTATGGCTCTTGGGGAAAGCGTTGTCATTTCAGAAAGAAAAATTTCATTTAAACTACATATGCGTGTGTGTATATATATATATATATCAGGCAGTGGTGGCATATGCCTTTAATCCCAGCACTCAGAAGGCAGCAGCAGGCATATCTCTGTGAGTTTGAAGCCAGCCTAGTCTATAGAGCGAGCTCCAGGACAGGCACCAAAACTAAACAGAAACCCTGTCTTGAAAAAAACAAAAACAAAAACAAAAAAACCTCACTACTGACTCCTAACATACGCATCATTTTAATGACCTAATAGTATTATTTTAAAGACTTTTTGATATATATGTTATAGCATTATCAATTATTATTAAAAGCCATAAAATATGTTTAAACAAATAAGTAAAGCCCTGAAGTATTTCTGATTTGAAATTTTTGTTGGAAAGAATGCTGTACATAATCTTTACATGGTAATCAGCAATCTTTTTCTCCAAATTTTTATCATTGATTATTTCTTCAGTCATTTTTTTTCTATTTGTTTATTTGCACTTAAGCTAGTATATCCAATAATAGTTTCCACTATGGCTCTTTCACATGGCTTTGTTTTGTTGTTTCTCTCTACCTGCTTTTCCCTCAGATGCCTCTCTCATCCAATACTACTTGCATGTCTTCACCTCTAAAAGCTCTCCTTCTACATCAATGTCTCAGTAATGCTTTCCTTTCTTCCCTCTTCAATTTTCACCCTCTGTTGGTTCAGTTTCTATTTTATGACACTTACACACACCCATATCTGTATAGGACACACAAATACAATTAAAAATTAGCATTTGCTTATGAGAGAATATGAGATTTTGTCTGAGTCTGGGTTACCTCACTTAATATAATAATATCCAGATACAGTCATTTCCTTCAAACTTCAGGCTTTTATTTTTTTTTCTATTATGGTTGAATAAGAGTCCATTATTTATGTATACATGATGTTTTGTTTTATCACTCATTCATCTATTGGCAGACATGTAATCTAGTGTTCTTTCCTTACCATTGTGATTGGAGTATCAATAGCATGGATGCATAAGTGTCTTTGTGGTAGGGTGTGAAATCACTTAGGTAACAATCAATCTGAAGCGGTTTAGCTGGGCACATGAGAGTTCATTTGTTTCTTCAGTTTTTATTCATGACCAAAGTAAAATAATAGAATAATGACGGCTTTCTCACAGATTATTCTCTTATTCTTTCTTATTCTTTTTTTTTTTTTTTTTTGGCTTTTTTTGGCTTTTTTTCTCTGTGTAGTTTTGGTTCCTGTCCTGGAACTCACTCTGTAGACTAGGCTGGCCTCGAACTCACAGAGATGCATTTGGCTCTGCCTCCTGAGTGCTGGGTTTAAAGGTGCGCACCACCACCGCCCAGCAGAATTGTAAAACTTTAAAATTGCATCATTTCAGAACTTTAAAGTACCAGAGTTGCCTACACCAAGGCCCTGATATTTTTTTAATTAGAGAAATTCATTGTTGTCTGGACTAAATTATGCTACCAAATCAGCCACCTTATTTTGTGAATCAAATGAATTTTTTTTTAAAAAAAATACCATTTTACTTCCATACTTGATCAAACTTTCTCTTTTAATATTTAGGAAGTAATCATCAATACATTTTCATGTTAAACCACATAAGGAAATAACTTCTGTAAGCCCTCAAAATCATGCTTTGAAATAAAATAAAAATAAAAAAGGAGTGATGTACCAGTTGCCCCAATCATCCTTGGAACAGCAGGGAGAATTAATCTTATCATATCTCAAGGTGTTTGCTAAGGTGCTACAGCAGACATCACCTTCATATTTCACGAAACAGAAATTCATACCCAATACTTTAACATGTGACATCTCCAGCCACAAATGAAGAGGCTTCGCATGTTAATAATCATAAACAAACTTATTTAATTTAGTACAGCTTGGGACATTGTTTGTTTTCTTTAAGATTGGCCTCTTAAAACAAAAAGCCACAATAAGACATCAATTAAATGAGTTTTATAAGGACACGATTAAATTTGTGTTTTCTGTTTTTAAAGAATTTAAACTACTATTGAGAAAAGACTTAAAACTTCATTGTAGCACATCTGCACCTAGGTCTCCACTTAACAGCTAGAAGTCTTAGTTGGTGTCATCCCTGTGGATTCCCGGGGATTTCCATTGCACCTAACCTCCTAATGGTTCCCTTTACCAAGATATCTCTTTCATTACCCACCCTCTACCCTTCTTCCCTCCACTCAGCCATCTTAGTCCCTCCTGTTCTCATCCCCCATCCCTTTCCTTCTACCCTTCTCTCAGTTTTCCCAGGAGATCTTAACTATTTCCCCTTCCTGGGGCCCTCCATGTGTGTCCCTCTTAGGGTCATTCTTTTTACCTAGCTTCTTTAGGGCTGTGTGTGGCTAGATCTGTTAGGGAAGCCCCTGAACGTGGGACCAGGACTTAGCCTGAGTGCATGAAATGGCTTTTTGGAACACATTCCCTAGGATGGGACACCTTGCTCAGCCTGGACACATGGGGGAGGGGCTTGGTCCTGCCTCAACTTAGCATGCCAGACTTTGGTGTTTCCCCAAGGGAGGCCTTACCCTCTCTGAGGAGTGGATGGGGGATGGGATTGGGGGAGGTTAAGGTGTAGGAGAAGGGAAGGGAGAAGGAACTGGGATTGGAATGTAAAATAAAAAAAAATAACCTTTTTTAAAAATAAATAAATTAAAAAAATAAATAAATAAATGAGCATAATAACAACGTGTTTCACTCTGGCTCTGGAAGTTTGTATGTGACATATCAGAGTCATGTAGAAATCAAGGGGAAGAGTCCTAACAAATCCCAAATAACTATGCAGATTCTACCTAGTAAATAGTCTGAGGATAATAACAGGATTATCTTAATTTGACATTTATAAAAAGTTTTTCATCAGAATGAGATACTGCTATGCCATCAAAGCAATCAGAGCTGTTGAGTAAAACTGTAACAATATTCAAGTCAATGAAAAAAAAATCTCCAAAGTATTTTTAGAAATACACAATGTTTACAGTTCATCTGTGAATTATATTATGTTTCTATGAATAAAATCTAAATGTGGAAATTGGTTGTAGTGTAACTCCTTTGTTGTCAGATGCTAATAAAAGTGTGCTTCTAGAAATGTCAACATAAATGGCAGAGAGACACAGCCAAAATTCTTCATGCCATGGCCTGTAATATGTATTAGCATACAAAGAAGATCACAATGAAATATCTGGCCAGTTAAGATGTCATCTGAAGTGATCAGCAATTGCTTACTGATTTATATGGTAGTTCAAGGCCACATTGGAAATGGCCAGGCATGGTAACACACGCCTTTAATCCCAAGAAGTGAGCCTTTAATCCCAGGGAGTGATGACAAAAACAGAAAGATAATATAAGGCACGAGCCGGGCGTTGGTGGCGCACGCCTTTAATCCCAGCACTCGGGAGGCAGAGCCAGGAGGATCTCTGTGAGTTCGAGGCCAGCCTGGGCTACCAAGTGAGCTCCAGGAAAGGCGCAAAGCTACACAGAGAAACCCTGTCTCGAAAAACCAAAAAAAAAAAAAAAAAAAAAAAAAAAAAAAAAAAAAAAAAAAAAAAAAAATATAAGGCACGAAGACCAGAAACTAAAAGCATTTGGCTGGTTAAGCTTTCAGGCTTTCGAGCAGCAGTTCAGCTGAGACCCATTCTGGATGAGGACTCAGAGGCATCCAGTCTGAGGAAACAGGATCAGCTGAGGATCTGGTGGCTGAGGTAGCTGTGGCTTGTTCTGCTTCTCTGATCTTCCAGCATTCACCCCAATAACTGGCCTCAGGTTTGATTTTCTTAATAAGATTCTCTAAGATTCCTGCTATGTACTTCAACTATATACTTCAAGAATGTAGCCTATCTGAATTGAAACCATAAAAGCTGGAATGAAATTGAACAGTTTATCCATGATTACTTTACTTGTGAACAATTTACTACATTATTCATAGAGTTGCCCTAATTGCCTAGTGTCCTTAATAGAGTTTCTCAAACAAAACATAGATGATAATGATTATTTTGAGTATGTATAAATACACATAATTTTAATGAAGAAAAAACAGGAACAACAATCACATGACACAATAGACATAAAATATCTAAAAAGATTATATTCTGCAGGGCTACTCAGGCACAAAAACCTTAGAACAGATTTTGTTAAGAATACACAAAAAATGTTTAGCACCTTTAAGAGGAAAATAGTCATCCTTACTTTTTGCCATTAAAATTCAAACAGGATGTGTTGGATGGTAAGTATTACGTTGATGTGTAAATTATGCAGAATACACTCAGTAACGCTTTCATCCTACTCACATAATTTACAATGCAGTAATAGCCATGATTTTTGTGAGATATAGGCACCAAAATGGTCCTCACCTCTTCCCTATGTGAACAATTTAGAGCACTCTGTGTCATTAGGTAATAGGAAGCTCTTCTCTGTTGCGCATTTTACAGAGGCAACGGTATGACTAAGTGAAAAACAGCACCTCTCAAATTTTTCAGCTACTGGGACTGAAAAATGAATCATGTGACTTCTCAGCCAAGAAAACAACATAGCAATTGTCAAATTATGAGAATGCCAAGTTAGTTCCCTCTATATTGGCTTATCCTTTTGATATCAGTGTTAGAGGCTGGATATTATTTCATTGTGGAGGATTATGCTGTACTGCATAAGAGGCTTAGCAGCCTCGTGTATGCATATCTGAGATTCCAGGGACATTGTCCCAGTGTCATGGTGCTAATGTCAAAGTGTCTCTGCTGAGAATTAACATGTAGTCTAAAGGGTCCTAAATCATAATGACTTGAATAAGAATGGTCCCCATAGGTTTATGTATTTGAATCCACAGGAAGTGGCACTATGTAAAAGGATTAGGAGATGTGGCCTTGATGGTGGAAGTGTGTCACTGGGGGCGAGTTTTGAGATTTCAAAAGCACAAGCCAAGGCCCAGCAGCTATCTCTTCCTGCTTGCCTGAGAAATCAGAGGTAGAACTCTCAGGTATCTCTCTAGCACCATGTCTACCTATGTGCCACCATGCTTTTCACCATGATGATAATGGACAAAAATCTCTGAACCTGTAGGCCAGCCCCAATTAAATGTTCTCCTTTATAAGAGTTGTCATGATCATGGTGTCTCATCACAGCAATAGAAACCCTAACTAAGACAACCATTAAGTTTTTATTGTGTTGGCTATCTACTATTGGGCATGGGGGCCTACCCTGAAGTGTGGTTAGCCCCAGTTAAATGCTTTTTTTTTTTTTTATAAGAATTGCTGTGATCACCATGTCTCTTCACAGCAATGGAGCACTGATTAAGACAGTGCTCATATTGAATTAACTTGCCTAATCTTGTCACAGTTGTTAACATCATTATCTAATAGCATCACGAGGACTTATATGGAATATTTATGATATATAATTTATAGTTAAGAAGAATGGAATTAATTTTGACTATATCAGACTATTTTGAGATATTGGGAGTTCCGACAATTGAAATTTTGATCTGTGCACTTGATTTAGCAGAGTTATTCATCATTTTTTAATTTATTAATAAAATTTGACTTGACTAAAGTTAGTAAGGTAAAACCTAAGAATCACAACAATTACCAGCATTTCAAGATATACCCTAGGGTGCAAAACCGGGACTTATATCTGAGGCAACCAATTTCCATCTAGTTGGACTTAAGGGCTGCTCAATAACAAGGAATTTATGTTTGTTAAAGTAAACCCAGCCAATTATCTGTGGCTGTCGAGGGCATGGGCCCTATGAGGTCATGCCTAGTAGTAGACACACCTACTATTGCCAATTCCTGTAACCAGCAATTCCTGTAATGTGTAAAGCATAATTCCCAGCAGCATTCTAAATGCCTGTTCTTATATCTACAGATAAGTGTAACTCTAACCCCTCATCAAAGATGCTTCTTTTTTGCAGCTGTTGGAGGTCATCATGGAAATCCACAAATGATCAAAATGCAGAGAGCAACTGACTCTGGCATCTCTAGACACCCTTGACACATCTACAACACAACCCCTCTAACGAAGTCTCACAAAACATTGTGGAAAGGAGATAAAATGCTCGTAAGAGCAAGAAGACAAAGACATATCTTATGAAATAATAGTGTCCATATATGACAGAGAGACAATCCTACAGAACTGTAACAACATGCTTTACTAAATAAAACCTGTGCAATGACGCCATCCAGTCAAGAGAGAATCAGTCATTCTTAGGAATAAGATTCTTGATAGGCATCCAAGAGGTCAGATCAAACTGCACACACACATATCCAGACATACATATGAACAACATTAAGTAGACTAATTATATGTACATGACAGGGTGCAGTGGGATGGTTTGTATATCAAATCTGTTGCTCTGACTGGTCAATAAATAAAACACTGATTGGCCAGTGGCCAGGCAGGAAGTATAGGCGGGACTAACAGAGAGGAGAATTAAGGGAACAGGAAGGGAAAGGGAGACACTGCCAGCCGCCACCATGACAAACTGCATGTGAAGATGCTGGTAAGCCACTAGCCACATGGCAAGGTATAGATTTATAGAAATGGGTTAATTTAAGCTATAAGAACAGTTAGCAAGAAGCCTGCCACAGCCATACAGTTTGTAAGCAGTATAAGTCTCTATGTTTACTTGGTCAGGTCTGAGCAGCTGTGGGACTGGTAGGTGAGAGGGATTTATCCTGACTGTGGGCCAGGCAGGAAAACTCTAGCTACACAGGGAGTGGTGGGTTATGGGAAAAGTTGAAGAGGGGAGAGGCTGAGTTGCTGCCATACACAGCACAGCCCCAGGGACAAATCTGACTGGGGTGTTGAGGGAATCAATAGAAGATACATAGAAAAGGTGGGTTTTGGTGGACTCTGCTCTCTGATGGAGAAAACCGCAGCACCACAGAAGCTCAGAGCTCAGAATGTTTGTTCCATAGTTAAACAGAAAGGCAAGGGTCATTGCATGCAGCTGAACAAGAGGATGAGGTTACTGCATACAGATAAACAAGGAGGACAGGCAGGTTTATTTGGATCAAGGAGGCAGGCTTAGTTAACATTGGTAGAAACAGTCTCTTGTGGATATCTTCTGTGTACTGTCAACACTCTCATTTAGACACTCAAGAAAGGTTTTGTCATTTCCCCAAGCCTAGTCTAGGGAAGCCTTTGCCATTTTCCATGTGTCTGAGGCTTTGGAGTTCTTGACATGGCTGGCCTCCTGTCTATAACACACTAAGGATTTCACTCACTCAGGGCTTCCTCCATTCTCCACAGAGTGCAAATGTCTTAAAGACAGATCTCACATATGAAATTCCCAAAGCAATGCAAATAAAGAAATGAACGAGCAGTGAGAATTTAAAAAGAACAAATGTTTGAAAGAATCACTATGCAAAGGAGAAGAAGGATGATTGGAAGCTGGCCGAAGTTCTTCATCCAGTTAACAGTTGCCTGAGGTTACATCTGAGAAAATTTAAGTGATATATGGGGAGAGTAAACTGCTTTTGTAGCACACAGATACATCTTTCTGCTTTGAGACAGATGGATAAATTACTCAATCTTAGTGAACATTTAGAATCATTGGAGTAAATGGCAATAAATTTACTGTGCTAAGAGAATTAGCTAGCATGAAAGACAATTGTAATTCATTAGTGTAGAAAGCCATTGTTTAAAAGCCACTTAACAAGTAAAGCAAATGGAAAATTCTAGACCAGTTGTTCCTTGAGATGAAAGAGAAACAGTTGTTGACATGAGATAATCTCATTTTCAGTAAATTGAATGAAGTTGAACCAAAGCTGTTATGAGAATTTTAAATTCTCAAATAACAACTGCATTTCTGTGCATTAAAATGTGATTATAGAAGGTAATTGTTTTTGAATGATTTATTAAAGTCATGTTAATTTTAAGGACAGTTTTACCCAGCATAGAAAGATCCTATAATGCTTTTGGAACAACTAAGGAGTTTTCAACCTGAATATGACTTAATATGACTCATTAGGGTCACTTGCAGGACACTTTGCAGGCTGCCAGGTTTTACAGCCTGAAATGGGGGACATTTTTTGACAAAGGGAAGAGAAAGCCAACAAGTGATTGATTCACTTGTCCTTTCATGAAATATTGCAGTTTTCATCTTTCTAATATCATTTTATTGCTCTATTTAAAAGACTGAACATGTATATACAAAAAGTCAAAGCAGAATTAATGAGTAATAGTACTTTTTAAATTCATGCAGTGAAATTATAACTATGACACATGTAATGTTGTAGCAGAATTAGCAAAAGTTGCCTTGGAAGATCAGTGGGGGGAAATGCCACTTCAATCTTTGCATGGGAACATGTTAGGCTTAGTAACATTAAATTAACTCTTATAGTTAGTAATTTAAAGAGATAGAGAATATGGTGCCAGATAAGTATGCAAAGTGCTTAAAGATTTAGCTTAATAGAAATATGCTATGTGAGTGTTAGAATAGCATAACTATTCTTTGCTCTTAGCAAGCTGTTTAATAAACAGAAACACTGTAGAAAGATCTAAGGATTCTGTAAATCTGTCATGTTTAATCCCCACTATCATTCTATGCCTCTTAGTGTGCTTTTACTTACCTATGACATATGCTCTGGGATCCTATCTTCTTTCTCCTTCCATACATGTAGATGGATGACCTTCACAAATATCTGAATCATTGATCTCATTATGCTTTATCAATAAAAACTAAGGAGTCAGATATTGGAGTAAGAATCTGAATGGTCAGAAAAGTGGTGGAGAAGTGACTGATGATGACCTCTTCTCTTTCTCCTTCCTCCACCCCAAAGCGCTGAGCATCTTTTTAAGCCCCACCCTACTACTTCCTGTGTCTCTTTATATGTCTTTGTTCCTCCAAAACCTCTAGCGCTAATATTGGTCAGCTAGTAGCTAGCTCTGCCCTCTGATTCAAAGCAAACTTTATAGGCAGTCTCCAGAGCTTCAGAGTGCAATCAAAACATCCCACAACAAATATCCTTTTGAGCAATATTGACAGATTTGTTTCCAATATTTCCTACAGCTTTTAGTCCTCACATTTCCCTTTCTGTAATTATATCGCCTACTATTTTACTTATGGTCACTTTCAGGTTATATTCTTACCCATCCAATAATACTGTAATTTGTTTGAGAAAATATGATATGCTTTATATATACTTCTATATACCTAAAACTCAGTTGGTATATCATACATGCATTTTGTAATTAACTTTGTGCTAGTCCTAAACTGCTCATTATCAATATCCTGCTGATAAAAATGCCATATTCACAAATTATTTATTGACATGCTATTGGGCTAATAGCCATTTAATTCACTCTTATTTAATTACCATTTTAGTGACAGCTTTAATGCACATACACATATAGAGCCACTTAGAGTAGTATGCCTCAAACTTGTATTTTCAGGGACATGTTTTGTGTTGGTTGAATTAGTCAGTGTTCTCCAAAGGAACAGAACTGATAGAATGCTGTGGGATGGTCTGTATGTCAAATTGCTCTGATTGGTCAATAAATAAAACACTGTTTGGCCAGTGGCCAGGCAAGAAGTAGGTGGCCAGGCAGGAAGTAGGTGGGACAAGGAGAGAGGAGAATTCTGGGAAGTGAAAGGCTGATAGAGAGACACTGCAGCCATCGCCAGGATAAGCATCATGTAAAGACGCCGGTAAGCCACCAGCCACATGGCAAGGTATAGATTTATGGAAATGGATTAATTTAAGCCATAAGAACGGTTAGCAAGAAGCCTGCCACGGCCATGCAGTTTATAAGTAATATAAGTCTCTATGTTTACTTGGTTGAGTCTGAGTGGCTGTGGGACTGGCGGGTGACAAAGAGTTGTCCTGACTGTGGGCAAGGTAGGAAAACAATAGATATAGAGCTTAAAAGATGTGGTAGTAGACCAACAGCCATCTCTCACAGAAAGGCTAAGAATGAGTAATTGTTCAGTCCCAGAGGCCGGATGTCCCAACAGTGTCTCAAATCTGGTGCAGGAGTCCAGGAGAAATGTTGATCTTCAGTATACATTGGAAACCCGGGGGGAAAAAAAAAAAAAAAAAAGGATTTAAAACCAGTCACAGCAAGGGGCTTAAACGAATTTACCAATGAGGGTGAGTGAAATCAGGAAAAAGGAAAAGTTTTCTTCTTCCAAGTCTTTCATGTGGGCTGCCACCACAAGGAGTGACCCAGAGTTAGGGTGGGGCTTCCTGTTTCAGATAATGATCAAGAGATTCCCTCACAGGGGTGGATGCTGTCAAGGTGAACATGACCAAGATTAGCCATCACAGCTGCTATTCTTTACTGCTACATTTCTGTGGAGATAATAAGGCACACTCATATTTTTCTAATTCAAGTAATTATGAATATTTAAATTTAATGATATTATAAGTTAATTTGGATATCAGAGAAAGCAGATGAAAAAATTAATAGGTAGGTAAATCTTTATTTACTAAAGTTATACTGAGTTACTGTTTTAGTTACAATGCCTACAACAAGCTAAATTTAACTGTAAAACTGAAATAATCATATCCATGTTTACTCTAAAATCCATTTAAAATGAAATTTCACCACAATCATCATCATCATTCTGTGCCTACCAAGCAATGTCTTCCATTAAACTTTAAAGAAAATAGAAGGTTCTTATTCTAGCCTTCACAGCATAAGATTGTATGTGCTCATGAAGAGTGCCAAAGCTTATTTGCAATTATGATATAATTATTTATTAATTAGGCTTGGGGTTTTATTCATTGTCCGGAAGTGATCATTACTATTATTACCAATTACAATATATATTTTCATTTTCTACTGTGTGCTAGGACTTTGTCACTATTATTTATGGGTAAAAAATTTGTAAATTAATTTTGCTCTATTTTATGAAGAGCATTAATAATAAAAAATTGTGCAAAGTATTTAAAAATTACAGATCATAAAAAGCTGTGCAAATTTTTTTAAACAAACAACTCTAACATGATTTATCTGCTATTAAATAGAGGTTATTTTGTTACTGGAAAATAAAACCCCAAATTTTAATTTTGCACAAATTGCCTTTTTTTTTTTCCAGTTTGCTATATGGTAGAAAGTGATATATCTGCTTATGGTAGAAAGTGAAAGTGAGAGAGAGGTTTGAATATGTGAGGTGAATGCCTAGAGTGAGGCAGTCAGAGTGTTCCAACTAGAAAGAACAACACAGAACAAGACAACATCAGATTATAGGGAGACCTGACAGAATGTGGAATTTAGTGTTGCTGATTGGTTGGAAGGGAATTGAGAAGCCATGTCTGGTGGTAATTGGGGGATAATTAAAATCAATGATTCAAGATCTCATCAATCACTTGGTATTAGAATCTTGCCCTATTTTGGTTCATGTGGAAAACAGAATGGAATAAGCCAAGATTTAAAACAATCGAGAATACAGCCCCAGCAATGAGTTATAACAAAGAAAGCTTGTGTTTGCTTGTTTGATCATTAATTTGCAGTCTAAAGAAACATGGAGATTAGCAGTGAGAGCTAATTTTTTTTCCAGTGGAATGCCTGTGATGGGACACATGGAGTAGGTCTTAGAGCAGTGTTGGAGGGAGAGAGCTTAAGAAGAGAATTGCTGGGGAATGGGCTGTTTGATTTGAATTACCTCAGAAAATAGATCATCAATGTCCAAAAGATAACATGCATCATTTCCAGTGAAAATACTATGACACCTAGGAGTATTAGTCTAGCATAGAGGTAGAGGGAATAAAAAGTCATTACTTTTGCCAGAAAACAAGATGAAAAAAAAAGAAAATTAAGGGAGGGACTTTGAGATAATGCAGGAGTCATGAGCTAAAATAGCCCAAATTAGCAAGAAAATAAGTCAATATAGGGTTACAACTAAAATTAAGCCAAGATGTAAATACATGCTTGCACAAATAAATCATTGATTATGAGAATAAAGAAGGAAAGACAACAAAATAAAAACCCCATATGATATATGTGTGATTATGATCTTAATGAATAAAGAACCCAGACATTCACACCTATACAAATAGTCAACTTTAATCATCACCATTAATTGTATCAAATATAACACAACAGAACAAATAAATGATTTCCAATAGAAGACACTAGAAAAACTAGACATCCACATGGAACACATATATAAAAATACAATTGCTTCTGGTTACAGACCTGGCCCCTTCACGAAAATTAATTCAAAATGCATGGCAGACTTCAATTGAAAATACAAAAGTTTAAGACTCCTAGATTCAGAGAAAATAAGATGAAAGTTCTTATAATAAAATAAGTCAGTTATTCTGGCCTAGCCTCAAGGTGGTACATTCACTAACCTTACACTTGGAGTTTTTAATCCATTGCTGTATGAAACAAATCACACTTCAGCATTATCTGATCTTAATTAAAAAATATATATATGCATACATACATACACATACACACACACACACACACACATATATATATATACATGTAATCCTGATAGTAAAACATTGTTTGCAAAACACTTTAAATTAAAAATAAACATTGCCACATTGTAGACCAATTCTCATAGTGTTATCAGGAAGAGAGCAAACTACCACAGACATTTTTCTGTTGCTTTGATCATAAAATAAATATAATATATATGTATATATGTATACATATATACATATATATATTACCTAAAGCTTGGTTTCACATTTTATTATTTACTTGAAACCAAATATGAAACTGTATTTGATGATTTTTACCCCATAAATAATTATGGGCCTCTGCCTCAATGAATTGCTGTGTATTGACATAAATTACACAAAATTGTTCTTGATTTTATAGTTTTAATCCATCCAAACTTCAAAATCATCCATCAACAGCTCCCCGTATATTTACATGGAATTACAGTGTTTCCATGCATCTTGAACGCATGCCATATGACCTAACACGGAATGAAGAGCACACTGATACAGTCAGGTTTTCGAAATGAGCAAGTGCTTACAAGTTCTGATACTTAGAAGCTCAGAAGCAAATTTGACCTAGGGCCAAGTAATGTTGACTTTATAACTTAACAACAGATATTTGCATGCAATGAATTTTTTTTTTACTTAAGGGCTTCTTAAACAAATCACTGTCTGAATAGATAAGAGTCTATGGAGATACTTCTATAAACATAAGCAATAAGATAAATATTTAAATATGCTAAGCTTTTTATAAAAACTAGGAGATAATATTTAAACAATGACTTCATCATATTTTTGTTTCAGTGAATCTCATGACTGCTATATTAATTTTTAGTGGCTATGTAATAAATGACTTCAAATAGTGATTTATGACAATCCATGATTGTAAGCTTACGGTTTCATGGATCAGGATTTGGGGCCAGCTGAGATGTGAGATCATCTTGACTGGCACAGGCTTTGGTGAAGATGTCAGTGGAGGATGGAACTTGGAGTCATCTTCTCAGTTACCCTGTTGCTGAGAGAATGCACTTCATCCTACAGGATTCTTGCTCAGAGTTCCTGGAGCCTGAACTCAGAAGCAATAGTTCATACAGACCTATAGCTCTTCAGAGCTGCAGGAGATCATCTACTGATCTTGTTTCACCCTTCGGGGGATACTCTGATGATGCTTTTTAAAGAGGATTACCTGCTTATGTCAGAGGGACCCAGGCTAATCTTCCTTTGGATGGAGAAATCGTAGTTATATCTGTATAATCTCTTTCCTTTATGCTGTATTCTATTGGTTAAAAAGCAAGATAAAATTTCTGTCTACATTCAAGGAGAAGAGATTATATAAAATTCTGAATGTCAGGAGCAGGAGTCATGAGACCTATCTTGGAATTCTGCCTAATGCAACTGTCACGCAACATCACACCGTTCTCCCTGCTGGTCTACTATTGTGTGGAAATATAGAAAAATTAGCATTCAATTACAATCAAGTCACAATTATAATATAACTCTCAGTGTATAATGCTTAGTTTGAATTATCTACACCCATAGAAGTCATTGTATCTAAATGCCTAATTGATTGGATTGTACTTATATTTTATATTATCTAAACAACCTCCAGGTTCACATCGCCTAAGTGTTACTTGACATGTACTCAAAAAGAAAGCTCAGAAATGCTTAGAGAAAATTTGCTGCATTTGACAGTAAAATAGTTTTGCACTTACATGGGTAAACAGTAACTTAGTTTTTAAAATCACATATTTTGTTTCTAGCTTGATATAGTTTAGGAACTGAAATAATTAAGCTTTTAAACTTGACTGCATTTACAGGATTCTGTGGAAGTTGTTTTACTTTTACAGGATACCTCTTACTAAGCCTCCAATTCAAAAGATACAGAACAGATAAAAAAAAAAGTTGCATCCAAATAACTGTCCTTGGAGATTGTGGGAACACTTTATACTTCTGCACAAATCCTTAGATTTAGAGGATTTTCTTCCATAAATTTATGCTCTACACTTGAGTGTATTGTTTGAGAATGTGGACTAAATGTATTTTGTTCTCATGCATAATGCACATCTCTTTGCAGCTATGACAATTGGTCTAAAGGCCCCTGAAAATCAAGTGATACGACAAATACAATAGAGAGGATCTAAGATGCGGAGGTCCAAACTTAGGGATGCTGTTACTTGTACAAAGATGCTCAGCCTAATGAACCTCTCTGTGTCTTGTTTTGTAAAAATCAACACTTTGTAGCATCTCAACATCCATTTTTTAGGTCAAGTATAGGATGATTAAATAGTATTCTGAATTAAATTTTGTCCCTTCACACAGTTGATTTTCATGGTAAAAGAAAAAGCAACAAAAATCCTCTACATGAAACATGCTGTTTTCAAATTTCTCTTCTTATACAGTATTCTAAAACAGCTTTTGATTTCTATTATAAACCACTTCTGTGAAACAAATCTTTATTGATAAAATCCAACCATGCTTTTTCCTCAAATTCTATCTCAACTGCTACCAATTTTTGGTGATAACTTTTCTTTCTCTATTCACCTGTTTTTCTTAAAATTACTGTGTTAGAAAGATACATTCTGAAAACAAATTTCCTTCCCAGTTTTCAGGATTGTTCAACCAAGACCATCTTTTCAATGCAGCTAAAGTTTTAATTTATTTTTCTATTGAAGAACATATGGCTGTTACATTTGAGTGAATTCTATTGATATTTACAATAGAAAATGATTTTGAAATGTTAAGACATAATCCTTAAACTTAACCGATACTTAGCATTGAAAATGTTGCAGTATTTGGGGACATTGAAATGGCCATGTACGAAACTGAACATTTCAATGTCTCTTATAAAAGTTATAAAATATCATATTTTCCTTTGTATTTTCTTTGTTTTATTTAGTCCTGATTGACATGCTCTGAAAATACTTCACAGCACATGGCAGGGTAATGGGTTGAAAGTGGTGTCCCTAAATTCAGAACTTAACTAAACTGTTATCTAACTAAATTTAATTAAATTGTTACATTCTGACTCCTTTATTTAGGGGGAGATGACATCTTTACAGAGATTATCAAGTACAAATTAAGCCCCAAATCCAATATAATTTATATTTTAAAAGGAGAGCTTTGTTTTATTTTGTTTTTTAACAGAGACAGACATTCAAATGGGGGGGGGGGGGCAGGGCAGGGAAGGTGTAAAGGGACCTAAGCGGGAGACAGCCATCTATAAACCACAGAGGAAGTTCTGGAACTGTTTTAACTCTCAGCCTGCAGCAGTGCTGATTCAACCAACACTTGGATCCCACAGGTTTTTGTAACTATGAAACGAATTCTTAAATGTTCCTCCACCCTTGCAGCTCTGTACTTGGTTATTGAGATTCTAGCAGACTAACCTGTGTCCAGATGCTCCTGAATTTAGGAGCTTTTGACTCAGGATTCCACACACACCCCACTCCCCCACCCCTGCTTTCAATTCTGCAGAAGTGATACTTAGCAACAACTGTATCCACTCCCCCATTTCCCCTCTGCCACCACACCCCACGTTTTCAAGACAGGTATTGCTTCTGTAATCCTGGTTGGCCCTGTACTGACTTTGCACCCCAGGCTTGATTGAAAACACTCAATGCTCTCACCCCAGTCTCCTGAATACTAGGATTAGAGGTGTGTCACAGTGTGTGGTATAACCCTCAGTTTCTTGACTATTTCCCATGTTAGCTATATCCTGTATAATATTCCCTCAGGAAGCTAGACAGAAACAGCAAATGAGAGCTCTCAGCTATACACTAGAAGGGCAAACAACAGGTTCTAGTGTACTAAGTTACAAGGGAAAGACACTGCATTGTTGAATGGACATTTTCAATTTAGGATCAGTCGCTGTAACAAAGCACCTTCAAGCAGAAGGGCACCTGTCTTCGGCTTATTAGTGAACAGTACTGTTTGTTAATAATTAACGGTTCCTTCTGTAAAGCAAAATCAAGTAACAAGGTCTGTATTGTTTAAGGAGACACAGTCCTTTTCACTTTTATCATTATGACTTGACCATTACATATACTTAATCTCCAGTTTTGACTCCATAATCCAGAAATAGTACACACTCTAGGAGATGAGACCTCGGATTCTGTGGTTTACATTATTTTCTAGCTGAGTCTTTTTATTCAGTTCGTCTGTTTGTAGTCTCAGTTACAAAATTGTTAAACATCTGTAAATGTTAATACAGGGTACCTAGTAAAAAAAGAAGAAAACCGATGCTAGTTACCAAAATATTAAAAATAATTTTAGAATATAATTCTATTGCAATACTTAAGAATGCAGAGTTAATGATAGCATAAATATATAATATGTATAGTAGAATAACTTATAACAGTAAAACTTGCTCTCATAATTTTATGTAATATAATAAAAATAATATCCACCAAGTTTTTACCTCTAAGACAATTCTGGCATACTTTTTTTTGCAAATTAATTTGTTAGAATATCAAAATTTGTGTAACAGCTTCATTTTCCCATAATTAATTTAAAAGTGATATCAGAGAATCTTGACATGTAATACTTAGTAATTTCTAAAGTTGAGAAGATTCTTTTCTAATGATGACACCACAAGTACTGTTAAGAATATTTTTAACTAATACAAATTGGTTTCATGTAACCCTAAATTTAATTTTAAATTAAAAGTTAGACAATGCTATTTTAATATTGCTCTGACATATCCTGTAATTTAAGGAAGCAATTTAAGAAGCCAAAAGTGGATTTATAATATGTCTATGATTGGAAATGTCTGTTAATGCATTTTTTTCTCTGTATCTTGGATTTAAAAAATGAAGACTACTTTAAAGTTGTTTTCTCAATTAATTTTAGGTTCATATGTGTTTTCTGCTTTGGAGGCAGCGGATATTTGCTTTCCAACATCACTGCTCTTTTCCAAACTCAGACTTCCACACTTAAAAAAATTCCAGCCACTTCCAGATGTGTTTTATTGTACTGTGTATACCCTTTCATTTTGAAAAAGAGAAAGAGAGAGAGAGAGAGAGAGAGAGAGAGAGAGAGAGAGAGAGAGAGAGAGAGAAATACCCTGACACTGACAATTCTTGTAGATCCCTGAAGGGGACCAGTTAATTTTTGTTTGCATGCTAAATGATAGGCTCTCTGGCAATGGAGGGTCTAGCCATGTTCTTCCCATGGTGAACAGAACTGCTCAGAAGGGGAATCACCCTTCTCCTGTAGCCAGGAACACAGCCGCCACCAGATATCTTCTTATCACACTTGTTAATGTGGCTTCATACCGCCCTGACCATTGAAGGGACACAGAGTAGCCCTGTTTTTTCTTACCATGTACAACAACATTCTCTGCCTCCTTGCCAGTTGCTTAACTCTCCTGTCAGCCCTTCAGCTCTAAGTCTACCCTTGAGCCACACTACTCAGTCATATATGGCATCATCTTTCAGATTTTGCTTGAAGTTCAAGCTCAGGATTACTAAGAATTTCAAAGTGGTTGAAGAAGAAATTTAATCTAAATGCAAAGCCTAACTGTGAGCAAGGTTTTATATTTTACTATAAAACCTGAATACTTGTGAAGCCTGCTTTATAGAGCTGATAATACTGCCAAATGCAATTACAAAACCTCTAGTACAAATATAAGAGTGTGCTTCACAGAGGATATTCATCAGATATGAGGTCCTGTGTTATTGTAATGGCACATAAGTGTCCACAGTGCTGTTAGTGACAGACATGTGACCAACCAACTCATCATAGAATGTTGAAGTGTCACCAATACTAGAATGTAAAATGCCCTGTTAACAAGAGACTTGTAAAGGCAAAAACTAATGTACACGTAACTGTAGTTCAGTATGATTAGTATGCATCTTACTTCTATTCATGATGTACGAACTCTCTGGAATCTGCTATTCCTGTTTTAATTGACAGAAAAGAAAGGAAGCATCTTCACATCACAAGACTTGTCGATTACATCAGAAAGGCATAGTTGTCAGGCGACAAGATGAAGCAGATTTCAAATGGTGGAAAGCCCTTTACAAAGACAATGGAGAAACTATTTTTTCCTTTGACAGAGTATAAAAGGAAGATATATATATATATATATATATATATATATATATATATATATATATATATATATATGAGATTCTGAAATCTCAATGAATTTTTGAAGGTTACATGTAGGTCCTGCAATCATTGAGAATTCTCAGAATTCCAGTTACAAGATGCCTCAGCCCTCCTTCCTCAGAGGTAGGTTTTAACACAGGCTTTCAACCTGACTGTTTAGACCAGTATCAGGGAAGGGGTCCTGAGGACTCCCCTTAGTGCTCAGGCACGCAAACGGACCTGGAAGACAGCCGCAGAATTCCGTTTCTCCACTCCAAGCAAACGCCCCCACAGCTGCAGCTATGGCAAGATGGTCCTAGCCGCGATTTTGTTCTTGGATGTGCCACAAAGCAAAACTATTGGAGATGGGCTGAAAATTCATTCTTGGCCAAGACTCATCTCTCTTTACAAGGATGCTTGGAAAAGAGCGGGGGTGTCAGAAACGTGTGAGGATTGCTAATTTCCCATCCTTGAAGTTCAAGTACACACGGTTTACCTGAAACTCAGGCTGAAATAAGACAACTAAAAAATGCCCTATGGGGTGGGCACCAGCAGAAAGCTAGGACAGAATGCTGGCGTTTACAGAGAGTTCCCAGCTGTGGTACTTGCCTGAGAAGATTCCTCAAAGATACTAATGGAACACTCCAGGCTTCACAGGAAACAAAAGGTAGTATCAGTCCTCAAGTCAGGGGCCTAGAATTTTCTCCATTAGCATTTTTTGACACGGAGAAATCAGCCATTAGATGGCGCCAAACCTCGATTAGATCCTAAGGAGCTCTGTAAGGCACAGCTGGGCTCCTTGTGATCCACCTTTCTGTAAGGTATGCCTAGTCCTGGCCACTTCATTATCACAACAGCATAGCCAAGTCATACTTTCCCCTTATTGTTACTTGCTATGGTAGCATTGCCTGCTTTTGTGTTTGAGTTTCCTATGTATTACTAAAGTGGATTTACTTAACTGAACAAGGACTGTTTTCTTTTCTTTTCTTTTTTTTCATTTTTCTTTATTATGAAGTTTTTTACTCACTCTACATACCACCCACAGATCCCACCTCCTCCCTCCTCCCACCCTCCAGCCCTCTCTCCCAAGCTACCCCACATCCCCTCATCCCCCAAATCAAGGTCTCCTATGGGGAGTCAGCAGAGCCCAGCACACTGAGCCTAGGCAGGTCCAAGCCACTTCCCAAGTTCACCAAGGCTGAGCAAGGCGTCACACCACAGGCACTGGACAGATCCTGATCAACCTGCCTGGGTGCCCCCCAAACAGTTAGAGTCAAACAACAGTCTTTCGTATCCAGAGGCCCTAATCCAGTCCCATTGGGGCTCCACAGTCACTAGTCTACAGTTCATGGGCTTCCACTAGTTTGGCGGATCATCTCTGCACATCTTCCCACCATGATCTCCACGTCCCTCACCTGCAGAATTCCTCCTCTTTCTCATCAATTGGATTCCCGGAGCTCAGCCTGGTGCCTGGCCATGGATCTCTGCATCCGCCTCTATCAGGCACTGGACAAAGGCTCTATGATGACAGCTAGGTTATTCGCTAGACCGCATCAGAGTAGACCAGTCCAGGCACCCTCTGGACCACTGCCAGCAGACCAAGGTGGTGTCATCCTTGTGGGTTCCCCAGAACCCTGCCTCTTCCTATTCCCATGATGTCCTGATCTATCATGGTATCTTCCTCCCTGCCCTCCCACTCTGTCCCTGTTTCAGCTTGACCCTCCCATTTCCCTGTGTTCTCATTCCCCACTCCTCACCCTCTGATACCCCCCCCCCCACACACACACACACAGTCTGCTCATGTAGATCTCATTCACTTCTCCTTCGCAGGGTCATCCATGTGTCCCTCCTATGGTTTTTCCCTGTTATCTAGCCTCTTTGGAGCTGTGGGTTGCAGTCTGGCCATCTCTTCCCTCGACTTATGAGTGAGTACATATCATGTTTGTCCTTCTGAGTCTGGATTACCTCACTCAGGATGATATTTTCTAGTTCCATCCATTTGCCTGCAAATTTCATGATATTGTTTTTTTACAGCTGAGTAGTACTCCATTGTGTATATGTGCCACATTTTCTTTATCCATTTATCAGTTGAGGGGCATCTAGGTTGTTTTCAGGTTCTTGCGATTACGAATAATGCTGATATGAACATAGCTGAGCATGTGTCACAAGGACCGTTTTCTATAAGCAATTTTATCAAAGTGAGTGGTTACACATGTGCATGGGAGGGTGAGAGACAGAAAGAGACAAAGAGTTTAACAACAAATAACATGAGTAATGTGCACAGATTGCATTTATTTTGAATACAGCACATGTTGTAAAGGCAAGCATGCAGTCTTCTTGTGCAGTTTCTCAGGAACCTCAGGAGTCCCCATTGACTACTTAAGCAATTGCAGGTATTGACAGCATGAATTTTCATTAATTATTTATTAGGTATCTGCTCTAGGGTCTTGTTTTGCATAGCTGTAACAGCAATTTGATTTATTCTTCTTACTGAGATAGATAAATATCTATCAAGAATAAATAAATATTTATAAATTTCCCAAAGGACAAACAAACAGAAACCTAAAACAGGAACCTGCTTTGAGGTCCTATTCCCTTAGAGTGCCAATCAACTCTGGAAGAAAAGATTGAAAGGTCAGTATGTTGAGAAGAGATTGTCTGTCTTAGTTAGGGTTTCTATTGCTGTGAAGAGACACCATGACCACGGCAACTCTTATAAAAGAAACATTTAATTGGGGTTCACTTACAGTTCAGGGATTCAGTCCATTATTGTCATGGCAGGAGCATGGTGGCACGGTATGCAGGTTATGGAGGAGTAGTTGAGAGTCCTACATCTTTTAGAGAACAGGGAGTCAACTGTGACACTGAGCGAACCTTATGCAAGAGAGGCTTCACAGCCTGTCTTCACAGTGACACACTTCCTTCAACAAGGTTACACCTACTTCAACAAGGCCACACCTCCCAATACTACCACTCTCTATGAGTTTATGGGGGCCTATTAGGTTCAAACTACCAAACTGTCAAAACTTTAAACAAATAAAAATAAAATATTTATTCACATTTCACCAACTAAGCACTGGTAAAAATCAACAAATACTTCCAAAGAGAAGTTAGGTACATTTTCAATGTTCAAGTTAGAACTCCAATTATACTAAGGCCATTCTCATTTGCTAATAACCCTAGGTATCTGAAAAAGCAAATCTAAACACGCTCTAGAAAAAGAAAATCATCATAGCATTAAATTTCCATCATTTAGTTTTATTTATTTATTTGTTTGTTTGTTTGTTTTTGTAGACAGGGTTTCTCTGTGTAGCTTTCGAGCCTATCCTGTAATTCTCTCTGTAGACCAGGCTGGCTTTGAACTCACAGAGATCCATCTGCTTCTGCTTCCTAAGTGCTGGCATTAAAGGCATGCACCACCACCAATAGTTTTATTTTGAGCCTAGTAAATGATAAAAAGCAGCCAGGCCAATGAAGAAATGGGCAGTACAATGAGAAAGGAAAATACTTCAAAGAAACAAAATACTAACTAAACTCGGTGGATGCATGCTGCCATGGTTTTCTTTTTTTAATATTTTAATATTATTTATTGTCTTACAGATTAGTTAATACCAAATTTAACTTCAATGATATTTTATAACATGCTTGATAATATTGTTAGCTCATATCTTAACTAAGAAACATAATATTTTTAAATAAATTTATTTGTCTATTTATTTATTCATTTATTTATCTATTTATTCATTCATTTATTTAATTTATCCACTCATTCATTCATTCATTTTACATCCTGGCTATAGTTTCTGCTCCATCCTCTCCTCCCAGTTCCTCCTCCAATCATTCATCTGTTCCCAGCCCCCAATCCACTCCTTTGTCCTTTCTGTTTTGCAAAGGGCAGTTTTCCCATGAGTGTCAACCAACCATGGCATATCAAGTTGCAGTAAGACTAAGCACCTCCCTATATACCACAGTGGTTTTCTAAAGCAGTGTACACATCGACAGTGGAAAAGTTGTCCCATCCTTGCCAACTGAAAATTGAACTCTGACTCATGTCCACAAGCCACATTCACAGGAACTGTCCTTATCTCTGGCTTTAATTGCCTCATAACAGTTTCCATTTCAGCCACATATGGGTATTTTATTAATCAACTTTAACCCAATGTTATTCTAAAGTAAATAAACTTGAATACCTAGGGTTGTTAGCATTATTAAAGTCTTTCTTTGTACTTTTGTGCATTATTCCAGTTAAAGCAAACTTTGGAGAGTCTAATAATCTACTTAAAATTAATGATAGCTTAAAGATAAAGAGCTTAAAAAAACCTACTAATAAGCTTAGGTGCAAAGAGTTGGACAGAACAGTGAAGCTGGATCTCAGAATACAAACTTGATTATAGAAAGTTCTAAAGGCTTTTATGTTCCCAAATGATTTTAGAGCTTTGTTTCAATTCAGGATTACAGAACTTTAAAAGTTGAGCTTTTTCTAAAACATGATATTATCTACCACTTCAAGCGCTGAGTTTGTTCTCTCCTCTATTTCTCCCCAAAACTGTAACCAAGTTTAATGTATTATTTATTTTCTTGACTCAATCAAATTGGATTATATTAATTGGATATAATAAATTGGATTATTGAACCACAATTTTAATGTTGATGTGAGTAAAGAATTGGTGGCATGCATTCTTTTTACATAAAGTTCTTACTAGAAAAGTGACCAATACATTAATAAATCTAAGTGTTGGGCATTATCTGTGACCTGGTCCTTCCTAGTCCACATCCTGAACCAGGACCTCAGACGTCACATACAGTGGAACTTGTAACATACTCATGGAAAAATGGAAACCACATTTTGATACTCAGTTCTGGAGAGGAAACTGCTTTGCCTAAAACAATTTGTCATGCAATATTTCACTTCAGCTATCTGCAGCATGATAGCTAAAACCTGTTTTCTTCTCTTTTGTTCTAGTTCTCTGAGGAAGTACGGCACAGTCTACATAGACACCTGAACACATCTGCCAAGATCCTTAAAAAATGGATTATGTCTACACAATGGAGGGAGTGATCATGTTCCCTTGACCTGTCAACATTCTGTATATCTCAGAACATGAGAACACTTTCCAAGTTAAGTGACACTAGATGTTGAAGCAGGCACATTTTGCTCTTTAAATACCATGTCTGATGAAACAAATATTTTAATTTCACCTTGGTAACAATGCTGGAGTACAGATATTTTTAGGAACACATATATTTTAGCATCCTCTATCCATGTACTCATTTTTCATTGCTACATTTCTATTTTCATACCTACAAAACTGATGCTGCAGTTTATAATAAAATACTGTTCAACTCCTTAAAATAATGAAGGAAATTTATGCACATTTTAAAAGAGATTAGCTATTTTTATAGATTTTTCTTACAAAATAACATAATATAACTATATATATATGTATATATATGTATATATACACACCTATATTACTAAAATAACACTAAAATTCTAATGTCTATCAAATACAGAGATGATACAAGTTGCTTTAGGCCAAATTCAAAATTCTTTGTTTGAGAAATGTATTTTCAATAACTAATTTTAAAATTTTACTTTATCTAAAAAATACCAAAAAAATCTTTGAACTCTATATAATTCTATCTCATTTAATTAATTGAATCCGTGTTGCTCTGCGCTCAGTTTGAACCAGACAAACCTGCTCCAAGCTGGTGCTATAACAATGAATAAGCAAGAAATGTCTCCTCTTCAAGTAACTTAAGACAAGAAGCTGTATGAAACAGAAGGTATCAATTACTATTGAAATATATTGACTTTGTTTACATAGTGAACTTTTTTCAAAGGGATTATATGGATTAATATTTTCTTTCTTCCATCATCCACAAACCAACATGATCTTGTGATATTGTTAGAAAACAAACACGAGAATAATTTTTCAGTTTTGAAAAAAGAGCAACTTTTCTTCCTCTGTTCCTTTTCCTTACTTTAGCTTCATTCAAATAGTCTCCTTTGCACACTTCCCATAACCCCCTCAAGCAGATCGACCTTTTTCTTTGATTCTCATTGTTATACGTGTATGTACGTATGTATGTTATGTATGTATATGCACAAACAACTATAAAAACAACTGGATGAGTCCATTTTCATTGTTTGTATGTATGTGGTTTCAGGATTGACCATTCTATTGAACAACTAATAAGGGAGCTTAACTCTGGGGCAGGCTAATTCTTCCTCTTCCAGCAGTAATTGGTTACCTGTAGTTCTTTGTCTTGATGTGGGACATCATGAAATGTCCCCTTTCCATGTTACCATGTCCCCTGATATTGCTCTGGCCTTGTTTATTCAATGCAGCCAGTTCTAGGGAGACTGTTTCATAGCAGATGTCCTAGTATTCTGACTTTTACACACATTCTGCTCCATCTTTCACAGTGTCCCCTGGTCCATAGATGAAGAAGCTATGTGGAATATTCCTTTACACTGTGTGAATATATGTCACTGTGTCTGGTTTAATAAAGAAGCTGACTGGCTAATAGCTAGACAGGTAGAGGTTAGGAGGGGACTGGCAGACAAAAAAGAGAGTGGGAAGAAGAGGAGGCATCTCAGGAATTGTAAGGAGATGTAGAAGAAGCAGGACATGAACTTGCCATACTGAGAAAAGGTATGGAGTCACATGGCAGAGTGTAAATAAGAAACATGGATTAATTTAAAATGTAAGAGTTAGCTAGTAACAAGCCTGAGCTATTGACCAATAATTTATAATTAATAAGTCTCTGTGTGGTTATTTGAGAATTGGCTGCCTGGACAGAAACATCCACCTACAAAGCTTTGATTTAGATGCATCTATAGGGGCTGTGCCCCCCATTATCTGTTGATCTCTGTATAGTGTCCTGTTGTGGTTTCCTGTGGGTCTCCATTTTCTATAAAGAGAGACTTCTTTGATGATGCATAGTAGCTACATTAAGCTGTGAATGTATAAAGATGTGCCAAGGTTGTTTGATAAAGCCAGGAAGAATCATATTGTTTTATATTTACCTACAACTATATACAATGCACATATATATATATCATATTATATATAAAATTATAATATATATATTAAAGAATGGAAATAAAGTTACTTGTGCTCGACAACAATGCTCTCCACAAGAACTATTGTGTAACAAAAATCCCAGTGCTAGGCATGAGAAACCTTTAAATGTTGATTATCAATTTAGCCTTTGGTTGTTTCTCAGGGATTGAGGGGTGGACCTCTAATACTAAGGACACCACATACTTAGGACGCAGGACTAGGATGATGTGATGGTTTGAAAGAAAATGTTCCTCAAAGGGAGTGTCACTATTAGGAGGGGTGGCTTTGTAGGAGGACATGTGGTCTTCTCGGAGGAAGTGTGTCACTGTGGAGGGGGGCTTTGAGGTCTCATATATGCTCAGGATACCACCCAGTGTCTCAGATGCCTTCCTACTGTCTACCTGTCAAGATGTAGGACTCTCAACTCTAGAACCATGTCTGCCTTCCTGCCACCATGTAGCATCAATCCATGATGAGAAT
Source organism: Peromyscus maniculatus bairdii (assembly GCF_049852395.1). Lineage (NCBI taxonomy): Eukaryota > Metazoa > Chordata > Mammalia > Rodentia > Cricetidae > Peromyscus > Peromyscus maniculatus. The sequence goes on along the minus strand of NC_134869.1, from coordinate 27,711,118 downwards.
GGATTAAAACTCTGAAAATGCAAGCCACCTCAATTAAATGTTTTTCTTTAATAAGAGTTGCCATGGTCATGGTTTCTTGCTGTGGAATGTTCTGTATGTCCTGTGGGAGCCCGTTCTTGGGTTCCTCGTGGCAGGTCCCCATAGAGGATGATTAGGACCACAGGCCTGAGTGCAGGTGTCTGAGATGGTCTGTACTTGGCTGTGCTGTGGGATGGTCTGTATGGCAAATGTGTTGCTCTGATTGGTCAATAAATAAAACCTGATTGACTGTGGCTAGGCAGGAAGTATAGGTGGGACTAACAGAGAGGAGAAAAAAGAACAGGAAGACAGAAGGAGACACAGTCAGCTGCCGCCAGGACAAACTGCATGTGAAGATGCCCAGTAAGCCACAAGCCACATGGCAAAGCATAGATTTATAGAAATAGGTTAATTTAAGCTATAAGAACAGTTAGCAAAAAGCCTGCCACAGCCATACAGTTTATAAAGCAATATAAGTCTCTGTGTTTACTTGGTTGGCTCTGAGCGGCTGTGGGACTGGCGGGTGACAAAGGTTTGTCCTGACTGTGGGCAAGGCAGGAAAACTCAAGCTACAGTTTCTCTTCACAACGATGGGAAACCTAAGACAGATTATTTGAGCTGGATCTGACCTGAAAGCTTCTTTCTGAAGCTTGACTTCCATGTTTCCAGAAAATACTACACAAGCTATTATGGGAGAGAATCAGCTAAACAGTCTAACCCAAGCTGCAACACCTGTGACCCACAACAATCACCAGCCTAGGAAGATGTGGATAAAAGTGCACTAAGTGGCATTCACATGTTGGTGGTAGCCAACAGCTGTCAATCAGCACGAGGGAAATCATTCCTGGGGCTGGAAACCTAGCCAGCTTACTAGGACAAGCAAAGCCATAGCCCTTAGAAAACAATCTACTCCCATCACTTCCCAAGACCAGCATCATTCCTTACTACATTGTAAATCTTATCCCTTTAAGAAGAATATTTTAAAGACTACCTTTATTTATTCCAGACAAAAAGTATAATATATAATTGACAAATCAAAGTTTTCTTCTCTATTTCTTTGTGCATAATATGTTTTAAATAAGTCAGTTTCAAGTACTTCAATCACTCTCATAAACTATAGACAAACTTAGAAGCCATATATATATATATATATATATATATATATATACATACATATATATATACATATATATGCTTATTTATAAATAACCTATATTAACACACTTGTGTATTAACCCATAATACTCATATAGCTCACCATGACAGTCTCACTTTAAGCCTTTAACATCACCAAGCCCTCTTCGTTTTCCAGCTTATACTGCTGACACAGTAGTTCTAACAGCTCGCCCAACAAGAAAGACACAATCAAATCTCTGACTCACTTTCATTCTTATTTTGATTTCAGTGTTCCCCGGGGGCAATAAGCATGCCTTATGCAACACTTTGAAAAGGAAGACCAATCCAAAGTGTTGCAACAGTGGTTAAGTAACCTCTGTGTGTTGAATTACCTGTTGTTGGCCACATAACTAAACTTGCTGTAGGTGAAGACAGATGCCTTCTGGTAAAGTCAGGGGAATTCTTTAGTTAGCGCTTGAGAGTCAAAGGTTGTCAGGCCACACATGTGAAAGCAAGCTCACCACTGGGATTCAGTTGGGTAGTAATTCCTTTGGAAGTTACAGTTACTTTCCTTACAATTCACAGGCGTGTATTCATTTGTTGGCTATTGAATATACAGATGTCTTGATGATTCAGCTGAGTAACATTTAAAATGTGTCTTCTTCTGTTGGCTTCTAATAACCTTTGCCTATACTCATTTAGCGATAGCCCATTTTACAAATAGAACTTTGCTGTTGTGATTTGATAGTCACGAAGCTGAAAAGTGAGGGTTATTACTGTTTTCCTTCATTTCTTTTAAATTGTTTACTTATTTATTTTTTCAATTTGTGTGTGTGTGTGTGTGTGTGTGTGTGTGTGTGAACACTTGTGACGGAACTCACAGGACAACTTTCTGAAGTGGGCTCTTATCTTACATACACCCTGTTATTTCTAGGTGGCCTAGGAGCTTCTGGTTCATGCACCTGTTTCTGCCTCCCTTTTCTTCATGAAGTTCAAGGTCATAGATGAGTACCACCCTATCTCTTTTTTAAATGTGAGTTCCTGGAATCTAACTCTGGGCAGCAGGCATGTTTCATTACTGAGCCATCTCTTGTATGCTCCTTTATCTCTTTCTATAGTGAAAAGCATCTTTATTTGATAGAGCTCGCCCCCCCCAAAAGTTCTGTGTGAGGACACATCTGTGCTGTCATTGACCTGTCCTCATTGTCAGCAACAAAAGTGATCCTTCAAAATATTTCTATTCTATCAATCACCATCTACAAAACAAAAGAAACACAACTACTGGAATAATTATTCATAGGACAAAACAATTCTTATCAATGATGTTATGATTAAGGCACAGTAACTACAAATTGTGTATGTTAGACTAATGTTTGAATATACAGCCTTTGAAGTTGTGCTTTTATCATGGTACATGCTAAACTATGAATGATGAAAACAGCCATAGAAGACTAAGGTTATAGTATTTTGAACTGTTTCTGGAAATAAAAATGGAATTTCAGATCATGTCAGAATGTGGTAATTTTCACATTATCAGAAATATGATTTAAAATGCTAAGGACAATTTGCTTGGTGAGTTATATACAAGTTATAATTCCAAGAAAATTAAAAAGATTCAACAGCATTTAAAAGACATTTTAATCAGTGATGATGGCCTCTGGGAGAATGGAGCTGAACATGAAATATTAATGTGGTAACTCATATTTGTAAGTGCTATTAAAATGATGCCAAGAGCTGAAATTTGACAGCTTTTATTTTAATTTTGTCTTGTAGCAATTACCCATTCTGCTAAAACATGAGATGCAATCAACATACAGGTAATGAATAATCATTTCATTACATTTTTGGCTGATCTTAATCATTTAAAAATTATAGGACTCTTAAAGAAACATACAATAACTTTGTACCAGTGTGTTGTTAACCATTTACGTAAAATATTATTTTGTTTTTAAAAAAAATCACATACAAGAAACTTGTATGTTTATATAATACCTATATTTATATAATATATTTATGAATATTATTTAGAGCTATCAATCTTCTGGGTTTCTAGCATGTCTATAACTTTTGGTCTTCAATTTCTACCATATAACAGATCAAATTATATTTATTGACTTGTTAAAAACCAAAGTGTAATTCTCGGCTTATTCTGTTCAAGCCTACACTGTGTAATGATTTTGGGCTGATTATTCTCTATCTATAGAGTTCAGAATATCCTAAATGCCATATGTAAGTCATGAAAAGGTTGATGTTGGCCATGGGGGGAAGGGTCTTGCATGTGCCTCTACTTTATCCTCTGCTGTCTTCAGAGTGTGAGGCTGAAGGCACACTAAGGCTAAAGAAAGTGAGAGGTACACCCATGTGATGGCAGGGAAAACTTCCTTTTCTCCACTTACCTAAACATTCAAGTAAGAATAATTCCAGAAAAAGGAAATGTAAATATGCCACATTCTTTGTGTACATATTTGCAACAAGAATCTTAAAAGGGCTTATTAATAAAAACAAACCCAAGGCCAGTTATTGGGGTGAACGCAGGAAGACCAGAGAAGCAGAACAAGCCACAGCTGACCTCACCTTGCCAATTCCTCAGCTGATCCTGTTTCCTCAGACTGGAAGCTTCTGTGTCCTCATCCAAACGGATCTCAGCTGAACTGCTGCTCAAAGCCTAAAAGCTTAACCAGCTAGTTTCTGGTTTTCATGCCTTATATACCTTTCTGCTTCCTGCCATCACTTCCTGGGATTAACGGCGTGAGTCACCACGCCTGGCAGTTTCCAGTGTGGCTTTAAACACACAGATATCTGCACAAAATTTGTAAGAGAAGTTAAATGTGGTGGTATTCTAATTGTACTGAAATGTGATTTTGATTGTATTTTAATAAATAAAGTTGCCTGGGGGTCAGAGCTATTAGAGCCATAGCAAGAGTGTGGCGGTGGTGGAACATGCCTTTAATCCCAGCACTTGGTAGAAGAGCTAGGTAGATCTCTGTGTGTTCAGGGATACAGCAGCATTGGAGACATATGCCTTTAAGACTTGGGGGGCTGTACATACAGACAGTGACGAGGCACTCAAGTGTTTGGGTTTACAAACAATGAGAAGGCATAACAAAAAGACTATGAAAAGATGTACACACAGGGTGTAGCTCTCTTTTGGGAAGCTAGGACCACCGCAGGAAGAAGGGTGAGATTTTAGCTCTGAGCTCTGACCTCTCAGCTTTCTCTTACATTGGTTCTGTGTTTCTTATTTAATAAGACGGTTGGTTACATCTACAGTTAAAATTCATGATTTTTTTCATTATCCAGGAAAAGCCTAAGTGACTACAGCTGTAAGATACTTTATCTGAAGTTTAGAAAAAAATATGTCATGGACAGACACATTTACAGAGTTGAAAATGGCTCTGTCTGACCGCCCATCTGGAAGGGGTGAGGAGCTGGAGAGTACTCGGTAGAAAGCACTCAAAAGGAAGAAACTGAGACTTGGTGAAAGAAGAGATGGGGAGTCGGACGAAACAGTAAGAGAATACAAACTTTCATGTTAAAAAGCAGAATTCTGTGACATGTCTGAAGAATTCTGCTTTCTCCTATCTTCCTTACCAAGGTTTCCTACAAAAGGCTCAAAGCTTTTTGTTTTAGTTAGGTTTTTCTTGCTGTGAAAAATCACCATGATCATGACAACTCTTATAAAGAAAACATTTAATGGGGATGGTTAACTTACAGTTTCAGAGGTTCAGTCCATTATCATCATGGTGGGGAGCAAGGTGGCATGCAGGCAGAAATAGTAATGAAGCTGATAGCCCTACATCTTGACTTGGAGACAACAGGAAGTCGACTGACTATCACATTGAGGGAAGCTTGAGCAAAAGCAACCTCATAGCTAGCCCCTCAACAACTCACTCATTTCCTCCAGCAAGGCCATACCTCCTAATAGTGCCACTGCCTTTGGGGAGCATTTTCTTTCAAAGCACCATATTCCACTTCCTGTCCCCAAAAGCTTATAGCCATATCATAATACAAAAAAATGCATTCAGTCCACCTTCAAAAGTCCTCAAACTTGTTTCGAAGTCCAAAGTCTGTTTTGAGATACATGGCAATCTCTTAACTTTATTCCTCCTGTAAAAATGAAAATCAAAAAGCAGATCACAAACTTACAACATATAATGGTACAGGATATACATAAGCATTCCAAAATGCCAGGAAGAGAGCATAGTAGGGAAATACTAGGCAAAGGCAAGATTGAAAACCAACTGGGCAAACTCCAAACTCTGCAGCTCCAAGTCTGATGTCAAAACTCTCTTCAGATCCTCAACTCTGTTCAGCTTTGTTGACTGCAACACACTTCTCTTTCTTAAGCTGGTTCCACTCCCTGTTAGCAGTTCTCCTTGACAGATATCCCACAGCTCTGGCATCTCTAACATCTTGGGTTCTCCAAGGAAATTCAGGCTTCAACTTCATAGCTTCACATAACGACCTCCCTAGGCCTCTGTAGGGACACCCCTGACACATGCCTGGCCTTAATAGCTTTGTTCTATGACTCATTTCTTTCATCCTTAACTCTAAACTTAGAGCCATGTGGCTGAAGCTTTCTGCTGCTTGCTGGGGATGGACCGTGGCCCACTTGCTGAAGCACATCTTCACCAGCTTCCTGTCTTTCACTGCCTAAGCTTGGCTGTCCTGAAGCTTGCTCTGTAGACCAAGCTGGCCTCAAACTGAACTCATAGATCTACCAGCCTCGGCTTTCCCAGTGCTGGGATTAAAGGTGTGTCCCACAACACTCACCTCTAAGCTCTTCTTCAGTTCCTTTTCACAAGTTGGAAATCTTGCCCTGAGGTCACCACTCCCTTTATTTTATTTCTTAATCTGCTTATGTCCTTGAACAGAAGATTTAGCTCCATTACACTTTCTGGTGCCCCCTTTCTCCTCAAATATTTTTCCTTGCTCAGTTTGCTCCTTTTCATTATATATATTCGTTAGAGTTACCTCTAATATCCATACGACAGAGTCTGTTTTGAGATTTCTTCTGCCAATGGAATTAATCCAAAACTCTTTCCTTTAGCCTCAGGCAGACTCCTCAGACAAGGGCAAAAGGCAGAAACTTCCTTCACCAAAATATCACAAAAATGATTTCTAGGCAACATACTAAAATTCTTCTCTGAAACCTCTTGAGCCAGCTCTTGACATTTCAAATCATTATCAGCACATTGACTTCCATGCTCCTACTTGTAGTGGGTAGCCATTTTAGAGAGGCCTGGAAGTCTCCACGCCCTGAAGCTCCAGGGTCCAAGCAGGAAGAGAGCACAGCACATCCCTATCTCGGGTCTTCAGGGCCCTCCCTTGGACCCGCCTTGTAGGCGTGATAGTTGTTGAAGCCTCAATGGGGGTTGGAGCTTCCAGACCAAAGCTGGAATGGCTACCCACTATACCTACTAGTATAGCCCATTAAGCAGTACTTAAAATGATCCACTACTTTTCTAATCCACAGTCCCAAAGTCCATAGTACTCCAAACAAGAGCATGGTCAGGCCTAACACAGCAATACCCCAGTCCCTGCTACCAACTTCTGTCTTAGGTTTTTATTGCTGAGAAAGGACACCATGACCATGGCAACTCTTACAAAGAAAACACTGAATGGGGATGGCTCACTTACAGTTTCAGAGCTTTAGTCCATTATCATGTCAGGGAGCATGGCAGCATGCAAATGACCCTGGTGCTGGAGCTGAGAGAGTCCTACATTTTGAATCAGAGGCAACAGAAAGTCCGCTGACTGTTCCACTGAGGGAAGCTTGAGCAAAAGAGACCTCAAAGCCTGCCCTCACAGTGACACACTTCCTCCTATAAGGCCACACCTCCTAATAGTGCCACTCACATTGGGGGTGATTTTCCTTAAAACCACCCCATCTTTAAAATAGATTTTCTCCAAGGCACAAAGAAAAGTTCTAAGCCCCTTTCCGGGGGGGGGGGGGACTAGAACTAGGTATATGTGTTGATATTTTGTTTGTGCTTTAACAAATAAAGCTTTCCTGAAGATCAGAGGGTGGAGCTAGCCACTATTTAACCTTAGAGGCCAGGCAGTGGTGACTCACACCTTTAATCCCAGCACTTGGGCGGAGGAAACAGGAAGATCAGGAGTTCAAGGCCACCCTGGGCTACGTGAAATTGAACTAGACTAAAAGAGACACAGAGCTGGGTGGTTGTGTCTCACCCCTTTAATCCCAGCAGTAGGGAGGTGGAGACAGGAATATAAGGCGGGTGGAGACAGGTTCTCCCCCTAATTTGCTTTGAAGAGTTGATAGAGGTAAGAAGTCTCTCTAGTGGTTGCTCCTTTACTTCTCTCATCTTTTAGCATTTACCCCAATATCTTACTCCAAGTTTTATTATTAAGACCATTTAGATTTTTGTGTTACAGGCATATTTAGAGTGTTGACATTGTGCTCTTGGGGTGTGTTTATGTGTTTGTGTGTTTATGTGTATGTTTGTGTTTATGTTCTTGTGTGTATGCATGTGTTTGTGTGTGCTTGTGTGGATGCATGTGTGTATAAAGGGGAAGGAGAGTAAGAGAGAGAAAGTTGAGCTAAATATTAATAAAACTTAAAAAATGTATATAGTCTCAAAAAAAACCAGTGGATGATGCTAGCTATAAAAGCCCAATCTTGAAAGTTTTTTGATGTACAGAGCATATTTTCAAGCATGTTTCCATATTTTGTTTTAATTTTTAGAAAGAACATGGCTAGATTTGAGATAGAACAGAAAGAAAATCATAAACCATTATTTAAAATGTGAAATATTAAAATAAAACAATGGGGTGATACAGACAAACATTATTTGAATGAAAGGCCTTTATCAAACTTTTGGCAGAGTGAGAGCATTCATTCACCTTTTTCTTTTTAGCTTTTATTTTGCTATCATTCCATAGCCATGTCTAATTATCTTGGTTAGTTGTAGGTTAGCACACTCACTCCTGAAATGTGCATCCTTTTTTTCATATACATTGCTATTGTGTTCAATTAATATTTGTTGGTGTCTCTTTCTTCCTTTAGGCTATAAGCAATATGAAGGTAAGCCTCATGTCAAAAAGTACTTTTCCAGGACTGGAGAGATAGCTCAGCGGTTAAGAGCACTGGCTGCTCTTCCAGAGGTCCTGAGTTCAATTCCCAGCAACCACATGGTGGCTCACAACCATCTATAATGAGATCTGATGCTCTCTTATCACCTGCAGACAGAACATTGTGTAAATAATAAACAAATGAATCTTTAAAAAAAAAAGTACTTTTCCTCCTACCCCAAATATGCATATTCCCCATATCTTGTGTTAAAAATGTGTGTCAGTCAATATCCTGAAGTACCATTTGGAAAGCCAGGAGTCATGATTGATAACTTTGCCTCTCTCCTCCTTCATGCATAGCCTATCAATATGTGTAGGTGACTAATTTCTAAAAAGTTCCTGAGCCTAAACATTGTGCATTCTTTTCGAGAGCTCAATCTTGTACTGTGTCTTTGATTTAGAAGTAATTTGTTCCTCTCTGGACCGTCATTCCCTATTATCTCACTAATGCATATTCGTATAACTGCATAAACCACTGCAACATGAAACTAAACCCTTCCTGAGTGGAAGCTTAAGTCTCTGCTATTGCTTTAGTCTAAATGAACCCTGGTCTATCAGGCTTGTTGTATAGCTACACGAGTGACTGTGTTCCTGTCTAAGTATATTCCGTAGCAAGACACCTATGACCTTTACTGAAGATGTTTTTCCCTTCTTCCTGTGTCTGGATATCTATCACTCAGGCTTAGGGTCTCAGCTTCCATTTTATATGGCAGATCACTTCTTCACTAAGCCCTCCTATTAAAGATTTCTTAGCACCACACAGTTTCCTTTTTCGGGATTTGAAACTTACCATCTGTTTGTGTAATCATTTGATTAACTTATATTCACTTTGATAGAGACACCATTGAGAGTAACAGGGCCAGTTCTGATGTTAGGATGTACACTGCCTGGCATATAGTAGACACTGAGTAAATATGGATGCCCAGGGTCACAGGGATTTTGCTGTGTCTGGCATAGGATATCTGAGGGGAAAAAAATCTCCGTACACTATGCTCTTATGTCTGTTAACTTTATTCCTGTAAGACAAAATTCTATCAATTCAGCTACAGCTCCATCAGGCATACAGGACAAGAATAAATCTAGATACACCAAGCTCTTTGTCCATATATTTTATTTCTCTGGGATGAAATCCTGTCTACATAGCCTCAGTTCTGTCCAGTTCCCTCTCATAGTCCTGCTAACGACTAAGCTCTTGTGCCTCCCACCTTATCTTCGTCCTCTGTTTCTTCTTCCTCTGTCTCTACTTGCTCTATACTCCTGGCTCAAGAGTTCTGCCTTACCATCTATGTTACCTCTGTGTTCTTCTCTTCTCCCTGGTCATGCCATTCTGTCTGCTCTATAGAAAAAAATGCCTCTCTCTCTCTCCTTGGCTACTGAATCTTGTTGACCTTTTAAAGTTTCTTTTGCTTTGATTATCTTACTCCTGAGTAAGTACAGAGGCAGATGTTTTAAAAATATCTCAAATGCTCAGAAAGAGATCTCTGATTTGTATATGTATATCACAGCCTCCAAGATATATGAAGGAAGACCTTCAAGTAGACAAGGACTTCTCCTTAAAAGCGGGAGGGGTAGTATGCTCAGGACTTTCCTGGGGAAGCTTAGAAGCAGTACTCCTGGGAGAAGGCATAAATAATTTATAAGAAATTTTCCATTCAATATCCCAAAGTTGTACAAATATTAAAAGTGCCCCAAGTATGCACCACATGAAGATCAAAACTGAACGTGGCATGGCAGCCCATGAGGCTCAGCTTTGCTGGATCTGTGTCAAGCAGCTGTGCTGGCTTTATGACTTTTTGCCCTTCCCATCAGATATGGCTGTGCCAAGTGAGTTCCAGGCCAGCCAAGATAGCAGAGTGAGACCCTGTCACAAAAATAAATAAATCAGAAAACAAAGGAATTTATGTACATTGGAGATAGAAAACTAGCAAGCATGCAAAGGAAGAAACAACGACCACCCATTGCTTGATTTAAATGACAGCCATCCAGAATTATGCCTATTGCCTTGTAGGGGTAAGAAAAATAGTGTATCTTTTCTGGTTTGTTGATTACAGCAGGCGCATAAAAGCTTCCACTAATCTTTTACAAGATGGATAAGACATTTTCCCCAAATCCTCCAAAAGAATATAGCTTTAATATTGCCAACAATATTTTGAATATAACTCACCTCTATAAGAGTATCTATGTTTGTTTGTACTTTGCAGTTTCCAGGGATAGGAAATATTTCCCCAGAATAGTCTTTGAAAGGAGCTATCTAATTCAAGTAAACAGCTGTTTTACAGTTGATAAGGCTGAAAGTAGATGACAGGCAGAAATGGTTGCCAATGGTAACAAAAGTTGCAGGAGATCTTGAATGTGTATTTTCAGAATGATAATTAAGGGGTCCTGGCAGATCAGCTTATGAAGTGCCTGCTGACAAAACCATTACAGAAGGGAAAGCCCTCCCTACAATGAAGAGAGAGAAACTTACACTGTGAAAAGGAAGAAAATGGTTCAATTAGTAAAGGAGAAAAGTCATAGAAATAAAAAAAAAGGTGAAATCAGAGATAGGGAAGACATTAAAAGAAAAAGGAAATGTTCACATCATCAAGTCTTCTAATGTTTAAGTGGCAAATACTCAGTAACTTCCTACCATGGTACATTATATTCACTATGTTAATACGTTATATTCACCCACTACTGTGATTATTGTGATTAAATCAGCCCCTCATTTCAAGTGCAAAATTAATGACATAATCACATCCTGTAAAGACAAAACTTTGAAAAGATTTGTAAGAGGCTAACAAAATATGATTTAATATGCTACAAATGTACAACTTTTAAAAAGTATATGCTTAATGTTTTGATTTTTAAGTTCCTACTTCTATGGAAATTGTTGACATTGTGTACACATTGTTAATATTTACCCACTCGGCATTATATTTCCAAAGTGCTGGCATAGCAGAAGATCGGTCAGGAGTAAGAAAAGTAAGCCAGCATTTACTCATTTTAATAAGGGAAAATTTTTAGTTATAAAGAAAAGCAATATATTTTAGTAATATTTTAACATTCCTACTCATTAATCAACCATAGCATATATAATTCTAGCCTCTATAATTGTAAACCATACAAAACTAACTCAAAATGTGTTTGTATATTAGGATAGTAACAAAATAAGGCATAATGAGTCAACTTTAATTCTACCTATGTCCTTCAAACAGATGTTTGACTAAATTTAATGAACATTAAACGATTTGTGAACTGACTTTGAGGCACTAATTAAAAATAAATACCATCAGGAGTAATTTGAGAAGTAAAAATTTAATCAGATTTGATGAACAGAAAGTCTTTGGACAATTTTAACAATTCTGAATTTTATTATTTTTTTTTTGTTAGCAAGGAAACGGCTTCTAGATTAATACAAACATCATCTCTTTTACAATAAGAGGAATTGATTTTATTGTTACATTTTAGTCCCAGTATTTATACATAGCTCATTCCCTTGTAAGACATTCCCAGGTAGTGCAGGAAGATAAGAATTGAGTCTCTGACTTAAGAGGAGTGTCTCAAAACTAAAGTAACTAGCAGTCAGACCAGAGAGGGGAGATCTGTACAATAAGCCAACTGCAGGCTCCAGAAACCACCTTTGAGTAGTTAATCAACATACTACTCCAGTACTCATCACTATTAGTCAATGAGAAATCTAGAGAATAAAGAACTTGGAAAGCCTGTGGAAAACATTACCGATGCTTGTGCAGGATTGAGAATTGCTGACGGCCATGTCAGAGGAGCAACAGATTATTGGTTGAAATATTAAGGCAACTCCACATAGTTAAAAGGGGGGTTTATTTTGTGGGGTAACTTACAAGTGAAGGGATAGGTTACAGGGTCTGGGAAAGGTGAAGTGCAGTCTAGTGGTGTTCTCTCGAGAACTCTGCTTGATCTATCTTCAACGTCCAGGATCCAGGAAGCAAGAGAGCCGGCACTTCCGGATCTCGGTCTCCTGTCTTGGCTATGCCTCGTAGGCATGACAGTTACCGGAAGCCTCAATGAGGGTAGTACTTCGAGGACAAAGCTGAAACAGCTACCCACTACAGCAGATGACAAGTGACTTTAGGTGTCAGCCCACCAGGAGGAAAATCCCTGATGGGGAATCTCAGATAGGCAAGGCCCCAACACCACAGACTCTAGAATGTCTTTTGCTTCTGCTGGGCCTTTGCACGTTTGTTGCTGCCATCTTTCTCTGGTATCTGGCATGGTGTGAATGGGTGTGGGGAGATTCCCCACTGCCTGTAATGTAGTGTGTTTATCTCATGGTAACATCCCATTCTACTGGGCATTTTTACCTGTGGATTATTGTGAAGATGATTTCCTCCTAAGCTGTACTGTTTAACTGAAACAATGATTTTATATAATAATAGTGTTAGCTTAAGTAAGATTTTTGATGATTGAGGGTTTTTTAATAAATATAGTACATGGGAGTCTGTCATAGTCTGACATATTAAAGGGGTCTTTCAGGGAGGAGAGAGGAATGAGGAAGCATTAGGTAGAAAGAGAGGGAGACAATAAGGAAGACAGAGACACAAGATAGCTTTGGGAGGGTCTTGGGTTAATACCCAGTGGCCTCAAGGTTATTCCAAATGGCTTTTCATACAATGCCAAGGAGTGAGGCAAAAGACCTCCCCATTTCAAGACCAAAGCACAATGTACAATCAAGTGTATACCCTTCAAAACACCTGGTAACCATCCTGATGGCCAAATCATGCCATTACACAACCCTGCTGGGTAAAGCAAGCCCAGATTCTCTGACCTTGAGTAAGGTCTCACTAGAGGGCCTCTGTGGGTCCCCACAATAATAAGGGATTATGACAGAGGTTAGTTTAGTGGAAAAATTAACATAGATAAAGGTAGGATAAAATGTTGCCCCTGCCTCTGATAAAGCAGAGACCACAGAAGATAAAAAATATAAAAAGGAGATGTCACACAGCTAGAAAACATGGTTTTCTAATGAGAGCCATATAGACTATGGCTTAGGTTAATGATTAAGAAAAACAGTTGAATCCCAGTAGCCCAGCTAGTTTAAATTCTTTTAATCATAATGTTGGGGGATATGTTTATAGCTTTCAGAGTGCATCATAGGTGAAACAAAGCTTTGAAAATAACTTAAAGCTAAACTAACTTGTTTTTGTCAAATAGCTTTGAGGTGAAAAACCCAAGAAGACAATGTAAAGTTTTAGAAAGACACATAGTTTAGTGAGGAACTCTTTAAGGTCAGGGAACAAGAACAAAGCAGCCCAATTATCATTAGCTGACATGCCTTTCTTGCTAGGACTGGTATGACCAAAAGTGAGATTCATTCCTTATACCCATTTCTGCCTTCTATCTCTTGATACAAAATGAAACAAACAAACAAACAAACAAACAAACAAACAATAAACTATTGATGAGTGAGTATGCACATTAAAGATTTAAAGTAAAGCTGACTGATTCTTTTTCATGTATAAAGATTTAGATTTGTGATTCCATTAACATTCCTTATAAGATTACCTTTCTAGATAAGTAATAAAATGATTGGTCCTTCCTTTGTAACAGCAAAATGCATCCTGTCAGTTAAAAAACTGACTGCGAAGAATATCTTGCTTGCTTACACTCTGTTTATCTATAACATATGGAAAACATGTTGGTGTTTTTTTTTTGTTGTTGTTGGTGGTTTTGTTTTTTGTTTTTACTTGTATTCATTGTAATCATTCACTTGAAAAATAGAATGTAACCACATTATAATTTCTATATTGCTTGAAAGATTTATCTGGGGTATATAAATTGTAAGGACAAAATAAAGAGAATTAGAAGGAAAACATCAAGAAAGAGAGAAGGAAAACCACCAGGAAAATAAAGAAAAAGAGAATGCAAAAGAAGAAGAAGAAAGAAAAGGTCTGAAGGAAGCCATCAAGAGGATGTATGACTTTCCCCATACCCCTTCAGATAAAAAAGTAATAGTATGCCAACTCTGTGGATTCCCTTTGAGCCCTGCACTGCTGGAGGCTGGTCCCCCAGACAATGGAAGAAAATACTTCCTTTCTTCATTGGCCAGACTGTAAGACTGGAAATCTTACGAATTACAAAGAGCACTCTGAAAGGTCAAAACTGAGTACTGGGATTGTTTACACATGTATATTCATAAATATAACCTGTTTAATCCATTTAGTGCTACCTGTATATATGCATTTAGAACTGACCATTTGGCATTGGGAAACGAATTGATGTGCTCTTCCCTTGGGAAGGCTACCTCTCCCATTCCAAGCTTGTTTCAGTTGCCTGTAGTTCATTGTGTAGGGCTGAAGTGTTATGGGCTTTTTGAAGTTTTATTTAGCCTGTTTATTGGTGTAATCCTTATTCAGTTCACATTTGGCAAGCCATGTTGGTGAGACTTTATTTATGTATTTTCTCATATTATTAGGACCACAATCAATCTCACAGCAAACTTCCTAATTCCTCTCTTTCAATCACTCAACCCCCTCTTCCACAATGTTTCCTGGGCCTTTTGTGCAAGGTATTTTTGTTGATATATCTATTGGAACTTGGCTCTATAACTCTGCATTATGATTGGTTGTGGTTTTCTATCATGGTCTCTGTCTGTTGCAAAGAGAATTTTCCTTGACAAGGGGCAAAGAATACATTTATCTGGTGGTATAAGGACAAATGTTTATTAGATTATTGTTAGGGATTATGCTGTTTTAGTCAATTAATTAATTTACTATATTTAATTAACCAATTGATGGTTGTAGATACTCCTCCAATAATATGACTTCACCAACACTGATTAGTTGACTATGTTTCCAGAACCAGACGTGGTCTCCCTCTTGTTGAGCTCTTCTTAAATCCAATCAGAGAGATGTTGGTTACTGCCAAGGAGTATGTGTCACTACTGCATTGTTAGGATAACAGTTTCATGCTGGTCCTTGATGTGGTCATAGGTGTCATGGTTGTATGCCTGTTGGTTGCCTCCTTCCTTTAGAAGCTTGCATGATTCATTCTTTTTTTTTTTTCAGTACTATTTTTTGGCTTTATTCTTTTTTTTTTATTTAAGTTTTATTTGACAGACTAGCATTGATAGTTTATTAATTCAGTGGATAAGAAGCTTAAGATGCTTTTTTTTTTAGCCAAACATATTGAAAGATGTATTCAAATAAGTATTTTTTGAAAAATATAGTTCGGTTTTCCAAATGTACAGTGCCCTTGGGCCAGGCAGGACCAAGCAAACTCCAGCTACAGGTTCCCCTCCCATTTCCATAGCTGCCTAGGTAAGTGACAGGAAGCCTTAGTATAATCAGAGTATTATTTTGCCAGGGTAAATCTTGGTGGTGATAAAAAAGAAAGGGCTGGAGGATATAGAGTGAGTGGGGTTGGCAATCTAGAAAATTTATTGTCACCTACATTTCAAGGGGATGAAAATACAGATTGGTGACTTCTAAAGGGAACAGAATGGTCACCTTTGCAAGTGAATTGTCATAAACCTGTTGACAAAAAGTGAATGAACTTCAGAAGCGTTAGATGTGGAGTGATGGAAGGATGGCCTAAGATAAGGGAGTGGGCCACCGATGATGTCTGACCATGCATCTGATTCCCTAGTGAATTGGAGATGCAGCAGGTTATGCAAAGGGTTTTTTAAAATTCACTTTATATACCAACAACAGATCCCTCTCTCATCTCTCCTCCCTCTCCCTTCCCAGCCTTCTCCCAGCTCTCATGCTCTGCAACCCACCCACTGGCTTTTTGGAGCCTATTACCTATGGTGGGACACCTTGCTTAGCCTAGATGCAGGTGGGGAGGGGCTTGGCCCTGCCTCATCTGAATGTACCAGGCAGGCTTTGCTGACTCCCCATGGGAGACCTTACCCTTTCAGAGGAGGGGATGATCATTCTTCTGCTTTGCAAGCTAGACCTCTGGAAGGCATCTTTCAGTAAGTTTCAGTACAAGGGGTCTCTGGGCCCTGTTTCTGAAGTTCATGGTGTCCTCAGCAATAGTCTTAACTTTTACCTCTGGGACATAATCAAGGACCCAGCAATAGGCTACAGATTTTGAGTCTCCTGGACAGTCTTGTCCAAGGTCTTTAAAGAGGGTTTCTTATGTCTGGTATTGATGTTTTTGTCATGACTTTTTAAAATCTTCATTCTCAAACATTTCACATAATTTACCTATGAAAATTATGCATTTTTATCATCCCCCAGATTCTCATCTGTCTTGGATTCATATTCTATCTGCTAGCATCTTCCTACTCCTGAAAACCTTTTCTTAACTGCTCATAGGTAGCTTTGGGGGTGGTACGTATTTTATTTTTCATACATTTTGAAATGGCTATAATTTGCTTTTACATTTAAAAGCTTTTCCTACAGGTAGAATTCTAGGTCAGAGATTTCTTAAATATTTATTTCTCCTAGGCATTTATGTTAAACATTAGGTATCTTGCTTTAATAACTCAATGCTCTTATTAGTTTCTTGCCTTTGTAATTCTCTTTAGTGGGTATCGTTCACTGGCTGTTTTAAAGACTTTTCACTTTATCATTTGGCTGTAAGCTGATTATTATGTGCCCTGGAGTAGTTACTTTATGAACTTTGGGTTTGAATTTCAAGGCCCCTCTGAAATATACAGATTTATAGTATTTATCAAATTTGGAGGGAATGGATGCTATTTTTTCATCTCTACCCATTTCTCCCTCTCCTGTCCTTCATGGTTCTACCTACATGCATAAAAGTATACTTTCAGATGTTATAGATCTTACACATGGTATTTTAATCCTTTAAAGGATTCCTTCTGTTTTATTTTAAATTGTTTTGGTTGCTAGTATCAATGCTCATATTCTTTTACTTCAAAGGAAAGAGGGGAAAAGCCAAATATTAATCTTTTGCTAAAGAAGCATAGCAAGAAAATGACTCCTAGTGACATTCTGCTGTGCTCATAGATGAGTGCTTTTCTCAGCCACCATCTGACAGGCTTCTTCCTGCAGCAGATGGGAACAAATACAGAGACCTACAGCTCTACAATGTCAAGAGTGAGAAGTCCTTGGGAATAGCCAGTCCTACACAGGAGGTCTCCATAAAACACCTCTCCCTCAGGGCTCAGGGAACTTTACAGATATGGATGCAGCATGATTGTAAGCATCATTGGGGATGGAAGACACCACAGAGACAATGCCCCCCAACAAAAATAACACTCACATACATAGGAAATGACAGAGACAGTGGCAGCATCCACAGGGCATACACAGGCCCAAGTCGGTTGAGGGTCCCAGAACTGAGAGGGAAAAGAACACATGATCTTATCCCTAACCAACAAGCTATCTCTAACTGACAGTCAATCACAAGGAAATTAGTTTTCTTCAATTGAGTCTCAGTGGTATATAAACCATACTTAAAGGGCAGGTCTCATGTCCAAGTAGTACACAGCCACTCAAAATGAATTCAGTGGTATTTTGGGAGGCTTTCTTTTCCCCTCGTAATGCTTTACTTTCATTTTTTTTTTTCCTTACTGGTCTTTTGTGATGGGTTCACAACACGCCCCCACGGTTGGGCGTGCTTGCACATGCCTGGCAGACCTAGACACTTCTGCCTAGCCAGTTCCAGGTCAAAATAGCCATTTCTCGGTCAAGGCGTCTCTCATGACCAGGATCCCATGACTTTGCATGGTTGTGTAAGAGCGTGTAATGCAACCATGTGATCAGCGCATGCGTGGAGTAGTTAGGTCGACCTGTGTACACATGTACGCCACCCAGCCTTTATAAGCTGGCGCCATATTCCCAGCTTTCTCTCTCTCTCCTCTTCTTCTCCTCTACAGACATGTCTTTCCCACAGGCCTGGGCACTTGTCTGTCCCTTTCATCTTAATAAAACTCTTGTTAGCAGATTCTGTTGTGTTTTGTGATATTTCCTCGCAGGGTAAGAGTATCTCTAAGTAACTAACATTTTGCTTATATAATATGGTGTGCAATCTTTTACTTTTATGGTTTTTTTGAGTGTGTGTGTGTGTGTCCCCCCTTCTCTTCCTTTTTCTTCTCTTTTCATTCTCTATTTTTGCTTGTTTTTCTATTTGTCAGTTTATTTTATAAAGAGAGAGAGAAAGAAGGAATGGAGTTGAATGAGAGGGAGGTGGGAAGGATTTAAGAGATGAAGGAGGAGAAACAGGATCAGAACATATTGTTTGAGAAAAAAATATTTTTTTTAATTTAATAAAAAGAAAGAACAGAAAATGGAATAAGAACTTTTGTTGGAGGTACATCTTTATAAAACTTCTAGCTACGAAATTCTTTGTATATAAAAATACAAATTTTCATTTGTCAGTAAGACTGCACACAAGACTGCATAATCTGCTTCAGTTATTTGTGAACTTGGCTTAAAACATAACTGCTTAGTGAATTTCTTACGGAGGGCCAATATGAAATATGGACAGAGAGTGCTTGGATGAACTGTACCACCCATAAATACTACTCAGGATCCTGCCACCACTGACATGCACATCACAGTAGGATTCTTGCAGCACTTCCTCTTCTGGAACTCACACAATGGCCGGGTGTGGGCTCTCAGGCATTTCCTGAATAAAGTTCATGATCTCATGAGCCTTTCACCAGCATGGCAAAACAGCACATGTGAAATGGCCTAAATCTGTGACTAGTAAGCACTGCATCTCATGTTATCTTCCTATTTCTTCCATGTGTATTGCTGTTTGAAATAATTTTTTATTTTGAAAACAACATGGCAAAATAGATAGGTAAAGAGTTTATAAGAATGGATAGTAGTGAAAGATCTCTTTTTGGCTTAGATTTATTTTTTTTTTTTGCACATATTCTGGTTTTTGTGTAATGTTAGAGCAAACATTCATTGAGCATCAACAGCACTTCGTTCTTAACATGCGTCGAAATGTATACCAGAAAATTCTATCTTTTCTTCACCTTAGGTTGAAATGATGAGCATATATTTAAATGCAGCAATTTTCAAAAATTATCTTAAAACTAAAGATTGATTAGCACAGGAAAAAGATGTGATATAAGAAAGTGATCTGAACAGGCCACGATTTCTTTGTTAATAAAAAGCGTGCCCTGAGCCGGGCGGTGGTGGCGCACGCCTTTAATCCCAGCACTCGGGAGGCAGAGCCAGGCGGATCTCTGTGAGTTCGAGGCCAGCCTGGGCTACCAAGTGAGCTCCAGGAAAGGCGCAAAGCTACGCAGAGAAACCCTGTCTCGAAAAACCAAAAAAAAAAAAAAAAAAAAAAAAAAAAAAAAAAAAAAAAAGCGTGCCCTGTTTTATAATGACATTGAATAGTAGATAACCAAGAAACCTGTATGTTTTCTTGTTACTATACAGTACAGGAGGCAGCACCCTGTATACAGTAATAAATATTTACAAAAATGGACAGCTATTTGCTATCTGAAATCCATATCTACTGTTTTTTAAATATTTATTATGTATAATTTTCTGCCTTTATGCAGGCCTACACTCCAGAAGAGGGCACCAGATTTTATTATAGATGCTTGTGAGCCACCATGTGCTTGCTGGAATTGAACTCAGGACCTCTGGAAGAGTAACCAGTGCTTTTAACCTCTGATCTATCTTTCCAGTCTCTCTCATATCTACTTTTAGGATACTGTTTTCTCTGGCCTTAACAATACAGAAAACAAAACAAAGCAAAGTGTAAAACATCTAGATTTTAAAATACATTTCAAACAGACCTGGAGCCCAATTCAAAGGTGCTGGCTTTCTGCATTCCCTTCTTCATGTTTATTCAGACAGCAGGAGGGCTACATTTGATGTTCCTGGGGAACAGATGTTCATTCCAATTATTCACCTCTTCAGAAAGATAAATCAATTTTTATAGTCATATACAAATGAGATGGAGACACTAATGTACTTTGTTCTCAGAAGTAGTAAATTGGTAGCTTTACATCCTATATTGATGCTTTAAAATACTGTGGAAATTATCTGCTAACAGATTAATTCAGCCAGGTAAATCCCTAAAATCTGTATATCCAGGAAATTCATTCACTCATTCAATAAATACAATAAATATGTGCAGTTTGGGCCAAGTCACTTATATAAAGTCACCATGTTATGTCTCTGCTAGTGCAACAAGATGATATTGGAAGATAAGTGGTATTCTTATCTTTAACAAACTCATAATCCATTATAAAGTTGAGGATTCCACATTAAATACTATAATGAAAAGGTCACTAGTATTTAACAATAATAAAAGCAGAAAAGTGGTACAGCCAACTGATTAAATACATGAGATATATTAATGTATACCAGGAGATTTAAAGATGACATCATACTACAGTTATCATTTGCATTAGTGATGCTAGATTAACAGATCAAACAGGCAGAACTCATGAGGAACTGTAAAACTGAAAGAAGATGGATCAGATTGTGTAGAACGCTTGAATAAGTGTAGCTCTTCTATGCATACCACATAAAATAGTTTTAAAACGTATCTACACCATCACAGCTTATGAAAAATAGGGAAACGACTTTGCTGAAGTACCTGAGATGGAGGTATAAATAATCCTTTAAAATCATGACTGCTAAGAAGCAACAAATGAGTATTAGTCCTATGAGATCATGTGAGTGGTACTAGGGACGATTTTCTCAGTCAAGGTATTCTGAGGTAAAAGGTGGGATACTAAAGATGAACATTGAATACTGGTCCCTAGAATAAAGTGGATTCCCTTCCCCCTGGAATCTGTCTTGACCATAGGTAAGTGAAGTGGGAGAGTTGAATATTGATCCATAAAAATATTTTTCATAAGGGATACCTTTTCTAATCTTCTATTTCCTGAATGGAGGATCATGGGTGATCTTTTACAAGATCTGTCTTCAGTAACTGTTAGCTTTGAAAGGAGTGTTAATATTTCAAAAGGTGAAAAAAAGAGCGTGGCTCATCACCAACTATTCCATAACTTTCCCATCAGCAAGTATTTCATAACTTATCTTTTATACCACTCTCCTCTCAGCTGAACATATTCCTCCTAACAGATTCACCAAGTGAAAGAATGATGAGGTTTTCATTTGATGATCTCTAAACATAGAAACATAATAGCATGACTATGACATAGTATGATATAGTTTAACACAACAGTAATATAACATATTATGTCTCACAAACAAAGATGAAAGACAAATGAACACAATTTCCTATTTCTGTTCATCTTGTTGAGAATTTTATTCTTTCCCATACCTTCTTTCTTCTACATCTTCAATTCAGCTTTCTCTGATAAGGCATTCCTATCAAACTGAAATAAATCAATAATTTATCTCTTTAAAAAATTCTCTGAAAACTATATCTTTCTTCATTGGTTGTGTTTTCAGAGAGAAAAAATTCAAGAGTCTTGAATTTTTTGATGTTGGGAGATAAAAAAAAGAATCTACATTATGACAAGTACATGACTTCACACAGTCCCCATTCATTTTCCAGTCCTCCAACTCAACCTCTGATGTATGTTCCAGGTATTCATCAGCCCCTGTGAATCCATCTCCCTTTTCTTTCAGAAGTTTTCTGACTCGTCCTATTCTAATACATAACCTGATTCATTCCCTGTATTATAAGAAATCCACCCAAGTCTACTGATCCACAAAAAATTACCTGGAAAATCCAAACTGCTATCTTTTTTTTCTTTTTGGCTACCCTTTCTTAGATTCCCTATTTCTTTTGTTATTATCTCAGAGCCCAGAGACAACTGGATAATATGAACTTTGCTATCATAAGTATTCTCTTAATAAGCACAATGCTAATTTATAAATGTTTATGTAACAGACCCTACTTCTCAACCTTGGCATGACTGCATATCATATAATTTCCTGAATCCAGATAAATTATTGAACTGTACAAGTCTGTCTTTCCAAATTCAGGTGTTATTTGCTCTTATCTTCATTGAATAGTGTTCAGCACTTGCCATACATGAGGAACTGTTGCAGACACTTAGGATCAAGCAATAAACCAGATAAACATACAAGTTCCTGCACATCATGAGAGAGTAAAGTCTGAGACAAAAGTACTGGGATGCCAGGCAGCATTAAGAAAATTGTTTTAGTGGATTAGCACTGAATTTTATCAGTTTATGTTGTCGGGTAGTCATTAAAGAACAATGTTTTACGTTCACCTAAGAATACATGCAAAGACTCCTCTTGACTCCTCTTCTCTCTATACATCAATGGATTCTTGTTATGAGAAATCAAAATCTGTCAAAGATTTTAACATCTTCCCCCTCAGACATACATGGGAAAATAGGACCTGATAATTGAAATTAAACATAATGAAAGAGATCATTGATTTCACAAAGAGATGATTTGGCATGCAAAACTTCAGTCCAGTTATGAATGCCAGTTTCCAAGATGATTTCCCACTAAAAGTAGAGTGACTTATCAGATAGTGGGAAGTTTGGAAATAGCTGATATGTGGCCTAGGTAGATGGTCTAAGGGACCAGGTTCTAGATGAACTTACTGAAAGAGTGACTTAATCTGGTCTTCTCATGAGACATTTTCTCATCAACATGCCTTTCATTATAGCACATATGTGACTGGCATTATTTTTTCTGTATAAAAGAATACCACTATGCTAATAAACCATCATATCAACTACTATAAATTCTAGATGAACCTCTTAAATCCTTTTTTGCCTCTTTCTCTTTGATAAAATATGACCATTCTTTCCAATTCTCATTTCTTTTGCAAATAATATGAGATAAGGGATAATATTATGACTTCTTATGATACATGTTATATCATAAAAATATAATTTGTAACTATGATCATCCCAATAATACTTATGATTATATTGCCTGCTTTCCAGATCATGTTTATATTTATTTTTTAAATGACTTCAATTTATAATGCACAAGCAAATAAATGCTTTCTGATATAAAAGATCATGTTGCAAATTTAAATCTGAGCCTTTAGTTTGAATGTGCATATATAGTGGAAAAATGAAAATTCAATCAATACAGCTATATGATTGAGCTTCTAACTGGGAATTTTCAGATAGTTGAGTGTGGAGACCCACAGAGGTTTCCTAGTGAGAACTTACTCAGGGTCTGAGAATGGGCTTGGTTTATCCAGCAGAGCTGCATAAGGGAATGATTTTTATCATGGGCATGGTTACCAGGTGTTTGGAAGGGTCTACACTTGGCTGTGTGGTATGCTTTGATCTAGCAAGGGGATGTATTTTTCCCTACCCCTTGGCATTGTTATAAAAAGCCTGTTTGAAGAGGCAGAAGGGACCATTGGGCATTGACCCAGGCCCTCCCTAAGTTATCCTGTGTTTCTTTCTCCTCTTTACTATCTTTCTGTCTAATATTTTCTTATCCCTCTCTTCTCCTTATAGGGAGAGCTAGCCTCCAACAGTTAAGTTATATAGCTCCAGTCTAAAGGACTCTGGAACTCCTTGGGTGTATTTGTGAATTTGACACTTATTACTAAACACAACAACACCAACAGTGTTAAATGCTACAATTTCAGCCTTCCAAAAGTGAACTGGAGATTCAGAGGAAACACATGATAGGAAATATCTGTGCCTTTCTCAGTCTTGTTGAAAGTTGAGGATATGTCTTTGACAATGAATAAAAGTCAAAAAGTAATAAAATTATTATATGAAAGCCAGGTTATATTTTTAATATTACCTTGCTGAAAAAAGAGTAAATCTATATTTTTTTAAATGATGCCATATTCTCCAATTAGTAAGACACACAGAGAAAAGCTTGAATAAATTTCCTCCCATATGTCAGTAGAGAAGAGACTAATGGGATCTTAAGTTAGAACTTTAAAAGCAGGGAAATTGGTAAGGTCTAGTTATGATGAGTAAGAAATGAATGCTGATGAATTCTTTGTCTTCAGTATTAGATGCTTTTCCATTAAGAAGGTAAGTTTGGCAGTAAAAGACACTTTTACAGAAGTTCAGTTATTTTTATGTAGATAACATTAAAGCAGAAAACTATATTGATCTGTCTTCAATTTAAGAAGGGTGGCTAAGTTTTGAACTAAATGATACCAGGTAGGTAAAGAGTTAGACATGAGGTAACAGGAAAACTAGCTGTAACTATGTAGATGTGTCTCCTGATGTTTTTGGTACACTTAGTGGTTAAATACCCTTGAAGATGCTGTTAGATTCAGCAATCTCCATATCAGAAACTCAGGCACAATGGCATTCTCTCCAACATGTATACACATGAAGAGTTTCACCCTCAAAAGACCTAATGTTATATCACTTGAATTGTGGTATTGACACCCCTTCCTTTTGGTGAGTATCATGGAAAAGGAAGAAACACTGTGTGGATGGATTTTTCTTTGGGTCACTCACTCACCAAAACATGATATGGAGACTTATTATTAATTATGAAAGCTTGACCTGTAGCTTAGGCTTGTCCCACTAGCTCTTATAACTTAAATTAACCCATTTCTATTCATCTACACGTTGCCATGTGACTTGTGGCTTTTACCTCTCCTTCTGAATGTCTTGCTTCCTCTGTGTCCAACTTTAGATACCCTTTACTTTTTCCCAGAGCTCTTTCTGTCTAGAAGTCCCACCAAACTACCTGTCTAGCTATTGGCCATTTAGCTTTTTTATTAAACCAATCACAGTGACACATCTTCATTACAGTGTAAAGAAATGTTCCACAACAACATTGTAAAAGTGAGATCTGGCCCAATAGGACTTGGGACTTAAAAGTGTTGTCTTAAGCCATCAATGTACCAACCTCTCATAAATATTCATAAAACCATTCAAAATATACAACATAGAAATTACTAGGCTGCTTCCCAATTTGGGGCTGCCCAATTTTATCTCTCTTTGGTGTATTTGATTTTCTTAGCTAAATAAACAACTCAAACTATGTCTCTGACTGAATTCTTTTGTTCAGCATGATAATAACGGGGCTAGATTAATGTCTCAGTGCTAAGGACATTTGCTGCTCTTGCAGAGGATCAGGTCTAGTTCCGGACACTCTGATTGTAGTTTATAACTGTCTGTAACTCCAGCAGCCCTACACCCTCATCTGACCATCATGGACCCTTACATACATGCATGAAAAACACTAATACATATAAAATAAAAATAAAAGATACTTTTAAAAAATGAGAACTGAAAGAGTGCCCCACTCCCATAACAATTCCGTTCTGCCCTAACCAAAAAGCCAAAGGATTTCATCTCACTACTACATTTTTTGAAACCTGTTTATGTGTCTAGCACCATTGGTTTCCAAGGAATCCTGGCTCTGCTCTCTGTTTTTGGATGTACAGTGGTAGAGCACCCTGCACCCTGGGATGAACATGAAAAATACTGATGGCAATGATATGTCCCACAGGGTAAGGTATTACTCCCATTTAATTGATCATCAAAGCTATCCATAGCAGTTAGAAGTATGAAATTTCTTGGTTTTTACCAGGGAAGAGAGGAAAAACCATTTATTTGATAATGGTTTGTAATGATTCAGGTTTAGTTTACCCAAAATCTCCTTAGTGTGTCTCATGTAGAGATCTGACAGTTTTTTTTCAAGATGATCATTAGGATAGTCATGGCTGTACTTTGAAAACAAAGCTCCACCCAGGCCATTCTTTCCTCTTCCTGCTGCTTAGCTCAGCTCAGGCACACTTTGGGTTGCTTGCTTTGTTGTTGTTTTGTTTTTGTTGTTTTTTTGCTTGTTCATTCTTACCTTTGTGATTTGTTGTAAGAATGGGGTCATCTCCTGCTTCCGTCAAGACCGAGCCCCTGAGCTTTAAAACACACAGTTCTTGCAAATCACAAAATTACTCTCAGGAAAATTGCCTCTCCTGTATTTTATGAGGCTAATTTGGCACCCAGAGGCATGGCCTGAATATTCTCCATGTAATCATCATACAGGAAATCTTCAAATTATCCCCTCACTTTTTAGTTCCTGAGACTCATGGGAAGGAGGACAGAAAACGGGAGAGGGAAGAAGTGAAGGAAATTGGTTACCGTACCGAAAACATTCTTTCCCTAGATACACGGGTGATGCTTATTAAGTGACACAGCAGAACA
The DNA here is from genome assembly GCF_049852395.1 of Peromyscus maniculatus bairdii. Lineage (NCBI taxonomy): Eukaryota > Metazoa > Chordata > Mammalia > Rodentia > Cricetidae > Peromyscus > Peromyscus maniculatus. Next base: position 27,684,879 of record NC_134869.1, on the reverse strand, counting down.
ATACCAAACCAAACTCCATGTGACACTAGCACAGCCAATCAGCTGTGCCCATTATTACCTTTCACTTTAATTTGTCAATATTTTTAATGGTGCTTTGTTATTTTTTCCTTCTTATCTAACTTTTCCATAAGCCTCAGGTAAAGTTTAATGCAGGCAAAGGGAATTCATGAACAAGGCATAGGAATCTGATGAGAATAAACTATGCTATGCTGTTTCACCTGTTTAAATGATGAAATTAATTTTTTTTTCACAAAATTATTGGCAAATTTAATAGTTTCTACACAGGGCAGGTGATCCTAACATGAACACTATGATTAAATGTGAACAAACCAATTAGCAGATGCCTATTAAAATGTTGGTGTTGGGTCATGGGTCTCAAGGTGTATTTGATATTGACTCTTCTGTTCTTAGCTTGAGATAAGTCTGAGAGTTACTATGGGATGGTGTGTGTGTGTGCGCGTGTGTGTCTATGACCAGTAGGGCTGGCAGAGTCACGATCTCCATGAGGCAAAAAGAAAATCTGGTTAAACACAACTTAGCCAGACTGGCTCAAACTTCTGGAGCCTGAAAATAAATGGTTTATTGTAAGCATATTTAAGTACAGTACAATCTGGAAAAAAAGTTCCCGGTGTAACACAATCTCCGATGCTTAGAAAATATAATTATATGAAAATTTAACTCATATCACTTCTTCCAAGAAGATGAGTTCTCAAGAAAGTCTACATGTACTAGCTTATGGACCTAGGAAGAATCTGATGTGCTCTTGGTCATACAGAAAACTGTAGAGGTCATTTGGACTATTAGCCACCTCTGGTTCTGCTTGTGGGAGCTTGGTAGGCCTGGCCCTGCAGATAGCATAAATCACCAGGTTACTTTTTTTTTTTTAATTTGGCTTTTCAAGATAGGGTTTCTTTGGGTAGTTCTGGCTTTCCTGGAACTCACTCTATAGACCAGGGTGGACTTGAACTCAGAGATATCCTTCCCTCTACCTCTTGAATGCTGGGATTACAACCTTGCAATACCATGGCTGACCTAAATCACCAGATTAACCACCTTCATTCCCAGCCTTCTGGATGGAAAAACAGGTTATATACCTCTCCCGTCATTGAAAAGACAATCCTGTGTGTTTAACATTCCTTGTTTTCTTAACGCTTATTTGTAAGGGCAAAGAGTTTTGTGGTCACAACAGGATACAAAAACAATTCCAAGATGGGTGAAGTAAACTAAGTAGGATGTGACATTATTAGTTATGGACATCAAGGCTGAGTGTCAGACTCAGTACCAGCCTATGGTGGTAGAAATTTTATTCTCAGCCCTGGTTATTAATAGACTCTTATGCCTTCATCTTTTCTAAATCAGTGACAATGAGTTCATTGCAATCAGCCCTAAGCTGGGAAGAAAGTCTATCCTAGACTATGAGGCATATGATTGTTAATGAAGAAAACCAGTGCACTGCCTCTCAGTTTCTGGCTGACTTATTTCATTAGCTGTTGATGTCTTCTCTCTCTCTAGAGTCTGGGTGTTGTGTTGGGTGGCTGGACTTAGTTCTGTCCATACAGTCTTTCCCAGAAAAAACAGCAGAAGACACTGGAGATAAGGGATTTAATTTCTCCACCTGAGTTTTTATTTTACCTCACACGTAGAGATATCCCAATCCTTGACATCAGAATCTACTCTCATTTTTATCTTGCAGAAAAAAATGCATCATATGAACAACTCTTGTTGTCTTCATAGCTCCCTCAAGTACATACTAACATACCCTAGCTACTGAACTCACATCTCAAGCTGTTTTCTTACATGTATCTTCTCATAAACTACTGGCTGACACAGGTGCCATCCAGTGAATAATTACTGACTTAAATACAGAATTGTGTTCCTATTACTTACATAAAGAACCCTACCACACCACAGCTTCAGACTAGTTTAGTTCCTGGCATTTGTTTTCTTTGAGGTCAGTGAAAAACTTTAAAAACCACCCCACCACCATCATACAAATGTTTCACTCCATTCATAGCTTGGGCTATTAGAAGGGAGTTAAAATTCTAAGCCATTACTGTTATGATGATGAACATTAACCACCACCCTTCCTTACCTGACCTGTGAACTGGATTTAAATGACTTGGCCTGCAAGCCAAAAATGCTTCTAAATATAATGTGCAAATAAATACAACACTAATTACCGAAAGAGTCCTTTTGGCATAGGCAGACCACACTTACTGGAATAATAAATCACTAGTTTGGGAATCCGTGATCCTCATCTTCTATACTTTTTGTTGTTATTTTTCACTAAATAGGAACTAAAGTAATTGAACTTGAGAAAACTAAAATTTAAAATGCAATAATCATTTTGCTTTAATAAACTTAAAATCTCCATCATTAACACATAGCATACATTTACTAACTCATGCATTCATCATAATTCACTTGGTAAAAGAAGTTAAGTTTTTATTCTAAAAAAAAGACTTTTAGTCTTTATTTAGTATCCCCCTTCTCACTTAAGATAATAGACTCAGCAAGTTGTATTATATGTATTTGTATATGTATATGTATATATGTAACCATAATAACTAAAAAAAAAGACTATCAGATTGAGAATGGGAGGACATGGGAAGGATTTGAGGAAGAATATCTGGGAGTGGCTCGAGGGAGCAAAGTGATTCTCTTAGTTAGGGTTTCTACTGCTGCAAAGAGACACCATGACCACAGCAACTCTTATAAAGGAAAACATTTAAGTGAAGCTGGCTTCCAGTTCAGAGGTTCAGTCCATTATCATCATGGCACGAAGCATGCCTGTATGCAGGCAGACATGATGCTGGAAAAGGAGCTGAGAGTTCTACATCTTGATGCATTGGCAGCAGAAGGAGATTGCATGCTAGGCCAAGCTTAGGCTGTATATGAGACCTCAAAGTCCCCCTCCACAATGACGCACTTCTTCCACCAAGGCCACACCTACTTAAACAAGGTTACACTTCCTAATAGTGCCATTCCCTATGGGCCAAGCATTCAAACACATGTGTCTACAGGAACCATTCCTGTTCAAACCTCCACAGTGATATAATTCTACTTCAATTAAATATATATATATATATTAAAAATTAAAAATTAAAAAGATGCTGACGTATAGCCCTCGTAATGCATGTTAACAAATACAAAAGGAATAGCATGAGCAATCTGTAGTGTACAATGAGGGGTATGGAGTTAAAGAATAAGGGAAGATCTAGGTGTGTTAGAACTTCAAGGATTTGTTCAAGGCAATATGCAAAGCAGATGGGGTCCTTTTTGATTTTTTTATTGCTGTGATAAAACACCAGAGCCAAAGATGTTTGTGATCTCAACATTTGGGAAGGAGGCAATGACAGGAAGATCAGCATGATTTCAAGGTCAGACTGGTCTATACAGCGAGTTCTAAACTTGCCAATGCTAGGGAGCATGATCTTGTCCTAAAATTATGACTTGAATGTTTTCCACTTTCTAGATAATAAATCTTTGATATTGGATATGTATATTTTCCACTTACAGCCCACCCTGGTTCAGAAGCCACATTTTAAAAACAGAAATATATGCTTGATATTTAAATGTCATAAAGTTTACAGGTACAAGAGTAGACTCTCATATGTACCTTGTTCCAAAGAGTTCTATAAAATTCTGACATAAAAGTAATACATATTTATAGCAAACTATCTGACATTTTGATATACCTACACATTGTACAAGGTTCAAACTGGGGTAAGCATATCAATATCATTACTTTTTTTCACTTGTTTGTGGTAAATTATTCACAATCCTTTTATCATTTTTTGAAATGAACGTTATGCTATCGTTATTTATAGTCCTAATGCGGCATAGTAGAGCACCAAAACTCATGTATCATATCTAATTATTATTTATCATCTATTAGTCAAACTTTAATTTGCCCTCCTTTTTACTATACAAGCCTTTGGTAACCATTATTATATTCTCAACAGGTTTTCAATTTAAATTTAAGAACTGAGAGAACCGAAATGTTTACCTAGCCTGGGCAAGGCCTGGAATTTTTATTCTCTGTACAGAAATGAAAATTATATTTTAATGAACTAAAATATAAATCCCAGTTCTCAGTCAGGCTAGGTATACTTCAGGTGTAAAATCACAGAGAAATTTTAAATAAATCTCAGATAATACATAATGCTCTGAAGAGATGGGCCAGGAGGTAAAGGTGCTTTCTGCTAAGCCTACAAACGTGAGATTTATCCACAGGAAGGAAAGGGGAGAATGAACACTTAAAGTTGTTCTTTGACTAACCTATGTGCTCTGTGACATGGGGACACACACACACACACACACGCACACACACATACACATACACACACACACACATAAGCATACTAAAGCACCCACATGTATACACACATACACACACATTAATAAATAAATAGATGTGATTTAAAAATTTTAAATAAGCCACAGTCAATTTATACAAAGGCTTGTCTCAGATCTAAATCCTGGATATTTTTTCTAATATATCAATTAAGACTCTCCTATTATATGAATATCAAGTAAATGATATGCAAAGGCAATCCATTTACATGAGGATCCTATCTGTTTACCTGAGTCCTAATTCAGTTTTAAGACAAATATATTAGTATTTAGTAGTCTCCAAAACTGACCACATACTCAAACACAAAGCAAGTCTCAATGTATACATGAAAATTGAAATCATTCCCTGCATTCAATCTGACAATGATGGATTAAAACTGGATTTCAACAACAGTAAGATTACAAACTCATGGAAACTATAAAACTCTCTACAGAATAAAAAAAATGGGTTAAGCAGAAATACAGAAAGAAATTAAGGACTGTCTAGAATTCAATGGAAATGAATAAACTACATGCCCAGACCTATGGGACACAATGAAAGTAGTACTAAGCACTAAGTGCCTATATAAAAACCTAGAGAGATCTTATATTAGCAACTTAACATTGCACATGAAAGCTCTGGAACAAAAAGAAGTAACCACACCCAAGAGGAGTAGCAGGTAAGCAATAATTAAACCTGGTGTAGGGGGCCTGAAATCAGTAAAATAAAAACAGAGAACAATACATGATATCAATGAAACTAAGAGTTGGTTCTTTGAAAAAAATCAACAAGATATACAAAACCTTATCCAAACAAACTAACAGAGGAAGAGAGAATATCCAAATTAACCAAATGAGATAATGGGGACTTAACAGACAGCCCCTCCCCCCTGCATCAGGAGTTGGCTTTTTAGACCTCATTACTATGGTGGGACCCCTTGCCCATTTTTTTTTTGTTTGTTTGTTTGTTTAGAAGAGAAGAAGAGACTATCTCATTGCAGATGTTCTTGTTCTCTGGCTTATTTCAGTCTTTCTGTTTCCTTTTCTGAAATGTTCCCTGATCTTTAAGTGTAGAGGTTGTTTTGCAAATGTATTATTTTGGGCAGGCACACTATGGTCGGTTGATCTCTATCATTTGACCATTTGTGGCTTTCTGTAATGATTTCCTTCTGTTGTAAAGAGAGGCTTCTTTGAGAAAGGTGAGAGCTGCACTCTTCTGTGGATACAATCATAAGTATTCAGAATGTATTTAGACATTACACTTTTTACAGAAAGTGGCAGTGGTAGGTTCTCCTGAAGATTCTACAGCTTCACCATACAACAGTAGTTGGATACGTTCATGGTGCCAGGCATAAATTCCCTTCAATTGTCTATTCCTTAAGTACATTAAGTGGCTGTTGGTTACCCCTGGGATATTAGTGCCACTGTTGCACCTTTAGGATTTTCTTGCAGTTCTGGTCATATATAGCTAGATGGAACTGTAGATTACTCTTCTCCCTTGGTGATTTGCATAGCAACTTTGAATATTATCAGAGCTAGTCCTCAGGTAATAGGCTTTCAGTCAGATTTAGGTTGATCCTCCAAGCCATGTGTCAAAAGTATATGATATCTTCATCAATAGGTCTTGCCTTATTTTTTTGGAAAGCACCAAGAGCAAAAGCCATTATTTTCTTTGTGTGTGTGTGGGGGGGGTGGGGAGTTGTTTCTTGGACTCCCTTGACTAACAATTCAAAAGCAAATGCCTTATGCTTAACACTTTTGATAAATGATGCTTAAAATAAAACCCAACATATTAAAACAGGCATTTAAAATATTATTTTTTATTTATCTTCTAAGAAAGCCAAAACAATTTATATGATTACCCAATTGGTTAACTGTTAAAAGTTTTATAGTGAATGAATATTACTAAGAATATGAAAAGCTGCTTGAGTATAACGATAATGGCCAGACTATATACAAAAATAGAATTCAGAACACAATCCACGCCATGCCCTGTGATTCAGCCCATCCTCTATTGTTACAAGCCAAGGAAGACAATCTACTCTCTTGGCAAATGAAATTTATGTGACATCAAATCAATATTTCTTTTAGCACTATAGGATATACCCAATAACAGATGTCTAAGTCCAGGGCTTAAAAGTCTCCATAACTTTTATCCCCATTTTTAACTTATGACTCTTCAGGGTAACCAGAAACGAACCCCTAACCTATCACCAACCTACAGCTTCCCTGTGCCATTGGTCTCAAATCAGAGCACATCAGGACTTCTCTTATTGCCTCTCTAAAGCTTTCCCATTCCTTTGCTGGCATTCCAGTCTCTGCCAAAATGCAAGTGATACTGACTGTGTCTATTGCTCTGTCAAAATCTAAAGAAAAACCCTCTGCTTGTTTTTAAAAATGCTTTTCAGATAAAAGAGCCACGTACTGTATGAACTCCTCAAGACCAGCAACTATTTGTAAGTTTGTTTCCAATACCTGGGTACATTTTCAACTATGCAACAGCTGAATCTTTTATTTACAGTGCAAACTTTAGCTTATATAATATTCGTACATTTGTGAAGATCATACAGATAGCACATGATATATTCCAAATGAGCCATTAGTGAGGTGTGCAGACATGCTCAGCTTGGCACAGAGTGAAGATGTATCTATCATTTCTCATAAAGACAGAAAGTTCACTGCAGTATTTTATTTCTACACATTCAAGGTACAAATACATAATTGTAAGGTTTAAATCTTGTGCATGCATTTGATTCATGAGGATTAAATTTCCTGTGTAAAGTAAAATATGCAAACTTAGATTTGTACTTTTTACTTAATTTGATTCAAGAGATGAAAGTGACTCATTCACTTATCGGACAAAAAGTCAAATCTAATATTTTTTTCATAATTCAAGCATAATGATGGTATCTATCTGTAATCCCAGCAGTTAAGAGGCAGAGGTAAGAAGATCTAAAATTCCAGAACACCCTGGCATTGACAGTAGATCTGTAGAAACAGGACAGATGCTGAGAATATTCATTTGAGGGCATGTCTGGGGTAAGACCTTGAATTAATCAGTAACCACACACACATACACACACACACTCACACACACACACACACACACACACACACACTTTATAATTGAACTATTGAAAGTGGGGCATAGCTTAATATATTCAAGAAAAATTTTTTAACTCTGTACTTACTGTCATTAAAGGGATTTAAATGATTTTTCTTTTCTTATTTAAGTTTCAAATTCCTTGTTCAGCTGGTCGATATTATATAACAAAAGATGACAAGGTAATAATACATTAGTTTTATAAAATGAGTTAAGCCTCAAGTAACTGGATAGAGATTGCATGTACATTTTACTTATATGATTGATATTCATATTATATAAGAATCTTACTTGCTGTATTAGAAAAAATGTGTACAAGATTTAGATCTGAGACAGGTCTTTGTATTAACTAATTGGGATTTATTTGAAAAATTTCACCTTTTATCAAAAATAGATTCTCTTTTCATACAATATATCCTGATTACATTTTTCCCTTCTTCTACTCCTCCCAGTTACTCCCACCCCCTCTTCCATCTAGATCCATTCCCTTTCCATCTCTCATTAGAAAAGAACAGGCTTCTAAAAGATAACAATGAAACATAATAAGATATTTTTGTTTTATTAAAAAAGATCATTGAAGTTGGACAAGCTAAACCAAGAGAAGGAAAGGAGCCCCAAGAGAAGTCACAGGAATCATAGAACCACTCATTTCCACCCTCAGGAGTCCCATAAAAATACTAAACTGAAAGCTACAATATATATGCAGAGCACTTGGTGCAGACCCCTGTGAGCCTAGTGCTTGCTGCTTCGTCTCTGTGAGTTCATATGAGCTTTGCTGAGGTGATTTGAGGAAGACAAAGATCAAAACATACTAGAGCATAAGCCTTGATATGGCAGATATGACTGATGATTTTTAAAAGAGTTTTATTTTTAGTAGCTTTGTACTCAGAAAAAAAATAATCAAGATTCATCAAATACAAATAAGTGAAACCCTTTTAATATGTGAAAATTTCTGTACCTAAATTTGACCTAAGCTGTTGCAAGCCATCTCTTCTGTTGATTGGAACAATGGAACTCAATCTAAGGTAGTAGTTTTGTCTGTCAGTGGGCTGAAAAAATAATTCATGTTTCATGCCCAAGTGTGGTAACAGCACACTTGGGCATGACACATGTTTAAACTTTATCCATTTCTGTGATTATCATGCCTGCCATGTAGCAACCTACTATTTACTGATTGAACACATTTCATCAATCATCAAAGTTTTAAAGATTTTTTCTATTAGGATTTTAAGATATTGTTTAAGATTTGATGATTCCACCAGAAAGTTCTAACAAATATGTGCCCCTGAGTGTGAGATCTGTGGCCTGGCTCATTTTACACAGAACAAGAAGATGTAAGTGAGTTTACATATTAGTACACCAAGTGTGTGTATGTATGTGCATGTTTGTATATGTTTTATAAACACAAACATGTATATAAACATATTTATGAAATAGACCAAGTATACGTTTTATTACCTTTTTTATTTATCTATCTATCCATAAGTATGTGGAGGGTGCATATATCTTATCATGTGTGTGGACATCAGAGGACAAAAGGTTCTTTCTTTTCAACATAAGGGTTCTGGGAATCCACTTCAGGTTATCAAGTTGGTGGCAAGTTGCTTTTACCCTCTGAGAATTCTTCCTGTGACCTTCTCCTAACCCAGTATGTTTCAAAAAGATTCTTTCTACATTACAGAAGTTTTCAGGTTTTCTTTCTTACTATAGGGAAAACATAATATCCAGAGAGTCCAGATGCCATTTCTTCTATGAAGTCATCATTATTTACTTTTTATTCCCCCTTATGATAATTTAGTTGAACATAATACTAAAAATCATTTTCTATATTTTGTCCCCAGACTCTTCTTTTTCCTAAAACCCCCTTAAGTAACACAAGGGTCATTGTAAAAGAACGGTGGGGGAGTTTATTTGTTTACTAAGGCTGACATGATGCACTTCATGTTGAGTGGTTTAAATGAGAACATCCATTTTCTTATAGTTCTCACGCCTAAAAGTTCAAGGTGGAAGCCAACAGACTGAGTTTATCCAGAGGTCTCTGTCATTCCTGCACAGATGGCCACCTTCTGTAACACTATGTGGCAGGCCTTCTGTCTGTGTTTTATGTGTCCTGATTTATTGTTTTTGAAAGGACACTAATCATACAAAACTCATTTCTAATTTACCTCTTTAAAAATCTTTCTTCTGCCGGGCGGTGGTGGCGCACGTCTTTAATCCCAGCACTAGGGAGGCAGAGCCAGGCGGATCTCTGTGAGTTCGAGGCCAGCCTGGGCTACCAAGTGAGCTCCAGGAAAGGCGCAAAGCTACGCAGAGAAACGCTGTCTCGGAAAACCAAAAAAAAAAAAAAAAAAAAAAATCTTTCTTCTGCATGCTGTCATATTATAGCTTCTATAGCTTCATCATGTGAATCTTTAGCCTGTTTGTAGCCCAGATAGCAATCATATTTGGGGCTGTTATCTCTGTCTCACTATAAGTAAAATTTCTCAAAAAAAATGACCTTAAAAGACCATCATATACACCATAAAATAACTACTTTTGAACTTTGTACAGTATCAGGCATGTTTACTTTGGAACAAGATAGCTAGGTTCTCATCAACTTGACTCATGTCAAGTTGAAAGGCCTTAATCAAGGTCTGTTATAAATCATGCTGCATTACACATATCCAAGTCATCGAACTGGAATGCATTCTATATGCTTACCCACATATTTCCCCAGTATAACGCTTTGTTAATCTGATCAAGTCATGTATTCCAATGGGGAGTTTCCTCTTTTGATATGCCTCCCTACTTGCATATTTAGTGCGTGCATATTATCCACTGTCTCTGTTTCAGTCTCAGTGTTCTTCATAGGCAATCTGACACTATTTTATCTATCTGATGTTTAATTGAAATTTGTAACTATTTCCTGCAGCACACCTCTTGGAATTTCTGTGACCTTTCCTTGTAGAGTTCCTTTTGTTGTTCAGTGCCCCAGTGCTCTGTAATTTCTATTGTTGTTTGCAAACTTAAACAAACAAACAAACAAACAAAAAGCCCTTGGCTCTTAACTTGTATGTGAATGTCAGCAGTGGAAAATCCCTCATTAGTTAGTCCAACGCCATTCCTGCCAGTGAGCAAAGTTAGGTCATCCTCAAAGACAATGAGACAGTGTGTACCAGCATCCAGTCATTCCCTGAAACCGAACTCAAGAGAACAGATTCATTTTATGCTCAAATCATGGCAGCCTATCATTTTCCTGACTGTCGTGTGTCAGTGTGTTCCAAAGCCCAGATTCTCAGAGGTGTTCACAGGACAATCTCAGCATGCTTCCAAAGACTGAAAGTCTTTTCTAAATTGCCTTAAAAGAAAACATGGCTATAAATAAAAGATTAGTGGAAACAAATAATTTCTGTAAATTATTCTTTCCTGGGATCAAGATTGCAAAATTGAGCTATTATCAAGACAGATGTCTAATATGAAATAACTCCTGGACATCAATGCTTTATGCTACAGAAAAAAATGTCTTTTTTCCCATTTAAATTTATTGATTCCATGGATTCTGGAAGGTTACAATACAATTTTAGTTTTCTCTACTTTAAGGATCATCTTCTATGACTCCTTTATTTAACTTTTTCAAGTATATTTGATCATATTATTTTCCTCTCTTAAATGCTACAAGATCCTTCCCAGCTCCCTACCCACCCAATTTAATGCTGTCTCTCTCTTTCTCAAAAAACAAAAACAAAAATAAAAATTCAGAAAAAGAGAGAGGGGTGAAGGAGGGAGGGAGGGAGTCCATTTTGTGTTGGCCAACTACACCTGGCAAGGGGCTGCCCTGAGTGTGGCTGTGCCCAGTAACTGCCCATTTCCTGAAACCTCTATGTTTAATCTACAGAAAGAGAATGATGCAGAAATTGACATTGAACACTGGGGTGCTGCTTCAGGAAGACACTTATTTTTCTTGTCAAACGTTGAATTTATAGGAGAATATATATGAAATATGGAAGGCAGAAGGGTATTATTCCCTTTAACTTCTGATGAAGGACTTCTCATATATATTAAGCACCACAAAAGAAATCTTTTATCTAACGTTTGGCAACATACATGTGATCCTTTTTCTAAATGTTCTTGTAAACAACAAACTGCAATGCATGCCAGCACGAGGTTGTGAAAAGACATATTCATGGCTTCTAAGATAGTCCATCTCATTGATGACATGCCAGTCATCATCCACTTGGTAAGAATAGCTTTCCTGAGCCAGAGGTGTCAAGGACAACACAAGAAAACCGGCAGAATCGACAAACCTGGGCACACAAGGGCTCCCAGAGACGGAGCCAAGAACCGGGGGGCCTGCATGAGTCTGACCCAGACCCTCTGCATATATGTTATAATTGTGTAGCTTCCTGTTCATGTAGGACTCCTAGCAGTGAGAGTGGTGAATGTCTTTGACTCTATTGTCTACTTTTGGGACCCTTTTCCTCATACTGGCTTGCCTTGCCCAGCCTTAATAGAAGGGGAGGTGTCTAGTGTTATAGAAAGTTAATATACTATGACCGGTTGATATCCATGAGAGGCCTGATCTTTTCTGAAAGAAAAGGAGGTGGACTTGATCTGGGGTGGGGTGGGGACTGGGAGGAGAGGAGGAAGGGGAAACCGGTTGGGATGTCATATATGAGGGAAGAATAAATTGAAAAAAAAAATAGCCTCCCCATTCAGACATCTCAAAATGCTCTGAAGAACAGTATTGATTTTTAAAATCTGAGATTAAACCATTTAATCAGGCCAACTGACTGTCTCTGGCTATTTAGAAAGACTACAAAGCGGAATCTGCTCTAGAGTAACAGTAATGAGCCTAACAATAAACTTCCACATGAAACAGCAAGAACTGTCCTGGCTATAATTATAAGTTACTCTCAGTTATTGGCTAAGTCCAAAGGAGGTATACATAACAATCTCAACAAAATTGCAGGACTGCTGTTTATCGGATGACATTTGAACACTATACCAAAAGATTGAGTCTTCCCTTGTGGCATTTATCACACAGTGGGTTGGCTATAATCGTATTATCAACGAGTTGCATTTCTAGACCTTTTTCATTTTAATTTCCTCAAAAGGAAGTAAGTCAGGCTTTGGATATAGGTAACCTTTAGGGAAATTTAGAGCAGGTTTTTTCTCCACTGCAGGGTGGCAACAGATTTGAGTCTTCCTAACTTACCTCTGACAGTTTGTGCTGGCGACAATGCCGTTTACAACAGCAGATGGTTGCTTGCATACCACAGAAAGTCGGGGCGGGGGGAGAAGAAGCAAGTGATACATCAACTGGGATCACAGCCCCAGGAAAACTTGCACATTTCAGCAAAAGCTATAGAGATTTGAATGTTTATAAGCAATAAGGAGCGGGAGAGTGAACAGGAGGCAAAAAAACTCAACACATAAAAGGAAAGGTTACTGTGGCAGAAGGCGGGGGCCTGTTACTCTTCCCTGAGGAAAGAGTAAATGCATTTGATAATTTTGTGGCTGCATAATGTGCACGCCTTCAGGACAGTACATTGTGGACATGGAGTTCTTAACAAAGCACAGAGAGTCATTGTCACCGAGTCACAACTGGGAATATATTAGCACTGCATTTGGAAGATGGCTCCCCTCTGCACACACAACACAGCCCATAATCAACCTAGCTTCCTGCTCTTGTCTCCTTCTGAGTTTGTTTCCCTGTCCTCCAGGAATCTATAGCAATGAAGCAGATTGTTAATAAAGAGACCACTTCTGTAACACATAAGTAACGTTTTGATTTGCTTGGAGCAAAGTCCCAGTACATGACTAGAACCTGGGACTTGTTATGGAGGCTGCAGAGCCCATTATGTTTCAAGAAGGGTCAGAGTAAACGTATGTATCTCCCATGATCTTTCGGCTGAATTATTCTAAAAAAAAATCTTTTTGTTCTCTCAGCTGTGAGTGCAGATAATAATAGCAGCTACCTCACAGGTTTCCTGGGCGGATGCATTGAGAAAAGTTGTAGGACAGCAAGAACCAGCATTTGTTGGTTACTCTGTGTTCTTTTACTGATACTTTAATATGATTTACTGTGTACACATAACAGTGCAGAGCAGTTTCTTCAGATCCGATTCACTTCAGTAATTCAAATTCTCCTCTCTTCTAGCAGATGGCTTTTAAAATTAATAAATGATAAATAGCTGACATTTGGTGTTTGCCACATGCCAAGTATGGCTCCTAAATGTTTTACAGTCTTGTTTCCTACATACTATGGTGAATACACTCAACATTACTCCTGCCTTAGATGTGTAGAAAAGGAGGCACAGATAAATGAAAAGAATTGTCCTACAGCCAAGTATTGAGTGGCTGGAGGAAGCCAACTTCAGTCCCAGGCTGTCTGGCTCCAGGGTCCACACCCTTACCTCTTCTCTACATGGCTTCCTGTATTTGTTCTGACATTAACCTATCTCTGAGCCTCGCTGCTTTCACCCCAGCCAAGCTCTAAGTAAGCTCAGCTTCTCAATTCTTTTGACTAGTGTACTTCCCATGACCTCTTGCCTGGTAATTCTATCTTTTTAAGTGTCTGTAATTTATCACATTTCATTGGCTTTTCAGCGGTCTCCAAACAACCAGCTCTCTATTGCTTTTGAGATGAGTAAGTGCATGCTTGGGATTAATGTGCTTGTGTATCTTAAAATCTGCCCCCCCCCTCGACATAAACACATAATGCTTCAAGAAGAAGACAGGCTCCATGCCAGCCATCAGCATCTATTTAATATTCTGTCTGTTCTTCTTCTACTTTATCCCTCCACTGGGTTGTTTTGGGGGGTTACTGTGAACCCACAAGGGTAAAGACCCTTTATTAAGGGAATCTTTATATACAGAGTTCATGAAATCAATTATTCTTGGCAAAGATTGCATTTAGTTTATAGAAAACTAAAATTAAAGATGTTCTATGGAAAATAATAAAAGATAATTACTTGAATACAAATTAGTGGTTTTCTTTTTCTTCTATTTAATCTCTTAGGATCTGCTTTTGATTATCTGAGTTAGTGGTACAGTTTTTAATGTAATTTTTAATACTATCCTTTGAATAACTATTTAGTTCTTTACTTTTGAGGGCTTAGTTTTCTTCTTCTTTTGACATTTTATTAGCATTGTTCTTCTGAAATGAATGAACAATCTTGATAGGGACAATCCCTTCAAATAAAGTGGGTAATTAGAATAACAATGCTCATGACACTCAATTTTTTAAAAAAGCAGTTGACATTTAAGAACTAGTAGGACAGGTTGTCATTAAACTGCAATAATTACATATGGACATTTGAGATAATTGCTAATTTAAAATTATTCATTGTTTGGTACCATATATCCTTCAAAAATAGATGCCCTCTTGAAGCCCTTAATGCGACAGACAGGCCCTGAGCTAAATCAGGCATCTTTCTGAGTGACCTGCCCTGCCCAGTGCTGCTTCCTAATGGGACCTTATGCTCTGCATATTAAAGGCATTTTTGCAGGTTCCATACACAGACCAAGAAGCCTGATGTAGCATAAAAGCACGGTTTTTGTCTATACAATGACTGTGTGACTTCCATGGGGAAGAAGAGGATTAGGGGTCAATTAATACTTTTTCTTCCCTCTGGGTCCTGTGTTCACTCCAGAACTGCATAGTATTAAATGAATAAAATTCTATAAATAGAACTAAAAATAGGAAGAAGGAAGGTATATATATATATATATGCCACTCAAATGTGGCCACCTGGATTGGCAAGGTGACCATATCACTACAGTCATAGCGTCCTAATGCAAAATGCTGTCTACAACTGAGTTGTTCTAGAAGCTACATTCGAGTCTATATTTTAAAGGGGTAAATATTTGGTTCACCAATATAGAGACTGCCAAGTTCTAGTGTCTACAGAATAAGTTAGTGAATTGGAGACTGAGGAAAGTTAGTGATGTATGTCTAACAGGCTCAAGACCTGGAGAAAGAAATTTGTTTCTGTTTGAGTCCAGTGGTAGGATACACCTTTATTCACACCCAAAGCAGTCAGATGAGAATAATTCTCAGGGCTATGTAAACTTTTTAGATAAAGCACCTATGTTATCAAGTGTATTTGTTCTACTTAATTTATTATGTAAATGTTAGCCTCTAACCAAGAAAATTCTAAGAGAAACACTCAAGGAAATATTTGACCAAATATCGAGGTACCCTCTGGTAAAGTTATGGTGACATTTAAAACTAATCATCACAAATTGCTTCAGAATGAGGCATATGAATGAGGAGCGCTACATGTAAAAACATCAACTTTAAAGTTATTAAGTAAATAGGCAATTCCAAATTTTATTTTAGCAGTATAAGCATACTGCTTGAACATTGTATAATAATGTGTAAATAAGTGATATTACAAATATACAGTGGTTGGTAGGTATTAATAATATAGGGTGTGTCTTCATGTGCTAGTAAGTTTCAAATGTCAACTTGCCACAACCTGGGATCAGGAACTGAGGACCTCTATAGAAGAATTTCCTAGTTCAGATTGGCTTGGGGATGCATAGGTGGGGGATTGTCATTTTGTTAATTACTGTAGGAAGACCTGACCCATTGTGCTACCATGGGCAGCATCATTCTCTTGTCAGGGGGTCTTGACCTATGTCCCACAGGAGAAAGCTAGATGGAAGCAGGTAGCAAACAAGAAACCAGTAGCAATCATTTGTTAACTTTAGTTCCCAAGCATGACTGATATGGGATGAGCTGCTTGACCTCCCCTCAGTGAAGAACTGTAACATGGACTTGCAAGCCAAATAAAGCCTTTACTCCCCTAAGTTGCTCTGGGTGGGGTGTTTTATCACACTAACAGAAATGAAACTGAACAAACTTATAATTATGTATTTTATATTTGAATTCTACTTTTACATATTATACAATTTCTCAATATTTTATTAAATATTGAGAACTCAATATGCATGGGAGTAGTGTAAAGAGTATAAATGCTTACAATCATTAACTGTGAACTTTGAGGTCATTAATTGCTGTTTCAAATATGGGATAGGAATCTGAGCTACTGAGACCTTGTTCAAATCTTTCCACATTTGGGAGTCTCAATTGTCAATCAGAATAAGAACATTAATGTCAGAAGTTATTGGATGGCCCAAGTGACTATTATATGTGCAATTTCAAGCCCACTGAAACTATCATATTCTGAGAATAATCATTATTTTTATTTCTACTATGGTCTGGACACTGTGATTCAAGATCAGTATACAAATTCAGACCTTGTTATATGTTCACAAATACACAACGAAGGATCTTTGGATGATTCTGCAGATGTAAGAGATAACAAAAGAAAAAAAATTCATCATGCTAGTTTACATTTCACTGAAATCCAAACATTTCAGTTGTAGCTACATATTATATTACGTGGATTAAAAATAGTAAGACTCCATGGAAGGAAATTTGTCTGCTATTTACTTTTTTTCAATTAGTTCAAGTGAGAAAATGTTTTGTAAACTTTGCAGAGAAATAGATGATTATAAAAACAGTTCTTTGGAGATTTTAGGCAAACAATATATGTAGATTTTAGAAGGATTCAAATTTAATGCTTGAAATTAATAGTTAACTTCACTTGGTCCTCTGCAGGTTTTCTAAAATGTAATTTTTCACACAATCCTCATAAAAACAACCCCATAGTAACTGTGAATGCTGTTGCTATGTTACAAATGAGTGAAGCCTATCTGTGACCCAAGGTATCCAGACACTGGAGCCAAATGGCTTAGACTCAAAGTCTGGTTTTGCCACTTCACTGACCACACTAAGGAAGCGTCTCCACCTCTGTGTGTGGGTTTCCTTATTTCAGTGAGAGATATAATAGCATCTATCTGACATGAGAACTGTGAGGAATGAGTGGCTTCAACTTCACAAATCCACACTGGTGCTAAAATACCTAGATTAGCTCTGGCACGGGGTGGGTGGGGGTGGTAGCTATTTACCACTGTAACAACAACCAAAGTAATAACTGCTTACAGCAGTATTGTTATTTGCTATAACCAAGAAGAGCTGGGACTCCTGAATTTCTTAAGGTATAACATTTCTTAAGACCAATCTTTCTGTAGTTATAAGCACAGTATATTTTTTTGTAGATATTTAGCTTTCAGTCATTGCAAACAGCTCAAAAAATAGACTTGATAATTGTCAATTTTTAAGTGAGAATACTGAGGTTCATAGGCTTGCCTGGGCTATTTAATAATATAGTGTGTCTTCTTTTTACAAAACCCTTAGAAATTAAATGAATTTTTAAAAATGTACAAAACAGTGTAAGTAAATGTGAGGCATTCCCACAGAGGGTTGGAAACCTAATTTTGAAAATGAAAATTGGTGGAAATATAGTTACTTGTTCAGATCATTTGCTGTCGTTTTTCTGAGATTACACTGACTATATTCCCCTCTAGTTGAGGATGTCAAGGATGAATCTCTGCAAACTCCATTTGCAGGAAACCTTGTCTTCTGACAGCCTGTCTAGTTCTCCATAGTAGAGAACTTTGAAACCCAATTAATAGTAGATACGAAAGTCAACATTGAACGAGGGGTATCAAACCACAAGTCTTCAGAGAATATCAGTAGTTATGTGACTCTAGCCTTTTCATTTTCCACACTGAAAATGGCCATTCGTACTTTGTTGCTGGAAGACACTGGAGGTTCATTCTGTGCAAGACGTGAAACAGAGCAGTCCAAAGAAGTAGTCCCAGGGCAGTCCCAACATTTGAGACAAAAGTCCTAGTAAAGTGCTTATGAGAAAAGGATGGGAAACAGGAGGACTAAATATGAATCATCTTACTGAAAGTGCCACTGCTGCCTCCTCAATCTCTCAACCAATAGAAACCAGGTTCTATTCCACTTTGGCTCACTGAGAAAGAAAGATATTGGCCCTGACATTAGGGTTCCCTCAAAGTAATAACTACAAAGACTGCTTTATAGCTCATCCCCCATAGTGGAGCTTTCTATTATTGAACTCCCAATCAGCTTTTTTTTTTTTTTAATTTTAAATTACTCCTTGGAAATTTAATGCATGTATAAAATGTATCTTCATCATATCTACCCTTTCCTTCCCCTTCCAACTCTCCCCAGGACCTCTCACTACATCTTCCTCCAAACTTCATATCTTCCTTTTCTAATTTTTAATTAACCAACTAATTTTTAACCACCTAAGTCCACTTAGTGCTGCACATATGCACATGTGCATCAGATCATTCACTGAAGGATAAAAAATTCCACCAGGGGCCACATTCTTAAAGTCTCCTTCTCCCAACAGCCAACCAATGGCAATAGCTCCTCAACCAAGAGTAGACTTAAAAAAATTCTTACCTTTCCATTCTGAAATTTTTGTATGTTTTCATCTTGTGAAGGTCTTGTATAGGTAACCATGGATGATGATGTGAATTCATTTCTGCAGCAACTGTATCATATCAAGAGAACAGAATTTAACTCCATCCCTTCTCTCCCCCTGGCTCTTGCATTCTTTCCACCCCTTCTCCTGAGTTGTTCTTTGAACCTTGTGTGTAGAGGCAGTATTGATGCAGACATTCCATGGATAGCCAAGCACTCATACTTACCCTCAATAATGTTAAGAGTAATGCTTCTTTCTACTAACCACTACCCTGTGCAATAAGAAGCTTCCCAGAACAAGGTTTGGAGCAACACAAATTTATAGGTACAAACAAATACTAAGAAGTGGGTTTTTCACCAAACCATTTAGAAAAGCAGCATCAATAGGTTCTGCTCTAGGTCATGATTTATTGAGCCAAGGCATTTCACAATATTTACAGTACCAGGCATGAATTTCTGCCTTTGGAATATTTTCCATAATCAGTCAAGAGACTGACTGGTTACCCCAATGAAGTCTTACCACTATTGGGTAAGACTGCACATTTTGCCTGGCAGCTTGGTAGCACATAGGATCCAGTGCTATATATGACTACTGATGCTTGTGTTTACCTAGCAGCCTACACCACTTTCCATCACTGTGAAAGCCAACCAGCAGGGAGAATTTCTTGATCAGTTCAAAACTGATTTTTTTCTGTGTTCTATAACCAAAGGATGTGGTATCTCCAGCGGTTTTTACAGCCTAGTTATGATGAACAACCAAGAATAATGCTAAAAGCAATGTTAATAGCTTGTATTATTTTAATGCCTCTGGAGCCCCTTTGGCATATCTATGACACACACACACACACACACACACACACACACACACACACACACACACACACTTATATATATAAACTTAGATTGCAATATCATAGCTTCTTCATGCTCTATTTATTTTGGTGAAGCCTTCTTTTGGCTCCTCCTTTCCCAATCCCCATCACACTTCCACTCACTTGAATATTTCCATCCCCGGTATTCTCTTTATCTACTTTCAGTTCATCTATATCTGACTATGTCCACTCCCTAAATTAATTCCTAATGACTCCTTTACAGATTCTTAATTTTTATATCTACTAAAAGTACACCAATGCACTTCTTGATGTGGAGACAGTATAATAAAAATGGAAGATCATTAGAAACATTTACCTGCAAAATGTGCTTGATTTTCACAATAATAAACTGAATACCATGACAGACTTGAAGATTCGATGAAATGACCACATGTTGTCCAATATGGGAAAATGGATGCATTAAAGTAAAAGTTCTCAATTGGTAGGGTGTCCACATTGTCTAAAGTACATTCTGCCTGTATCTTTACCTTCCTCCTTTTCCTTTTTCCAGTGATGACACCATTCTCCTGCTGCTGTGGCTCAGGATGACCCAAGCCTGGTCAACTCCACTTTCTCACTACTTCAGGTTAAGTGACAATAGATACAAACCATGATCAATAGGTATGTCTCCAGGATTTGGAACTGAATACATGACCCTTTATTCTGAGAATGCAGACCTGATAGAATAAATTCCTGGATTACCATGAGATCATGTATTTCACTATATGAAACAAAATGTCAGTATATGATCAAAAGTGACAAACACAAAATTCTGCAGCATTTTAAATTCCATATTGTAGGCTAGATTTATGCCAGTTCATTGATGTCCCTCCAAAGATTTGTTTACTTCAGATAATAAATTATTTTTTCTTGTGAATTTTGTTCCTATCCTCAAAGTTCACATTCTCAACTAAAATAGTTAGAAAAAATAATTTGCATAAAAATAAAGAATAAGAAATATTTGAGAAAATGAAGGGGACCAGAGAGGGCATAGAGGGGATGATGGAGATCATCATGGTGAGGTGAATATAACAATTTAGACAAGTATACCAAGACAAAAAACATTATTTTATACTATTGATCTATATTTATAAATATTTTAAAATAATCCATGATAAAAAAAGTAAAAGCTAACAATTTCTGCTCTAAAACCTCTGTCACTAGGAAGAAACTTAATTGATTAGACTTTGGTCATAAATGATAAGCAATTAGACATAGTATTAAATATCTAAAGAGTTCAAATTGCAGACAGGCTTAAAGTAATGATAAGGACTTTAAACAAAAATTACTTCCCATGATAATAAGAGGACAAAGCATGGCCAAGCAGCCAATAGAGCAACCAAACCAAAGTGCTGTTGCAAAAGACCATTCACGTTGAAGGGCTGGACCTTTGCAAGCATGCTGGGAGATCAGTGCTTTCCTATGTTTTTGCTTTATACTCATTTTAATTACTGTGATTTGTTCACACTACTAGACTTAAAACTGAATGTCTTTGTCTATTTATTTATTTTTCAGGATGCATGATGAACTCATTTTAAAATATGTAGTGGGGAACTAGCGAGGAAATAAATAACTAGCAAGTGCTCTTAAATATTGAGAGTTGGTCTTAAACCAAGAACTATAGAAAGCATCATAGCACATCTTTAATATGGTCTCTTAAGGTTATTTTAATTAGGCTTGTTTTTTTTTTTCCAGAGAAGTTCAGAGAGGTTAATGGCTTGTCTATAATTTGACAGTTAGTACATAGAAATTGGGATTGAAGCCAAACTCTGTTATGTCAAATTTATTCTTTCTGCCACACTCCACAGCCAAACTGAAATTCACATCTCATGTTATAGGTATTGCTGCTATACTATATGAAAACAATAAGTAATGTCACAACAACATGGTAAAATTGTCATAGATAGTTAAAATAAGCTTTTGTGCTCTATTTCAACTTAGTCTTAGGTGCTGAGAGTGGGATGGAGCTCCTGTTTGTTTTACTATTATTCTGAGTATAAGTCAGAGCACACTTCTCATACATAATTCATATAATGCTTTATTTTTTACCATTAATATCATCTTAACATGATTATGTCTAAATGCATTTGAATTTTACAACATTTATTAAAATTAATTTATTCTAACTGAATAAGAAGCATTGTATGATCAATGTATTTGATATCTGATACAAATGTAATGAAAGTTTTTGCTTCCAAATACATAGTTTGCTATATATTCTGTTGTGATAGTTTCAAACATTTCCGCAAATGTCTATATAACATGACAGATGTAAATTTTCCTTCCAGTTTAAAGACAGTTGCCAGAGTACATAAGAAAGACTGAAAGGTCTTCTAGAGATGTCCAACTTTTTACAGTTGTCCCTAGCTACATGTATCTATATAATTTCAAATGCAAAATAATTTAATTTAAACACAAGTAAATTTTTCCTGTTCCATCAACCATTTCTAAAGACTTAACAACTGAATATGGCTGCCCTTCATAACTAACAATGTGGATTTTCAATATTGTCTTCATTCAAGAAAGTTCTAAACAGCATTATTGAGACAGTGTGAAGAACACTTGTAATGGATACCCAAACATCCCTACTGCAGACTTAGCCCAACATTCACATTATTCTTTAATAAACACTTCAGGAAATGTGACCAAACTTTGGATGCCAGTAATGAGGAATTTGGTGGAAAAGTGTGTTGTCACGTTTATATTCTCTTTCTCTTTTTGTCTCCTTGAAAGTGAGGGGGCTTTTTAAGAGAGGTACTTCAAATATTTATATACATTCCCAAAGTTGAAAGAAATTACCAGTGAACAAAAATTGTTCCTTGTAAACTCTAAGACAAAAAAGTGCAGCGAAGAGGCGAGGGGGAGGGAAATCTGAACTGTTCTTGTCATAGCTAAAATATGTATAACAATCATCTGGTCATTCATGATTTTAGTGTCTGCCCCTGATAGACTATTTGATGAAGTCGTTTAACACATAGTTAGATGCTTTCAGTAATATGTGAAATAAGCTCACATTTCCACAGCAATTATTACATTTATTACTTATAGTATAAGAAGTGGACGCTGTCAGAGGAAACCCCAAAGCATCTTATAAAAATCACCCAACATCCCACATAAAGATACAACATCAAATTCCAGTTGACCTATCATATGATGTGCCTTGCCCCTGTCTCATTCTTGACTCAGAAGATTCACTAAATCTGACACACTACTGAGCAGAAATGAGAGGCAAGAATCGAAAGCAGGTCCTGGAGAGACGACTCAGCAGGTCAGAGCCTGGCCTGCTCTTTCAGAACAGTTTAGTTCTTAGCTCCCACATCATGCAGCCCTAAACCTCTTCTAATTCTACCTCCAGGGGATCAAATGCCCTGTTCTGGTCTCTGTTGGCACCTACCTAATCAGCATGTACTCAAACACATGCACATAAATCAAAATAAAAAACCAATTCCTAAAAATATACACATGATATTATATTGGGTGAGACATACACTAAGCACAGAGAAGTCAGTCAGCCAATGGGAGAGAGCATGGACTGGAAACCAAAGTACTGGAGCTTTTCTTCCTTCCTTCCTTCCTTCCTTCCTTCCTTCCTTCCTTCCTTCCTTCCTTCCTTCCTTCCTTCCTTCCTTCCTTCTCTTCCTTCCTTGTTTCCTTCCTTGCTTCCTTGCTTCCATTCATTCTTCCTTCTTATTGAAGTAAATTTAAGGTCCAATAAGATGTTTTAATGTAGATTTAAGAAAAAGAAGATAGGAAAGGGGAGATGGAAAGGAGAGTGTTGGGAGCCCCATGGCTTAATTTTGCATTAGCATGTGAATGCTTGTCCAGCAGGTCTCCACAAGGCAAAGCCCATGGAGACAGTCTCTCACTTGGCAAAGATCAGTGGACCTAGGGACAGCACAGAATACTGCTGGTACTGCCCAGCCTGCATGCTCTCTTCTCTCTCATAATGCTGACAATTCTCTTGGTGGTTTTCAGTGTCACTTTGTCATTCATGCATGGGACAGATGTGATCATTCCCGGAAAGCCCATTATTTTCTCAAATATTTTCCTCTAAAATTCTTTTGGAATTGATTTTTCTCAGGTTTCTTATCTAGATATACCAGCTCTCACCCCAGACTCTGGGAATTTTTCTGATCAGTGCTGACAGGATTTGAGGCAATAAAACTTTATAGGCACATATAGGAAAGCAACACAGAGGATATTAACTATGTCTCCTAATTCTGGGAAAAACACTAAGATGGAAAAGAGTGTTCTTCTCAAACTTCACCCTCTATAGAGAAGATTAGGCATGCAGGACCTTTTTGTAGGACAAGGAAACAGTTGGAGAAATACAAGCTAACTGTATGCAAGCAGTTTATAGCAAATTGCCCCTATTTCTGCAAATATGCTTTGTTAAGTTTTGAAAGATATGGTTGTTCTTGAGAATGTGTCTTATGTTTATCACCTTTTAGCTTTGTAAAGAGAGGATGTGGCTGGTTCTATATTTAGCCAAGCTAACAAAATGTTGAGCATTGCTTTTGACTTAAAAGTCGTTTTGATGTAAAAGGTGGGGGAAATTTTGCTTTTCATGGAGGTTAATGCTGGGAGTTGGGGGAAAAACATGCTTGTTTTTAAAAGACAAATAAAGACTGTTTGAGACATTTGGGTCCATTCACTTGTAAAAAACACTCATCTAGTGGTCGGACACTTTTTCCTTTGTATCATTTCCCCTTTTCCCTCTAAAGACCTGAACCTGATGGTGTTCGTGGGACTGTGGCAAGGGAGAAAATGAGTTGTATGTGCTCACGTCAAGGCAGGGTAGGAGCTTCTAAATTCCGAAGACAGAATTTTCAGGAGAAATGCTTTAAATTGGAAAATACTCTGTATTTTAATTTGGAAATTTCTACACTTTCGGTTATTTGAAATGCTTCTGAAAGCTATAGGAACTACCCAACTTCAAGCATTGTTCTCCATTATTTTTACTCAAGTTCCTTTCTTTGGCATCAGACTGTAACTTGTAATCCAATTAAACCATTTTCTCCCGAAGCAGCTTTTGGTCACTGTTTTATCACAGCAACAAAGAAGTAAATGAAAATGTCCCCAAATTAAAATTTAAAAAAGTCTTCAGAGGAAATCCAATGTTTAGACACAAAATAAACAATTCTGCCCATGGCCACCTACTCTAACTAGTTCAGGAAGTTGTTCCCTGAGTAATACTCGATGCAAAGCAAGAATGAGCACTAAAAGAAATAAAATTTTCATGAACTTTATTTAGCTGGCTATCCTTTGCAGCTACAATCACTATAAGCATTAATTATTTTGTCTCATCCTCAGTGATGTTCATCCTCTCCCAAGAAAGCACTTAGCCCATTTTTCTTTGTGCTTGCTCGTGACCACAAGTCTCCTTATGCTGGCTCCCAGGGTTATAATCATGACACGATGTACCCTTAACTTGTGTGAACAAGGGGTACTTTTTCTACTGTAGGTAGCTGTGTGTTGTAATATATTTTGGATCTTCTGCTTTTCTAAACAATTCTTTTGTTTTGGAGGTGTATGTATGGGCTGTTGTGACAAGGTCTCAAAATGTAGTGCTGGCTGTCTTGAAACTCACTATGTAGACCAGGTAGGACTCAAACTCAGGTGTCCCTGCCTCCCGAGGACTGGGGGTCAAGGCATGTACCACTATGACCGCCTAAATAAGTTTTTATACTCGGCATGAAATTAATTTGCTTAGCAAGTTATTTTCTATCAACAAATTAAACTTCAATTGAATCCTGTTATTTGTGAAGGAAAAAAAATCCACCCAAAATTAAAATCAATGGAATTTTTATTATGGGAATAGAAAAGTTTCTCAATCCATAAAATCTTAATAAGTCAGAGATTGGAAAGAACAGTCATATGGTAGACATGCCAAATAGTTAGCTCTAATATTATAAAGTATTCACCTATGATTTGAGGATTATTTCCTTAAAATTCTTTGCAATACATAAGTAACTGTTTGGCTATCCTCACATTTCTTTAGTGTTATGTTAATGTTAAGTTAGATAGGAAGAGAAATGTTGTCCAACTCTCTACAATTTATGCACATTAACATAAAAACCATATAAGAGTACTTTCCTGTGGTGATAAATAAGAGGATACATCTTTTTCTAGTGCTACCAGAACAGACTCTGTTAGCTGTTAAATTTGTTGTTTTTTTGAAATCTGTGAACCATTTCACTCTATGATAGGGCTTTACTCTTGACCATAACTATTTTGTCTTTCCGAGTTTATGCACTCGGTACAGTTCTTCCTTAAGCTTGCTGTGTGCATAGCTTTTTCCATGCAAGTTGAGAGATGCACTATTGCTTCATTGTTTTGCTGAGCCGATGATGTTAAGAGGACTTGATGATCAAAGGTTGCAGTCTATCATGATCTGATAGCTCTCTCAAAAGCTCTATAACATGAGAAACTCCCTCCCCAGTGAGACATCCTGCTCTCTACCTGACCCAATCTAGAGAATGTCTCTAGATCAGGAGGACTGACCTTATCTGAAAGCTCTCTCTGAGCCTGGATGCCTTAATTTATATCTTGCGTGACCCTTGGCACAGTTTCCTGTTGGAAGTTTTCCTCCCACTGCACCTATGGTAACTAAGATCCTTCTAAGAACTTTGCTATAGGACCCTACTGTCACATATGAAGCTTTATGATAGGAGCATGCCACTTGATGCGAATTAGTTTGTGCCCAGACCCCCCAATCCTATATATTTCCTATACCCTGGAATAAAGTTGAGCTGATTCACCAAAGTCAGCTCTGGGATAGCTATCTCTGTCATACCCATAGTCCTTCAAACCATGTTCCCTGCTTTGGTTCCCTCCTCCCGCTTGGACCAGCAGCCAGTGATCCCCAGGAAGAAGGAGAACCACAAAGTCCTTACCACCTTCCTTTTTCACCATTTTTTCCCTTGTATATCCCATCTATTCTGAGAGAAAGTCTGATGAATAACAGCAAAAGGAGAGAGAAGAATACTCTTCCTTGAACCAAACTAACACAGAAGACAGTCTTTAAAATGTGTCCTAGTTCTGCCTTATGCCTTTTGTATTCTTTTCATAGTGGCCATTACTTTCTTATATAAAATGGTGTTCACTGTCTCAATTATATTTAGTACTAAGTAGGCATGTTTTCTCTTATAAATTACACTAGGACAGGGACTTTGTATATATAGCCATACACACACATATACATATACAGAAATGAAATTTGACAATACTATATGTAAGCAAAAATGTTATGTTTTATATGTAAATATTTGATGTATGTATATATAAATTTAGTATGCTGAACATTCATTTAAAAATATTTATGAAAATATTCAAATAAATGGCCTTGATGTTTCCATAAATACAGAGATATTTTTAATGTTTATACTTTTTAATTTTCTTGTTTTTAACTTTTATTCTTCTCTCATGCATTACATCCCAACTGCATTTTCCCCTCCCTCCTGTCCTCTTAAGCCTCCCTTCACCTCCTCTCTCCCCCAGATCAACTCCTTGTCCATTTAGTTTAAAAAAAATGAGCAGGCCTCCCAAGGATATCCACTGAACTTGGCCTAACAAGATGCAGTAAGACTGGGCACACACTCTTATTTCAAAGCTGGACAAGGCAATCTAGTAGGAGGAAAAGAGTCCCAAGCACAGGCAAGAGTCAGAGACACACACCCCACCCCCAGCTCTCATTGTTGGGATTTCCACAAGAACACCATGCAACACAACCATAACGTACATGCAGAGGACCTAGATCAGACCCATACAAGCTCCATGGTTGCTACTTCAGTCTCTGTAAGGCCCTATGAACCCTGCTTAGTTGATTCTGTGGGCCGTGTTTTCATGGTGCCATTGCTTCTTCTGGCTTCTACAATCCTTCCTTGCCCTCTTCCGCATGGTTCACAGAGCTCCCTCTAATGTTTGGCTGTGGATCTCTGCATCTGTTCCTATCAGTTGCTGAATGACTCTGCTCTGATAACAATTGGCCTAGACACCAATCTATGAGTAAAGCACAATATCATTAGGAATCATTTCATTGACTTTTTTCTTTCTCTTCCTTGCTCCCTCCCTCCCTCCCTCCCTCCCTCCCTCCCTCCCTCCCTCCCTCCCTCCCTCTCTCTCTCTCTCTCTCTTTTTCTTCTGAGTCTCTGGGCTATCCAGTCTGGTTCCTGACCTTCTAGGCAGTGTCCGGCATAGACTCCCTCCTTAGGCATGGGTCTTAAGTTGACCCAGTCATGGGTTGGCCACTCCCACAAGTTCTACAATTACCCTGGTACATCGTGCAGGGATTTTAAGTCCAAGTTTTTGTGCCTGGATTGATGTCCCAGTTTCACTGCTTGGGGCCTTGCCGGGTTATAGAAGATGGCCTGTTCAGGTTTTATATCCCCCATGGCTAGAAGACTTCACTAGGTTCACTAGGGTCACTCTCGTGGATTCTGCATTAGGTTTCTACATGCCCCGCTAAGTGTCCCCCAATTCTAGTCATCTCTCCCAGTACTCTCTCCCTCTGTCTCCCCCACTTCCTATCCTCATTCATATCCCCACCCTCCCTGAGATTCCCTGTAAATGTGTTCTAATTTCCCTTCCCTGGGAGATCCATGCTTCACCCCTTGAGCCCTTCTTGAAACTCAGCCTCTCTGGGTCTGTGGATTACATACATATATGGAGGTTATTTGTATATAAATTCATTTTTGGTTCAGTAAGCATCTGTATGTTGGTTTTTCCCCCCAAATTCCATCCTATGAATAATATCTAAACCATCTTAAAATTTATTTCAACATCTTTAACAAAGACTATAGAAAAATACTATCTCACTCAGACTTTTTGAAGATCAATAAAGGAATGGGCATTTTTTCATTGATGAGCAAATCGATGAAGAAGCAGCATGTTGCTAGTAATATGTAATGGAAAATTAGTTCAAATATTAAATTAGTTTAAATATTGAAAAAGGTTTTGTTATGTGCTCTGTTTAATTGCCTACAGCTTTATATGCACATGCATGTGCACACAAGAATGAATGACACACGAGCTTTGTTCTTAAATAGCTGCTAAACAGGAAACTCTTATTTAATATAAAATACCATGCAAGTCATACTGTGTTCCTTGCAATCCCAAGAGCACACACACACAGTGTTCCAGGCATCAAAGGAGATATAAATATGGAGTCCTGGTTATTCTTTATTGAGTCAATGAAGTGGAAATAGTTTCCAGGAGCTTGTCTAACCGGAAAAGCTTTTCTTTCTCTTTCTGAGATGAAATATAGATGAAAGCCTATTAAAATTCCCATAGCTATTAAAGATATTTTGAAGTATTATAAATTTCAGGGCCATTACACTTTGAAATCTTGGGTGGTTAAATTTTTATAAGATGATTGCCAGAGCCTTGCTCTTATTGAGTATTGTAATTGGGTTACTTTAGCAAGACCATCCAACTCAGGGGTTAATTAAACAGATATCAAAAAGGCCACCCATCTGAAGAGAATCTTAAATATCCTAGGAATTAACATAATTTATGTTTATGATTAAATTAGGAATCATTAGCCCACCTCCACATTAAAGAATAAAGAGTGGTAAGTTTACAGAAGTCATGATCTCATGTGACCCTTTATAGTTCTGAAGAGCACAGTGAGAAGATTTGGTTTTGAAAGACAATCTAACTCACTGCATTTAGTTCATGTAGCAACTTCCAGTGCCTTCTAACAAAGGTCAACAATCCCCATCCTTGAGCCATTCTTTCCCTTAGCAATAACAGATACCATAATACTTTAATGAAACATGTTTGGACATCTGTCCTTAGCACAGCTTCCATTTCACGAAGACTGTACAATGCTCTCGTCATGGTTGCTCTTCTTTCGTCCTCACCGTGTCACCTCTAATCTACTTCTCACCATCACTAACACTGCATGTGTTACCTTCTTAGGCTTTTGTTTGTCAATTCATTTTGTATTCAGTTACACATCTATCAGGCTCTGGATGTAGACAGACAAAATGCCCTCACCACTGCATATATGAAAATCCCCAGGGATGCTAGTGAAATGTCTCTCAAAAAGAAAAGTAAGTTCTGAGATGGAGAATGCTCATTTCAAGCCATCTAAACAGCTCTCAATATTCCAAAATTTATAACCCTCAGATTTCACAAGGCATATGCACTAAGTCAAGCATATGCTGCAGGTATCCACAGATATCCATCTTGGAAATCTTTCAAAACTTGCCGTTGTTACCTGCAATATCCATTGATGAAGAGTTAAGTTGCACAAAATACCCCCCTTCATTCAACCTAATGTTTAGTCCCTATAGTTTATTCTCATATGGTTATTAGTCATAATTCAAAAGCAGGCAGAAATTCTTTGCCATTTATCATGTAAAGACATTAATAAGGCTATTATGAATCTCTCTTACCTTTAGGTTGAGCACCATAATATTTTACAACTATTTCTAGCGTCTCCTAAAATGCTCTGAATAATTTCTACAGTTCTTTGCAACTGATTATATTCCTGAGGGTATACAATAATTAACAGGCAAAGGAGGCCAGGAATTAACACCTGGCTCCAGATGTGGTCTGGACAGAGAATAGTGCCAAGCATTATTACTTTCTTTCCTTGGCCACTATAATTTTGCTAATGCAATTTGAGGCTTCATTAGGTATTTTTTGGCGGTCACATCACAAAGTTGGCATGCATGGAATTGTAAGGCCAGCTTTAACCACTTAGTTTTTTTTTTCAACATAATAAATACAGTCAAGCTTGTTTTCCATCACCCTATTCATGTCAAATTAATTTCAGAATCTAAGTGTAGGAAGTTAATATAGCATGTATTTCATCCCATTCATTAGAGTCATTTAAAACATCACATACAATTGAAAGTGTAGACTTCCACCTCTTGCCATTGTTTCTTGTGATATTTTCAGATACAAAAAGCATAATCTTTTATTCTAGAAGGGAAGAGAGCCATAGGCAAACCAAAACTGTGTACAAACTCCATAAAAACCACTACTTCATAAGCCAATTAAAAACATTTAAAATTATCAGAGAAAAATAATCTCAAAGATTAAATGGAGCCGGGCGGTGGTGGCACACGCCTTTAATCCCAGCACTCGGGAGGCAGAGGCAGGCCGATCTCTGTGAGTTTGAGGCCAGCCTGGTCTCCAAAGCGAGTTCCAGGAAAGGCTCAAAGCTACACAGAGAAACCCTGTCTCGAAAAAAACAAAAACAAAACAAACAAAACAAAAGATTAAATGGAATGCTTACCTGTCAGTTCAAAAACCGTCAAAAGCCTGAAAGTTATAACTAAAAAAATCACTGCTATTTATGATAGATCTCCCCCCCCCCCCCGCTTAGGCACGTAGCATAGTCCAGGTTCTAAACTACACCCCAGAAAACACATTTTTGTGGCCCCACCTTCAGAGACCCAATTCCAAATGCTACTTTGTCTCCAACATGCATTTTCAATCAAATCAAGAGATGACAGCTGCACCTGGGCCACCCAGTTCCTCTGCTCCTGATCCTTCAGACCCCAACTTAAGATTTCAAAGTAGATGGAGATACCATCCACCTTCCTTCCTGAGTAATCACTCATTTTCTCATGAATCAGCGAAAGAGGGAAGCAGCTTTTGCTTTTTATAGTTTCTGGCAGACTCTCCCTTAACTCTGATAAGAATTTTTTTGGAAGATGGCACAGTTAGCTTTGAGAAATGTTTACATAACTAACTGTACACGTCAACGGAAAACCACGAGAGCTCACTGTACAATTTTTTCTCATGGGAACAACAGCCCTTTCTTGGTGTCTGCTAGCACTTTCTATTTATTTTAATGCTAATGTAGACATGTTTTCCTAACAGCCTATTTTTCTCTTGTGTTTTTGATGTCTGATGGGGTTGTTTTCTTTAGTTGATTCTAAGAAGATTAAGATCAGTTTTAAATGTGTTGGGTCACTTTAAGAAGTGAAATTGCTTAACTAGTTCTTGTTGATCTGTTTGTGTATTTATCTAAAGTGTGAATTAATTTATAGTTGGTAACTAACATAGCTGATTAAAATTATTCTTTAAGAATTTCATGTGAATATACAGCAAAATGTGATCAGATCCACCCTCCATTTACCCCATTCAGGTCTCCTTATTTCTTCCCCAAATATCCCTTCCTCCAAACTTCATGTCTACTCATACTTACAATGCCTATAAATTCAGGGACACCCACTGGAGTATGGTCAACCTTTCAGTTGCTACACTGTCAAAGAAGAATTCTTCTCCTTTCTGCTGCAGCTATTAACTTCGAGTAGCTTCTCAGCCAGGGGTGGGGCCTCATGGGTGCTTCCCCTTCCCTTGCTGTTGACTTGACCTTGTGCTGGTCTTGTACAGACGGTCACAGATGCTGTGATTTTTCATGAGCCATGTCTAGAAGTCATGACTAGCACTTCACAGCCCTCCTCCTAGTTCTTTGACTCTTACATTCTTCCTGCCTCTTCTTTTGTGGCAGTCCCTGATCCTTGGCCAGTGTCTTGATGAAGATGTCTCTCTTTAGGTTGATCACTCATAGTCATGTATTCTCAGCACTTTGATTAGTTATGAGTCTCTGTATTTACTGCTGTCCATTGCAAAAAGAAAGTTTCTGACCAAGGTTGATAGTAACCCAGGTCTAGGGTTATAGCCTAAATATTTAGAATGCGGTTTTGATAACATGACTATTTAGCAAAATATCAATAGTAGGTTCTACCATAGAGCATATGACCTCTTTATGTTATTTGAAGATTTTTTTATTCTCTTTCTGAAAGCATTGCTATTTTTTTTTATCAAACTAAGACAATAGTTTTCTCCATCAATCATGGATGAACCATCATAGAAAATAATCCCACCATTCATTGTCATAATTCAAGTCAGATTTTAACACCCCCTACTTTCCATCTACATTGTAACTTGTTCCTTTTTGTTTGCTTCTTATTCCATGGGTGAAGCATGTGTTTGCAATTATTTTATCTATCCCCAACTTCCATATTAAACACAGGTTCTAAAACAGGCATCGTCCAGAATGTTTTTCTTGTCAACCATTCCTGATCTTAATTGCTTTTTCTCCCTGTGTGTTCTCTAAAGCATGAGAAAGTTCATTGTACACCTCCCTATAGCCAACTTATCGATATATGTAGGTGATATATTAGTGTTCAGTATTTCACAATATTTTTTCAGTGGATAGTAACCTCTCACTGGGTAGAAGCCATGGTAATTGCAAAAGATTCCCCAGAATTGTTTCAGGAACTGTGTCTTAATGCACAACTTCAGAGAAAACAATAGGAACTTCTGGTGACTTTCCAGGTTCTCCATAGGTAAGTTCAGACCCTTGAAGAGAAAAATTTCATCTTCCATCCCTCAGACTCAGCTTGGATTTCGTATCCTAGAAGAAACTCATCCTTAAACATGGATGCAAATGCCCCAGCAATGATGTGAATGACTCTAACGCTCTAGCATTTGCATTTCCTCAAGCAACTATATGCATATCCATATCTCTCTTATGCACAAGGATTTTTCACTTTTAATTCAAATTGTAGTGTTGTGCTATGTGTTTTCACTTTGTCAAATGAGAGAGTTGAAAATAACAGTCTGGTCTCATTTGCTAGGTGATGATAAATCCCGCTTTCTGTTTGCAGCTATGACTGTATAACACCAGGACTCTTTCTTAGCAATCAAATGCACATTTAATTTTATTTTGAATTTTTTTATTTCACGGAAGAAAAAAGTTGACACAAAAATCACTTGAGATTACTCAAAATTCAGTCTATACTACCACGAATGTGAATAAGAAGAATCTACTGTCATGTACAATAATTGTTGCCATTAGTAAATTTCTAACATCTTGGTATGAGTCATTATTGTGTTTCTATCACTAACAAGGGACAC
The DNA here is from genome assembly GCF_049852395.1 of Peromyscus maniculatus bairdii. NCBI lineage: Eukaryota > Metazoa > Chordata > Mammalia > Rodentia > Cricetidae > Peromyscus > Peromyscus maniculatus. The sequence goes on along the minus strand of NC_134869.1, from coordinate 27,651,332 downwards.
TATTCTAGATTCTTAAAATGTACTGGCACTCAGTAATTATGATGCTAGTGGGGTTTTACCAAGTACTTTGAATGCATATTTGAAAGGATGGAATAAAATCCTATTGTAAAATTATTTTCACACAGCATAATTACTGATCACCCAGCAATGAGAGATGCATTTATTAATATTATTATGTTCTACCTTACAGTGTATGTGTGGGTTTGATTTTCATTCTTTCCTACTTGGTTTGGAACTCCCTGAGGTAAAATGCCTGCCTTAGGCACTTCTTTTAACACATAGAGAACCTAACACATTTCATAAAATGTGTTGCATCAAATTGTGCTTCATTAAGTCTAGAGACAGTTATTTTGAGGAGAATGGAGATCTATTTTTGTTGTATTATAATTGTACACCGTGATATTCATTAAAATGTTGGATCAATTTACATTTAGAAATACGTATTCTAGGCAACATTAATCTCTACAAAAACATCTTTATTAAGATTGTGCACTTTGGGTCAAAAAATGGCAAGTCTCATTGCTTTCAAGAAGTGTTTAGGTAAAAACCAAATGATAAGAACTACCCGGCACCTGCAGCCTTTAGGCAAACCTTCACTAAAGATTAGAAACTCTATATATCTAGAGAGTAGAAGTGTAAAATCATTTTGGTTTGCATGATTGCCCAACTTCATCTTCTTGATGTAGAGATATCTGTGTGAAATATTCCAACCAATCATTATTCATTGGCTATGTGACAAAAAATTCTTATCCTGCCTCCCAAAGGGTTCAGTCCCATGTCTTCTTTCACCCGTGGAGATGTTTGTTTTTTTTTAAAAAAAATGGTAAAGTCATCACTCATATAATCAGTATGTACAGAAGTTGTATTCCACTAATTAAAAGGAAAGCTAACTATATGTGTTTTTTTATTAGTAAATATACATATGGTAATTATGTTTCTGAAAATGTTGAGATTAGTTTATCTTGAACTTACATTTTCCTCTTGGAAGAAATAAGTGTTATCTTTCATGATTCAGTATTTTGATTTGAACCACTCTCATAATTTTATGTTATCTAATTCTATTCTTTTTTTTTTTCCTTGGTTTTTCGAGACAGGGTTTCTCTGTGTAGCTTTTCGCCTGTCCTGGAACTCACTTGGTAGCCCAGGCTGGCCTCGAACTCACAGAGATCCGCCTGTCTCTGCCTCCCGAGTGCTGGGATTAAAGGCGTGCGCCACCACCACCCGGCTATCTTCTTCTATTCTTACAAAGATGTAAGACAGCCTAATTTATAGAAAGTTAAAGTCACAGAACCATCTAGAATCAGCAAAGCTTAGATGCATACCTTGGGCAACTTTTCCAGATGGGGTATCTAATTTGGGAATGTGATCTTGTCATTTCATATTTACCAGCTTTCTAAAGAACTAACCTCAGTTTGTAAAAATGTGGTTTTATAGCAGTGTGATTATGTTTTTGTGGTATAAACTTTTGACTTCTCACATACTGATTCAGACTCTAGCTTCATGTCATAGTCATTTCACTTAGAAAGGGGTGAAAATTTCCAACTCAATTGTTTTTCTCAGCTCAGTGTAAGTTAAAGGCAAATGATTGTTTCTTGGTTCTCTGACTATTAAGGACACATGTCTTGATTTAAAAACCAAGCCCAATTCCGAATGAAACTGAAAACTACTGCCATCATTCAAGCATAGAAACTCACAACATCTGCTTTCAACTGTTCAGACTTGATTTCATTTTATTTGTTATTTTTGGTGAGTTCTTTAATTTTTGCTTGAGTGTAAAGTAGAATCAAGAATGAGAGTGGGAGGGACCTCAAGCCATTTTTGACAATGTGCCAATGGATCCCATTTATCCTTATCAAATCTCATCATAATTCTACTTGCTTGAGATGGTGGGAATGTTGGCATATCCACTTAGATTCACATGCAACTCAAATACAATAAATGATACTCTCTTTCTAAATAATTATTTTTATATTTTAATTTTCAGTGTGTGTGCTTGCATATTTGAGAGTGTGGGCATGGGCACATGTGGAGGCTGGAGGACAAACTTAAGAGTCATCCTCAGGAACAGTACCTGGTGCCTTGGAAACAGTGTCTTTTGTTGACCTTGTTTTGTTCAATTAGGCTAGACTGAATGCTCAGACAACCCTTGAGTTCCTTCATTTATTACCTCCAGAGTGCACAAACTACTGTGTTTGTCTTTTTTACATTGGCTATAGGGATTAAATTCATATCTTTGTATTTGCAAGGCAAGTATTCACTAACTGAACCAATCCTTCAACCTCTAGGAGTAGACAAGGCTATCTCCCAACTCCTATTCTTCCTATCTCATGCTCTTCAATATGAGACTACTAGTGAGTTCATTTGCTCTCTCTCTCTCTCTCTCTCTCTCTCTCTCTCTCTCTCTCTCACACACACACACACACACACACACACACACACACACACACATACACACAAATGAACAGAAAGCATTAGTTAAATGTTTGGAGATCAAGAATTATGATCACTTTTCTTTGGGAATGAGTTAAGAGATTCTTTGACTTCTTGGAAAAGGGAGATTAAAAAAGGTATGGGACGTTGTTGAGGAAAATAGACTTCTTGTTATATGGATATATTCTATAATCTATCTATCATCTATCTATATATCAATCACCTCTCTATTCTATCATCTATCTATCTATCTATCTATCTATCTATCTATCTATCTATCATCATCATCTGTATATCATCTTATTCAGTCTACTTTTGCAGGTAATGGTCAAACCAAGTATCTTGAGTGGGCTCCAAATGTGTTGCACCACTGTGAAACACCCTCAGTCTTTGTTTATCACAAGCAAGATCTCGCCATATAGATTGGAATATTCCTAAATTAAACGTGTAGTTTAGGATGCCCTCAAATTTGTAATCTTCCTATCTTCTCCCAAATTCTGGTATTATAAGCAAGCACCACCATACCCAGCTTGGCTATATGGGAAAATAATATACTATATATTCAGAAGGCCCCGTTGAAAGGTACAGGAAACACGGTGAGAGGAAATGCAGTTCCAAGTGAGAAAAAGTTGGTTGGATAGTGTATAAACAAGGAGGTAAGTTTCCAAGTTGAATCCTCTGTGGTGCACAAGATGTAATGTCAATCTGGATAAAGCATATTATAATTACCTGGCCATAGAGTTGGAAATGTTGACACCAACATAGACACAAGGCCTTTTTGTGTCTCACTAAAAAAGACCTCACAGTGATTTTGAAGGCTTTGGTAATTAGAGTGAGGGAATCTGTTGGTCTAGAACTTCTTGGTCTAGAACATTGTGTTTGTTTTTCATTATCAAGTTCTTGACATTCCTCATTTCCCACTCAAATTTTCCTTTTAGCTTAGATCCTCTCATTCGAATAAACCCTTGTTTTGCAAATGGCTTAATGGTGTTATGATAAGAAATTAATGCAATGGACAATATATTTTGTCCTCAATTAGGGAGAGAACCAAGATACCTGCAATGACTACCTAGGGCAGGGGAATAATGTTTCACTTCATTTAACACCGCTCCACTAGCTTATTGATTTTTTTCCAAATAAATCTCTCAACAGTTTTCTTTTTTTCTTCAATAAGTAAATTGCTTGAAATAAAACCCTGCTATTTTACAATGAGCTTTTGACCACTCGATAGAATTTGATGTCATGAATTCATGCATTGCATCTCCTTTCTTTGTGTTTTCAAAAACGTTTTGCTAAGTTTAACTACATTAAGTACAAATGGACACTAGGGTACAAGTCTAGCCAGGAGATTCTCTCTTCCATTGCCACCCACTTTGTATCTTGCTGGGTTCACTTATTAACACTTAAATTGCTTGACACATTTTCACTTCTTTATAGATCAACAGGAATAACATGAAAATCGATCCATGTAATTCAATTAGTGCAATGAATGCTCTTTATTTGAGTCAATGCTTTTTACTTGAGTCCAGAAATTTGGCCACCCTAATTTCCTGGGTTGTGATGAGCATGTTTCTTTCTAAAGCATCTTCTAAAGGTTGTTTCCATATTTTCCCATTCCTTTCCAATACCCCTCACTCTGAATCTTTGATCTATTGTTTTCTTGATATATTTTAACCAAAAACCTGAGTTGGAATGCTTTTGAAGGGAGGATTTGTGGTACATTTTAGAAAATCTTTTAAAATGTTAACTCACTGACAAATGGCCTAACATACCTTTATGTCTCTTGAGATTCAATAATCAAATCATTTATTCTGAAAGGTGATTTGTATGCTACTAATACTACAACTCTTTTTGGTCAAATAATATATTTGGCACTGGGAAAATACTGAAACATGAAAATACTTAATATAGTATTTGTCTTTCAAACATTCACTCACAAATGACAGAAATACTTCAATAGATAACACTACATGGTAAGAGGTGTTAAAGAAGTTGCACAAGATACAGAAGCACTGAAAACATAATCATTGGAAATCTTAGTCTTAAAATAGTCATGGTGTTTATATAATATTTTCCTTATATATACAAAGATTTGTGATTCAAGATGGCGGAGACAAGCAGACGCAGGTAGGCCTGTGGCACGCGGAGGTAGACGGGTCCAGCGGCAGTGGCTGACAGGGACATTTAGGCCCAGCGGCAGCTGGCAGAGACATTCAGGCCCAGTGGCAGCCCACAGAGGTGGACAGTCCCTGCAGCAGAGATAAGCAGACAGAGGTGGACAGGACCAGCGGCAGCGGCCAACAGAGACATTCAGGCCTGGCGGTGGTCCACAGAGGTGGACAGGCCACGCGGCGGAGACAGGCAGACGCAGGTCGGTGACTTGCGGAGGTGGAAGGGCCGGTGACAGTGGCCGACAGGGACGTACAGGCCCACCGGCAACCGGCAGAGACATACAGGCCCAGTTGCGGCGCGCAGAGGTGGATGGGCCCGGCAGCAGTGACAAGCAGAGGTAGGCAGGCCTGCTGCGGCAGCCGGCAGAGACATACAGGCCCATTGGCTGCCCGCAGAGGCAGACAGACCCAGCAGCAGCTGACAGGGACATACAGGCCCAGCGGTGGAGACAAGTGGACGCAGGTGGGCCTGTGGCGGTGGGCCACAGGGGTGGACAGGACCGGGGACAGAGAGGGGAGGACACAGCTTGGAATGGGGACGCCCCTAACCCCAACACCTGGGGAAGAGGCTATCTCCGTGGGTCAGAACCAGGGCGAGTCTGGACACTCCATCTGGGGACAACCCAGGGCCCAACTGCTGATCCTGTGAAACCCAACAACTTGGAGGTGTTGGTGAGACTACCCTGCTCAGCTGAAACCCATCTGGGAGAGGATTCAGATGCCTACCGTTTGAAGTCTGAAGAAACAAGATCAGCTGAGGAGTTGACAAATGAACAAAACGTGACCTGGGAACACAGAAGAAGGCTCTACCGAGTCACCAAACCAGATCACGAGAATCATAAGTATATAATTCACCGACTGAAATCAGCTGTCCCTGAAGAAACAGCCCAATAGCACCAATTTAACCAAGAACCCCTACTAAACCAAGACTAAAAATTAGAACAAGAGAGGCACTCTCAGACACAGACACCACCTGCACCACACAGAGGAAAAGATGAGTAGACGCCAGTGCAAAAATACAGGCAACAACATAAAGACCTATATGGCAACATCAGAACCTAGTGATTCTACACCTGCAAGACCTAAACATACCATGACAGAAGAAACAGAAGAGATCAACCCTAAAAATGACTTTAAGAAGATGATAGAGGCCCTTAAAGAAGAAATAAAACATTCCCTCAATGAAGAAATAAAAACTTTCCTTAAAGAGGTAATGAAAAACTACCTTAAAGAGGAAATAAAAACTTTCCTTAAAGAGGAAATGAAAAACTCTCTTAAAGAGGAAATAAAAACTTCCCTTAAAGAGGAAATGAAAAACTCCATTAGAGAGGAAATTAAAAACTCCCTTAAAGAAATGGAAGAAAAAACGAACAAAAAATGGGAAGAAATCAAATCAAGCCAAGAAAAAGCAATTAAACAGATGAAAGAAACATTCCAAGATCTGAAAAATGAATTTGAGACAATAAAGAAAACACATGCTGAGGGAATGCTGGAAATAGAAATCCTGACAAAACGAACAGGAACTACAGAAACAAGCATAACCAACCGATTGCAAGAGATGGAACAAAGAATCTCTGACACTGAAGACATGATAGAGAAAATAGATTCGTCAGTCAAAGAAAACACTAAAGACAAAAAAGTCGTAACACAAAACATCCAGGAAATTTGGGACACCATGAAAAGACCAAACCTAAGAATAATAGGGATAGAAGAAGGAGAAGAATACCAACTCAAAGGCACAGAAAATATATTCAACAAAATCATAGAAGAAAACTTTCCTAACCTAAAGAAAGAAATACATATGAAGATACAAGAAGCTTACAGAACACCGAATAGGCTGGATCCAAAAAAAACGTCCCCTCGCCACATAATAATCAAAACACTAAACACACAGAACAAAGAAAAAATATTAAGAGCCGCAAAGGAAAAAGACCAAGTAACATATAAAGGTAAACCCATCAGAATAACACCAGACTACTCAATAGAGACTATGAAAGCTAGAAGATCATGGACAGATCTCATGCAGACACTAAGAGACCACGGATGCCAACCCAGACTATTATACCCAGCAAAACTCTTAATCACCATAGGCGGAGTAAACAAAATATTCCAGGATAAAACCAGATTTAATCAATACCTGTCTACAAACCCAGCCCTACAGAAAGCACTAGAAGGGAAAATTCAACCCAAAGAAGCTAAACACATCCATGAAAAATCAAGCAATAGATAATCCCATACCAACATACACCACAGAAGAAACAAGCTGGTGTAGCTATCCTAATATCTAGAGAAAAAGGATGTTTCAAAAGAGAAGAAGTCTTGTGGCAATGCCTCAGTGGTCCAGGTAACTACCAGAACTCAGAAAAGTTGGTTGAACTTGGGATTGACTGGGAGGCCAAAGATTTAAAAAGCAGAAGATTCTCTCAAGACACAAGTTGTGTGATAATAGTGTGTTTTGTGTGTGTGAATGAGAATTTGTAAATGTTGAATTCTAGGCTTCGACAATCATTGTCAGTGCAGATTAAGCTGCAAGTATTTATGCTTTAAAACTTAAATTATAAAGCTAGTTACGTCTTTCTAACAACTAGTTTTAATGTTTATGAGCATATTTTACCTATATTACCTTTTCAGGATGTTGAGAAAGATGCATCACAAGCAAAGGCTGGAGGCTGGGGGCTAGATGGTTTTGAGGAAGAGGTCTTGGTGGACTCTTTCGTAGAGCAAAGGGAAGCAATACCTTCTGGGAAATGAGTTAAGTTTTAATCTAGTCTTTAGGATTAGAAGTCAAAAACAAAAATATTAAGGAAAGGAAAACCTAATTGATCTTTGAAGTATTGTTATATGGAATTGAGTGGGACTTTTGAGGCCTTTCTTCCAGAAAACAAGGACTTGGTTGTCAGGCCTATATTAGGCCTAAACCTTGGTGCCATGTAGTTGTACTTAAATCATTTCAATGGGAAGTGTCTTAGTGATTGGAACTTCTAGTGCAGTTTGGAGTTCTTCCATTTGAAAAATGTGATATTTGCATGGGATTGTTTGAATCTTGTTTTCTAGTCCATCCCCATCACCACCGTCATAGTCTGAAGGTAGATTTTTCTCTTGATAAAGAAACAAAAAAGGTGAACATCTTGTTTGTAAATAGGTATCTAGTAACTAGTGGTAAACTTGAAATGGTAGAATTCTTTAAAGCCTAATTCTAGATAGCCTTAAGAAAATATATCTTAATTACTTTTGAACCTGTATTCACCTTGTTTTTTTTTTCAAATATCTTAAGTTATATTTTCTTTTTCAGAGCTGCTTCTTATTTGGGGCTACTTTTTTTTTTTTTTAATTGAGGCGTATTTCATAAAAGGGTATATTGTTTTGATGAGACTTTTTACAACTGTGGCTGGATGTCTTTCTTTAGTCTTCCAAGAAGGGCCATTTTACTTTTTTAGAGTTACTTTTTGAAGTCATGAGGTCAACAACTTGGACTACTATGCATGTAAGTGCTAATGCAAATTAAAGCCCAAGTTGACCTCCAGCAGCAGTTCATTCTATGTTGACAGTGAGAGAACACTTTGCCTGTTAGGATACTGTTACTCGTGGACTGAAATGCTGAAGAAACCCCTCCCCCTATTTTGTTTTTTTGCAAAAATCAAGGTATATTCTAGGGTTTCCTGGTTGACCTCAAAAGATAAACTGAGATGATAGTCTTAGTTCAGAAATGATCTGAATGTAGATTTACAGTCTACGTGTACAGCTGGCTAAGTGAGATCGCTTTCACAGTTCTGCATGTATCCCATCGGCTCCCCATTAGTCACTGAACTCTTAAAACTGGTATTGTAACATTATTACAATGTTTTGCACCAATTTTATAAACTTTACAGTACAATATGTGTTCCTTTTCTGAGGCAAACCAAAGGTATATTTCTCAAGGTTCTGCTGCTATCAGCAGCGTTGATGGAAGATTTCTTATACATTTGTAATAGATAGAAATAAACCAGAAAAAAAAAAGAAGAAAAAAAAAGTGGTGGAGGAAAAGGTGAACACTGCAAGAATACTCAAAAGGGCTGAGAGTTGCAAACGCCAAGATTGGCTTTGCATAGTAAATGGAATAGAACAGCTCTGAACTATAGCTTACTTTTCCTGGTTTGGTCTGACAGAATGATTGAATGCTTTTGTACAAAATCAGAGCCTTAAAAACAGGGATTTGGTGAGATTGTAAAATGGTGTGCCACTTTGGCAAAACAGTCTGGTGGTTGGTCAAAATGCAAAACATTGTTACTCTGTTACTCAACAATTCTACCCTTAGGAATATAACCTCAAACTACTGAAAATGTGCACCTATGAAACATGTACATGAAGGTTTACAGCAGTGTGTTGCTAATAGTAAAAAAGTTAAAACAACTCAAATAGCTATCAAATACTGGAGAGAAATAAAATGTGGCTTATTCATACAATAGAATATTATTAAGACATAAAAATGAATGAGAAACTAACAGATTAAATGACTTTGGTGAACATTCATAATTTCATTTGTAGATCTTTCCATTTCTAATTTATAAATACATTTGGGTTATAAATTATAAATGTACTGCCTCCTGTCAACATTGTATACTTCTATTTGATGATTTCTGTGTCAAACATTATATGGAAATGTTTCCAAGTATTTTCTGTATTAACTGTGAATGAATAGAACAAAATAAATTGCCTGTGATGTTTAAAAAAAAAAAAAGATTTGTTTAGCATTTTGTACAACTCTCTTCATTATACATTATAAAGAACACTGTGTTTTGAGGTAAGTATTTTAATCACTCTAGTCCTAGCCTACTGACATAAAACTACTACCTATATCTGTACTCATCAACTCATTCACATATATACCTTGTTTGCACATTCTTGGGCTCAGTGGTATGTACTCAGAACATTTCTAGGCATGACTCAGAATGCTGATCAACAATCCAGTTCATTCTCTCCTTCTCTTGATTCTGTGGTCTATTTCTCCACATATATTGTTCAGATCAAAGGAAAAGCAATCACCCCACTGCTTTGTGGAAGAGAGAAAGCAAGCTCTGACCTGTTTACACCTATCTATGGCACCTTTTCAAAGGAAGGCTTATTTTCAAAAGCCAGATCTCCATCCTTTCAACCAAAAGAAGGAAAAAAAAAACTATAAGAAACTTCTTCTGTGATGCACCAGACTACATGTGAAGTTTCCCTCCACTGAGGATGGCCAACGTTACTAAGTCCAACTATCAAGGGCATTGCTTTATTATTGAATTTTCCTGCAAAAGATTAAGGTCATAAATTAACCAAGAAAAATGAGTATTGTACTAAAATAATTGCCAAAACAACAATTCTACCCTGTTACAGCTTGCTAAATGTCCTTTCCATCCACATAGTCTATCATGTTTATTACAATTTTTATTCTTGCCTATTAAGGTTATTTTTTTGGCCCCTGGAAGAAATCTGTTCTTTTATTACTTCTAAGTATCACAAACACTTCTTAAGAAATGTTTAAATTACTCACATGGGCAACCCTGCTGCTTAAAATATAGTCCAAAAGGCTACATAATTTTACTGGTACATTTTATAACCATATGAAAGAATAAATTGTACATGTTTTTATGTTAGAGGCTATATGACCATATTCTCTCCAGTTTCTATACAGGTCTTTCATCCATAGAACTACAAAATTAAGAGACCTTCTGTAATGAAATAAGCTCCTTTCATGTTTTAAGTAGCAGATTGATTTACAACTTCTTATTGAGATGAAGGTGCTCACATTATCCCCCACCCAGATGCTTTTCAAGTTAAATATGAACTAAGTGAGTTTGCCTTTGGTGTTTTATAATGTCAATGAAATTTAAAGAGCTTTTTAACAAATAAGATTGCTTGGAACCAGGAACTAGATCATTTTGTTTGGGTTTCCTTCCAACTGAAACTGTTGCACTGATTCAGGACAGGCTCTGCAGGAATCCAGGATGCTGAAATACCTGAGGGTATCACTCACCCAGTCCAAGTTGCCTTGCCCAACAAGACTTTCCTTGGAAATCATTTCCCTTTGACTCCTTCCTATAAAAATAGATAAGTTTCAGAAGCCAGATTGCTGCCATCTGGGGCATGGCCTCTCCCTTAAATGAGACCTTCTGCTCTCTCAATAAATTTCTAAAGCTTGACTTACATAGAATTTTTACTAGAGCTCGTCCTTCATGTTAGTTCTACTGTTCACCACCATCCAAGTCCCACTCATCTTCAGTCAGTTCTGTAGGCTTGAGGACACCCCCATTCCTTTTCATCTGTGGTTCAACTGACTTGGATAGCCATAAGTCATACTCATAATATACTTTTTCAAAGCTTAAGATTTAAATAACCTAACCAATGGGCATAACTAATATAAAAATAAGAATTCTTATCCATCATGGCATATCATTACCTGCAGCAAACAATTCAAGTTTCAACTGTTAACTTTCAGACATTACAGACCTAGAAACCAACACATATTGTTTCATGAACATGCTGTTAAATCTTGAAAAATCTCTTCTTTTTTTCCAGGGGATGCTTTGGGGAAAATATTGTTGGTAGTCTCTTGAAAGATTTGTCCAATTATAGTTATAATATGTTATATAAAGACTGAAAGAAACATTTCTTTAAAAGTGAAAAGCTTTTAAAACAATCATTTAAAAACCCCTTTAAGGTAAGACACTAGACTTTAAGGTAGGACACTAAAATGCTGCCACGCTGATTAATGTTACTCCCTTTGCTTACCTATAATATTGTTTTTGTTTTCATTTTTTAATCTCTATTATACCTTTTTTGACTGAATAGCTGAACTAAATTTTGTTATACTAATTATATCTCATGACTGGGGAAGTGTTTTATGTGGATGGAAGAGCTAGATTGTTTAACAGAAGTTGAAACCTAATTTTTATCAATGTAGTCTTGATATATATATATATTTGACCATGCCTTAGTCTATAAATAAAATGTTTATTATTTAGACTAAACAAGTGCTAAAACCACACAACTTAGTCCTTAATTGTCATATTGTCATGGCTGTGTTCCAAAATAGAAGACTGTCGTTGTTATTGGTAGTGGTGATATTTACTCTTTCTGGACAGGGTCCCATTCTCCAACCCATCTAAGAACTCATTATCTAGTCCAGACTCGCCTCACTCATCCTTCAGACTCAAGCCTGAAAAGTCTTAGAACCTCATTGTGAGCTCCCATGCCTGGTCAAATTATCGTTCTTAACCACTGAACTTTACATTTGTTTTTCAGTTAAGAAAAGCTGTTGTTGAATCCATCAGTGGAATGTGAGCAGCCCTGCAGATTAAAAAGTGTTTCCTACTACTAGGATCCACAAACACTATTAAAATGGCCTAGACATGTAAAACGTAAGCATGACACCCCCCCCCCCCGCAACTTGATTTTATTGATGACTCTCATAAAATTTAGTTACTTTGCCTTCCTATTTTCACACAATGAATCTGTTGGTGTGGTGGCGTCTTAATCCACTCTGGGAGTGTTAAAGCACTGGATGTTCACAAGGACATTGTATGGGAACTTTTATTCCAGGGTAGCCACATAGCAAACTTCCCACAGGGTTGGAAGTTCCTGTTACTAGGAAAACTGGCAGTGGGGTGTTCCTCTGATTTGTTTTCTTGTCTGACTACAAAGTATATTTGTATTTGCAAAAATAGCACTTACTGTCGAAAATATTTGTTCAGCTGATGAATGGAGAACACTAGTACACAGGAGTAGTCAACCTTTTTAAAATGAAAAGAGTTGGGAGTGGGAATGAGAAGGAAGGTAGTTCAATTCACTCAGAAACAGAAATAAATAGAATCAAAAATAATAAGAAAACTCCTACTACAAGTGTGGTATTTTACTCACTTTTGTTCATTTTGAGTTTAGGTCTTACTAATTGTGTTCAAGTATGCCCACATTTTCATGAAATACATATGAGAGCATGAAATATATAGGTGTGGTCTTTTATACAGAATAAACTGGACTATAGCAATTGCTGAGTTGATGTGACTCATGGAAAATTTGGCATAGGAAAATTCAGACCAAAGGAAAAATATCAGTTCTATTATTTTTAAATTTGTATATAAAATGATTACAGCCAAGCCTTCAGTTTTATTTATAAGCAGAATATACCAAGACAAATAAGTTCTATTTCATCATTTGGTTATTTCTTCATCAGTTATTAAATGCATTCAGTCTATTTTTGTCATCAATTCATTTCATATCTGTTTATCTTATTCTAAATTTTAACAGAATCTATTATTGCTAATGTTAAATTACAGTGTCATTAATATCTTGATAAGCTCATTGAGATTTGGAAATATTAAGTGAAAATGCATTTACCATACATAATTTATTGTCCAACATAGCTATCAACACAATACAAAATTTCTTACTGTCTGGAGTCCTTGGCTGTCTGGGACTGAGGCTTACCACTGCCCAGTATCAGAATATACTGCTGCATGTTGTATCTCTACCCTCATTGACTACTTGAGTGTTGTATCTATAAAATGTGTATCACTCTTCAACCATCATGAAGTTGAAAATATGTCAAATCACCATAAATCAGAGACCACCCATCTCTTCTGTCACACAGCTCTGTGTATGTTATGCTAGCATAGAAATGATTGCTGCATTCTGCGTTCCATAATCAGAAATTCTAAAATGCCATTTTTATTAAATTCAGCTCTATTCATCTATGAACATACTCATATCCCCTACAATATTTAGTTTATCTTCTTTTGTTGTATATAATAATAAATTGCTCACGTATGTTTGAATTTAAATGAATCAAATTATATCCATTCTACTCTTATTTTACATGTATATGAATACATTTTATTGTTCACAGGAGACTGTCACCTGAGATGGCTCCATGTTAGTAACACAGATGTATCTCATGAGATACATCTTACTTAAACACTGCACATTTTACTTTAATATATTGAGCTTTTATTAATCATTTAACTGATTCTTTATTTCTTCATTACTAGCTTTCTTTCTGGTTTGTTTAAATCTTAATGGTAAAATGAATATTCTTGAATTACGTGTTTCAATATGTTCTTGTGAGTCAATCCAAGATCACAAGATAGATGGGAAGTACTGAAGCAGATCACACACATTTTACATTTTTACACATTTGCCCAAATGCTCCTAAAATATGTGTCTCTTTAAATCTGCACAAATTATAAATGGTAGCTCTGCTGCCTAAAATCCCCAACTTTTCCTATCTATCCTTCTGAAAGACAAGACAGAATATCTTCTCTTGTTTGCCATTCATTTGTATGAATGAGACTGAGATCTGTGTATCTATCGATATTTCCTGAAAACGATCACCTTTTATAATGTTTTAATTTCTAATTTTAATTTCTGCATTTTAAATATTATCTTAGTGTGGGTTTGTACTTGTAAGAAATGAACTATTTGGAGCGTTACTATGGGTACAAATGCTCATCTTGGCTATTTTTAAACTTTGTGTATATTTGTGTACGGAGCTTTTTTTAATATGCATGTGTAACAGTCTAATCAACTTCTCTCCTTATTTGTTTCTTCTTTGTTTCATGTTGTATCTGAGACAAGGGCCCTAAAGCTCAAGGTGGCCTCAAATTCACTTTGTAGTCATGATCTTGATCTACTGATCTGCCTGCCTCCAGCTTCTGGCATAATTTCAAGTGATTTATTTGAAACAAGGCCAAGTAAGCATTTCATAGAGATAACTTCTGACAAGGTTACAAAAAGACCATGCATCTTGCTAATCAACCAGGCAGTGTTTCATGTCAGCATACAAATGAAGATCATTAATTGTGTATAGAATTTGGTCTGATGGCTTTCTTTTTTAAACTTTCCTTACAAACTAGTAGTGGTAATTTGATTGACCTAAGCTTATTAACACTAACATTGCATGAGCTATTGTCTGCCATGAAAAATTTTTGTTGCTGTTGTTGATGAAGTTTTGAGTTGAGTCATTTCATAGCAAGGTTTTGTTGTTAATTGCTTCAAAGACAAAGAGGATGTTTGGGTACAGTAACAGGAAACATCTGAATTATTATGCAAAGGATCGCATATATGACTGGATGTGTTTAGAAAGGAGAAAAACATTGTCAAGAGAGTCCCGGACTCATGGAAGAAATCAGGAGACACAATCTCTATTGGCAGATAGGAGACAGAACCTCTCCAGCATTGACTATTAGGAGTATGAAACAAACCTCTTTTTATTGCTTTTTCCTTTGATCCAATGGGATCATTGCTAAAAATACACATTACTCACTCATGTTTTTGGAGTGGGATAATTTTTTTATGGCAAATGTTTCCAAATCCACAATTTGGAAAATGTGCCAAGGGCTTGTGCTCTATATTATTCTGCAAGGGGTAGTACTACAAAACACTCAGTTCAGGGTATATCTGACAATATTTTTACTACTGAAAAAAAAGTCTTCAAAGCAGATATCAGATGCTCAGAATGCAAATCAAGTCTGCCTACTTCACACCTCTGAAGTTTAACAGTAAGGAATAGTATCATTGATAAATCTCTTACACCACATTAAAAATTTATGTTTAAGCTGACTAAGCAGGAAGTAAAAGCCGGGACTGACTGAAGGAGGGGTCGTGAAGAGATAATGATAAGACATCCAGTACAGAGAAGAAAGTCGGAAAGGAAATATGGAACAGATAGTGAAAGTTAAGACTAGGAATCAGAGAAGACTTAGTGTCTGAGGCAAGATGTTCTCTGACCACAAATTGGGGAGTGAATTAACACAGACAAGAGAGAGTCTAAAGAGGAATTGATGAATAAAGTTTCATATGATAAACTCAGGACAGCAGAAAGATGGAGCAAAAAGGGAACTAAATTAAACACGTCAGTTACCTGAGTATCCAGTATTGTTAAAAGAAATTTATTTACCCACTGATATGTTAGATAGTACAAAAATTGGCTAACAAAAAAGACAAGTGAAAATCAATACCTGAGAGATGTCCTCTAATCTCCATACATATGCCATTACATGAACAAGCCCTACACACACAAAAAAAAAACCACACATACACACAAATTAAACATATACACAAACACACACACATCAAACACATACATTAAATATAAACACAAACACACACATACAAATACATACAATACACACCAACACACACAACATACACAGAGAGAAGGGGGGCACTAACTAATTAATTTATTTATTAATTAAAGACATATTGGAGACCATAATTACAACATAGACTTTCACCTTTTTTTTTTTTTTTTTTGTTTGTTTGGTTTTTTGTTTTGTTTTTTTCGAGACAGGGTTTCTCTGTGTAGCTTTGCGCCTTTCCTGGAGCTCACTTGGTAGCCCAGGCTGGCCTCGAACTCACAAAGATCCGCCTGCCTCTGCCTCCCGAGTGCTGGGATTAAAGGCGTGCGCCACCACGCCCGGCAGACTTTCACCTTTTATTTGCCATCTTTGTGTAATGTATTGATGAGGCTAAGATCCATAAATTTATTGATTTACCTGAAAATTATTACCTTTAAACATTTTCACCTTTGCATTTAATATATTATCTTAGCATGTGTTTATATAAATGTTATATATCTGGAGGCCAGCTTTTGATACTCAATGAGCTCCAAGCAAGCCTGGGCAACAAAGTGAAACCCTACCGTAGTAAATAAATGCTGTATATAGACAACACAATAATCACTAATAATAAAAAATAAGATATCTCGTCTAGAAAATTATTTGAGTCCCTATTTTTTCAAGAATAAAAATTAATTCAAAGTATTTCTATTTTACGACTTTGGTACTATCACTAATCAATATCTGATTATTTTTAATTAAAAATTTAGGAAGTATTCCAATACTGCTTGGTTGGATTATCTTTGCAGTTCTTTCACTTAAATTATTCTTTGCTTCATAAGAAAATAATTGTTTATTTTTTTCAAATTTAACTATTTACATTTCTAAAGGGGAAAAAAGCTCATCTAAAGCCAGTAGATTTTAGAGTTCTGACAAAATTCTTCTCTTATCTAATAAATGACTTTTAAAATGAATGATCATTAAATCTCAAATTAGAATGCTATAATGTAGGCAAGTAGCATTTGAAGCAATAAATTATATGTGTAGTTCCCATCAATAGAATATAGTCAAAACACCAAAAGACCATATGAAGGATGCTGATACAAGATAGCGATAGTGAAAGGATGTGTATCATTCTATGAAATATGTATCAACCCTTCTCTATGCTCTGTTACTTCCTGTTGTGGTTTGTATGTTTGGTGTTTCTAAATCCCATGTTGGAATATGTAACAGTGTGTCATGAGGGCTCCCACTCACAGGTAATGCTTAATGTCTTTAAAATAGAGATTTTAGGAATGAGATCTTTCTTAGCCTCTTATCTGCAAATACTTGATGCCCTCACAAGGTTCTGATTTAGTCATCATTAGTTCTGTTGGAATTCTCATTCTCAGGACTGTGAGACTGCAGTTTTAGTCTCAGGAAATGGTCCATGCTGTCATGTTCTGACATAACAGGACATAATAAACTAAGCCTTGGTCTCACTAAATTCATGCATAATGCTGAAAAAGAATGACACAAAATGGGTCATTCACAAAGAACAGACTTAGTACTCACAGTCTAGAGTTTGTGAGGTCCAAGATCAATACCTAGTAGGTTTTCTGTTGGGCAAGGGCTGGTTCCTAAAGATGACCATGAGATATATCTTCTCATGACATAAGGAACCAATCAATATATTTCCCATATGGAGTACTAATTCCAGTTGTGAATTTTCTTCAAAGGCCCCACCACCATAGACCACTGCAAGTGGGAATTAAGTTTCAATATACAAATTGTAAAGGGAACCCAAGCATTCAAACCATTGCTGTTATGTTAAATGGCAATAAGCAGGTATATGCATAAATACACACACACACATATTTTTCATATATGTGTGTGTGTGTGTGTGTGTGTGTGTGTGTGTGTGTGTGTGTGTGTATGCCATGGTGACAAGACAGATGAGAAGTGGAGACATGGCAGAAAAGCAGGAAATCTATTGCATCCTTGAGAGATTTATTCTGAAATTTCTATAAGCACTTTTAGACTTCATATTTGATCAGGTGTTTAATTATTGGGTCCTAAGAGGAATGTTTAAAATCAATGTTTTATAATGAATGAAACAGGAATTAGAGCTTTCATTAGAGAAATCATTTTACTCATTTAAAAATCAGTGTTATACTGATATTATTTTTCTCATTTTCAACATGGTGTTCAGATGTACTATTGTCAGCTGTCACCAGAGAATAAAACTGGATTGCTTATGTATCAGGCCCAACTTGTTTGGTGTGTGGAAGTCCTTTCTTACTGATACCATTTATGGTCAGCACATTATCTTGACAATCATGACTTCCTTTACTATTTGCCCAAACCCCTCCTAATTTTCACATCACAAAAATGAAGTTACTATATTAATTATTATTCACCTTACACTCATGATTCAAACATGAACGTGACAGAATATCATTTAGTCTTGGGGTTCTAATTTTCTAATTTGCTATAGTGTTTTTGTAAGAACCATTATTTAGAATAATACTGATGGTATTGGAAGTTCCAATAAGATGTTTGGAAGAAACTATATTATGTGGCACCAAGAGAAGCATAATATAGTTTAGTTTCTATTCAGTGCTTTTTATTAACTAACTTAAAATCTTTTCTACAGCACTCATTAGATGTAAGTTCATATCATTCTGTCTTCTTTAAGATCCCTAATTCAATTATATTGCTTTTGCATCTCTTTGCTACCCAGTTGTTTCATCTGGAAATATGTTTTACCTTCAGATTCCAATTTACATAATATTTTTCTTCAAAGCTATTAAATGAAATGAAATTTGACCCGAGGAAGCTTCCATATTTTGAGTTCTAACAAAGTTTGACTCCCCTTAGTATACAAAGATACCAGAATCTTAAATATGAAGTGTATGTGTAAAATATGTAGTCGAGTCAGAACAGTCAGGCTTTAGCCAAGGACTGACCATCAGCTGATCAAATCTTGTCTGAGAAAGGGGCATGTATGCCTGAAGTCAAACAAGCCATCTCTGTGTGTGCTTTGTACTTCTGTGAGTGCCCTTCCCAGGTTTCCAGGTGGGAACTCTCTACACACCTTTGATGATTCCAGGCACCACCATATTCATAACTGTTTTTGCATAGACTCTATTAAATTTAATTAGCCTGAGCATTCTCTTTCTAGAACCATGGGGGGTGTATGTGTGGGAGTGTGTATGTTTAGTTGTGTGTGGGGGGGTGTATTTGTATACTTTATATAAATGCCTCTTCTTTCATAAGGATTGCACTACAAAGACTATGGTATTTTGATTATTAAATCACATTACACAAGATAACTAGTATGTAACACAATTACAAAGCATTTATGGTAGCTGAAACACCTGGTATACACAACTTAATATATTTTTTGTAAAATTATGAATACAAATAAAAGATAAGTTCTGTTGGACCTTCACACATGTATTTTAAAAAGAGGATTTTGCCAACTATATATTGAGTCCACAATTACCAATGGCCAACCACTGTCTGCTAAAGATTTCCATCCACCAATCACATTCTAACCCTGGTTGTCACTATGGTTTGTCACTTGATGGATGCATTTCTCTAAATCAATCTATTTCAGTGGACTAAAGATGAAATTCCATGCATATAAATTAAATAGTCTTCCTGCTACAAGTGGAAAATCAATTCTTGGAAGATACACAATTTCTATAACATCCTTCAATTTCCTTCAATCTATCTTGCCAGAAAAGGATGCATTTGTGTTAGTTTTGGTTTTTTCCCATTTTTAGTCCTTCTGCAGAGTCAGATAACATCTTCAGGTACAGAAACCTGGAGGTTGGAGAATGTGTTTATGAAAATCCACCTCTGTACTTCTTAGGAGGTATGAGATTAGACTATTTCTTTGCTTCTTGAAATAAAATGTGTGAATATACATTGCTTTCTCTACAGAAGGCCATACAAAAGTGTTTAGCTGGATCACAGAGAAGATAACTGTAGAAATACAATATTGCTAGAGGTTATTGTTCTTTTAAAGTGTTAGATCTCATGGGCAATCACATCACATCCCATCACATCCCATCACATCCCATCCCATTTGTCTTTCTGGATTTATTTCATCTCTCTTCTACCATTGACTCTATTTCTTTCCAAAACAAATACCAGTCATTAATTCTATTAAAAATTATGATTACTGAGTTGTGGAAATGCCTCAATTGATAAAGTGCTTCCCTTAGACAGACACACAAGGATCTATTTTTTCTAGTGCACTCAATATGACTCATTGTGCTTTCGTTAATAAATTTGTTTGTTTAATGAAACATGTAGAACCTAAAGTAATAAAATGAGACCAAATATAGGGACATGAAAGGCTTAGTATACAATGAATTAATATGTAATTTTTACAAACACACAGAGTAAAACTGTGCTGCTGGCAACAGTCTCATTTGTAAATGGACAATTATCACCCACACCCTATGAAAGAATCTGCCCGATTCTCCTCAGACAGTTAAGGAGTGCTAAAGAAATCTTTGGGCAGTCAAGAAAGCATGTTCTATTTTCTTCCTCTATAATTAGCTGTGATAATTTAAGTCATAAATTTCCTGGGAAGTAAGTTTCTCTTAGATGATTTTGTTTTGTAGAAAAATAACATTTGCACAAGTAAATTCTTTGTACCCTGGTTACAATTATATTATAGTATATAGGGGTATATCTATTTGTGCTCAGTCACTCAATATTCAAGTAATTCAATCAAAGCCTATGTGTTTTCGATGTGCTGGTAGAGCAGATATTTCCCTCATGATTTTTTTGGTGAGTTGAAATTGTTTTTCAGAATAAACAAATAGTTGAAAAGAAGAAAAGGCTAAGGAAGTAGCCAGGTTTCATAGAATACTTGTCTATCATGCACAAATCTCTAGATTCAGTCCAACATGGTTGCTTTCTGCAGGTGGAGTTCAAGGTCATCCTTGAGGGTTACTGTCTACTTGACAGAAATCTAGAACCACCTGAGAAGGCAGTCTCAATGAGAGATTGCCCAGATCATCTTGTTTGTGGGCATGTCTGTGGCTCATTGCTTAAGTTGCCTTAATTGTTGTGGGAAGATCCAGTCTGACCATGGGCAGCACCTCTCCTTGGAAGTCAGCTGAGTATTAAGTATGTGTGTATTCATTTCTCTGAGCTCTTATGTATAGATGTGATGTGACCAGTTGTCTCAAGCCCCTGCCACTATGAGTTTCCAGAAGTGATTGATTGTAACCTGGACTTGTATGCCAACGTAGAGTCATGTTCCATAAGATGCTTATTGTTGGAGCATTGTATCACAAAAACAAATGAGTAAGATACTGGTGTGAAACCAGTGAAACAACATCTGTTGAATCAAATGAAGCCCTCAGGACCACTAGACAAGGGAGCATTAAACAATGTTAAGTTTAACCTAAAAAGGAAGGTTATGTCATCAATAAAACCAAGTTTAAATCAATAGCATGATACTAAATTGAGTCTACACACACTCATACACACACCCATACACACATACACACTTCCATGCACACACAATTAGGTATGTAGATGGCCTACCCCTTAGCTGGTACCCATGGTTGTGACTTTCATAGGAAATGAGATTTTCACAAATATAAATAAGCTTTGGGAGGTTAATGGCGTAGGATGAGCCTCATTCAATAGGACTGGCATAATGGTTAATCTTGATTGTGAACTTGATTGTGTTGAGAAAGGCCTAGGAAATACTAATACACACGCTGATATGTCTGTAAGATGTTCTCAGAAAGGAATACATAAGAGGGGAAGCACATCCTTCACTCGGCATGGCTTCCTCTAAAGAGATAAGTGGACAAATGGACCCAAATCTGAAGGCAAGGAGGAAGCCATATAGTATTCATATGATTCCTCTTTGTTTCTTGGCCACCAAGAGGTGAGAAGCTTTTGACCACACACTGCTGCCACCAGATGTCTCTGCCTCACCTTGGGCCAGGCAGAATGCATCTACCCAAGCTAAAACTGAAACCTATGCAACTGGGAGCAAACATAAATCTCTCCTTCTTTTAAACAGTTTCTCTCTGATGCTTGTCAGAGCAGCACAGATCTGACAAACACAGCTTGTATCCTTCTGATAGGAATGAAGACATAATGCCCTTTCAGCATGGGGCTGTGTGGTGATGGACACATATTCTAGAGTACTGATAGCCAAAGGACAGTGAGGAATGATGGCGACACCAGATGTTAAGGAAAAATACCTTCTCCCTAAATCCTATCACAAGAGCAAAACCTTGAGGGCATACAGGTTTTGAAATGCTAGAATCCAAAGACATGAAAACTGTCCTTTTTTGCTTTGAAGACACCTATTTTATTCTGATTTATTACAACAGTTTGAGAAATTAATTATTGTAACCACACAGGTGTTCTCTTTCTCAAAAGCTTCTCTTTTTTTTTTTCCCGCTGTGTGATGACATATTTTGCCATCACAGGCTATACTTAACACTGGGGATTTCTTCAAACCTTCTTGCCTAGCAATTTAGCTTCCAGATGAGCTCAGTTCTTTTTGCTCATGACCTTAAAACTGAATAGGACTCAGGGGAGGCAATTTCTTCTCCAGGAAAGCTGCCTTCCCAAGTTCACCTCTGTGTAACCTCTCCCTCATTATGAGCCAGAAAGCAGTTGCTTACTGTTCAGGGAGTGGTTCATACCAGCAAATGAGCAAGGGACAGCTTAAACCCTCTCTTCATAGGGTTTTCTCAAGATACTGAAATGACTCTAAAAAAAAATCTAAATGATTTCCAAAGGAAAACATTTTCTCTCTTGGAATGTAGTACGTCAGGAAAGAAGCCAAGAGAAGAAAAATTAAGTGATAATTTTTATCTACCCCCCAAATATTTCCCCATTATCAAGAATGTGACTATGAAGTAAAGAACAGAACAGCTATTTGATGTTCATGAACTGAAGGTTTTTATCTTTCTCTCTGTCTGCTATGTACACAAATTCATAGGGTCGCTTATCAGATTTCCTGCATATCAGATATTTACATTAAGGTTCCTAACA
Organism: Peromyscus maniculatus bairdii; assembly: GCF_049852395.1. Taxonomy (NCBI): domain Eukaryota; kingdom Metazoa; phylum Chordata; class Mammalia; order Rodentia; family Cricetidae; genus Peromyscus; species Peromyscus maniculatus. The sequence continues at coordinate 27,628,630 of NC_134869.1, read as the reverse complement.
GTAGCAAAATTACAGTTATGAAGTAGCAATGAAAATTATTTTATGGTTGGGAATCACCACAATATGGAGAACTATGTTAAAGTATTGCAGCATTAGAAAGGTTGAGAACCACTGTGCGAAGGCATTCTAGTGTCAATAAATCCAGCATGCATACTCTGAAGATTGAATGATGTGGTTTCTAATATCAAGGCGAGTTAAATCAGAGCTTTACTGGCTTATTTCATTACTTTTGCCTCACTGCATGGTGTTGAGTGTCATATGGTCTTCTCAATCTATGAACTGGACCATTCCAGGGCTATTTTCTTTTCAAATCTGGAGAAATAGATATGGATCTACTTCTGGAAGATGTTTTTAAAGTGATAACATTTAAAATATCTTTTTTAAAAAAAATTTATTTTATGTGCATTGGTATTTTTCCTGCCTGCATGTCTCTGTGAGAGGGTATTAGATCACCTGGAACTAATTGTGAGTTCTCATGTGGGTGCTTTGAATTGAACCCGGGTCTTCTGAAAGAGAGGCCACTGCTCAAAACTACTGAGTCATCTCTCCAGTCCCCTCCCCCTAAAATATTTATGTTTAAATTTAATTTGTCAGTAATTACTTTCTTTACAATGCTTCACATTTGTGAGAGTTGAGACTCTCTTTTTATAAGAACAGATGTAATTTATTTTAAGTTATTATACATACAAGTAACATTATTCAAACTCAGCAGTTTACACACACACACACACACACACACACACACACACACACACGTGCATAATAACAATAAAGTGAAGTAAACTTTCACTTTAGCCACGAGTCTGAAAGGGGTAGAGAACTATTGGATGGTTATGGTTTGGCAGGAGGAGGGGAAAGGGAGAAATAATATGGTTATATTATAACGTCAAAAACTTTAAAAATTACTGGGAAGAAATTTCAGGACCTTAAGCTAAAATTCAGCCTAGAAAATCCATTCATTTTTTTTAATTTAAAATGATACTCTGAAATATTTACCATCGCATATAAAAGAAAAAAAGATCAGTAACTGAATGTGAATTTCAAAAAGGATGCTACTTTTGTTAGATTCTCTTGGCAAAAATCACTAAATGAAGAAATATCCAATCAAAATTTCATTGCTTAAGGTGAATAGAAAGGTTAATCTTCTTGAAACTTTAAGCAGCAAATGGACATATTTTTGAACCCAGTTTTCTTGTGGGAATTGTGTATTCGTTCTTCATTTCAATGCACTTATGTGAGTTACTTTTCTAGGAACAATCAAAACACACTCTATATGCAGAGTTATTATTTTTATGACCCAGAATTTTATGTTTTACTTTGCTTAAGTCAGACACCCCTTTAGTCAATGAGATAGGAACCACCACAGAGTTAAGTAATAACTTCTAGAAACTATATAATTATTTAAATTCCTAATCACTTCATTTGTATCTCTGTACTACATGAAAGGAGATGGGGGGGAGGAAAGGCAAATGGAGGAAGGGAATAAGAGAAGGAAGCAGACACTAAGAATGCTGATGTTGTCTAAAGTTGTGAAGTCGTATACTGAAATGAAAATCAGTTTATAGGTGGAAGAGCTAAAGAAGAAAAACAAAACTGGTATTCAGGAGGAAAAGGATGACCTTATAATCCCATGAGTCTCTACCTACCTTTCACTAAGGATGCTCAGCAATCTCTGATGTACATATAATTATCAATATTCCAAATCATCTTATTGCATAATGTTTACAAGCGCAGCATAACACACACACACACACACACACACACACACACACACACACACACACACACACACACATGTTCACGTGTGTCGTGCACATGCGCACGCACACAGAAACAAAACAAATGGAACAAAATCATATTTTTATTTTGTGTATAAATATCCAATATAATAGATAAGAAATACTTCCTCTCAAAAAAAAAATCCTCAAAGCTTTATTTTTGACTGCATCTATGACAAGAAAAAGTCATTTCTACTATATAACCTATGGTTTATAGTATATAAAAAACTACTTTGTATTTAGATGTTGGATGGAATTAACCAGGATAATAATTCTAACAAATATTTATCTACATCTTCTTAGAATATAGTACTTTTCCTGTAATAATTTCAAGTGTCCTTTTATTTAACATTTTTTTTCATTTCTTTTTATATGAAAACTTTTTGAGATTTTCTGGTTTCAACTGAATTCCAGGAAACACAGGCTATTCACAGTGATAATGACACACTTTCCATTTATCTTCTCAGTCAGGAAATGCAGTTAAAATATATTGGCTTCAGTGCTTATGCTTTACAGAAAACTGTCTTTTTAACGCCTTATAAAATTTTTGCCCTCAAGTTTCTACAGTTCATAATGAGATAATGCTTTTGAAAAGATTCTTTCAAACATATAATCAGGACCAATACTTGTGTTGTTTTTTTTTTTTAAACTAGGAAGTTAATAGTCAAGGATAGGACTGTTTAAAGTGCTTTTCATAATAACTGAAATCCAAAGTTAGCTTATGATATTGAGAAGGATTTGATAAGATAATCATGATTCAACCCTTTAAGGAATAGTATCTGTTTATTTTCAGATAAATTTATCTAATTCCCAAGGCATTTTGTATGTCACAGTTTAATTTTAAAAACAAGCTTTTTTTCTGTGTCAGCTGTTCTGTTCTTTCTTCCGACTGGACTGTGGAAATTACATTGGTTGCTGGTGTCTCAGGACTCACTTTGGAGGAAGCACATTGACCTGGTTGTCCATTGCTGCACTCCCTGTTCCTTTGAAGATGGGCACTTCTGATAGAAACCAGTGTAACCAAAAGCCACCACGCTCTGACTTTGCTCCTTGGGCCAAATCCTTTCTCCTTGCTCAGTTCTCACACTAAGAATTTCTCTGAGTAATGAATAAAACTTTTATTTGCCTTTCCCATAACTCACCTCAAACACCCCTCTAATTATCTTGTTTCCTTCCCCCATAATTAGCACTAATAATTTTATTTCAGTGAAATGCATTAAGGTTTGTTTATAGAAAAGTATACCGTCAAACAGTATTTCACTGTCCATTATAACACATATTTTAACACTACACACTTTTATGGATTTATTCACCCCTATTTCACCAAGGAAGAACTGGGAAATAGTCTTCTGTGTATTCATGATGAGAGATGGAAAGCAAAGTGCTTTGGGGGATGTTTTGATGAATTTACTTTTGAAGACCTAATTTCCTACATGTTTTGAGCAATTTTTGTTGATTTGAAAAGTATATAGGATTTTAAAAATTTATTAAATGGATGTGATTCTGTATATGTGGTATGCATATATGTTATTTTAAATAGTTTGATATGGTGTTCATTTTATACAACATCCAGCTATCAAGTAATGTTACACAGAATTATAATGCCTTTCAGGTGCTTCTTAAAGTGTCATCTTTACATACAACCAAAATAAATATTAATACATTAAAGATAAATGTCTTGATTCTGAGAAATTCCACATAGATTCATATAACCCTAATACTATATATGTTGGATTTACATGATAATTATAGTCTTATTAATGGGCAGGATTAGAAACAATAGCTTGGGGATGAAGGAGATTTCTCAGTGGGCAGAGCCCTTGCTACACAAGTTTGACCATCTGAGTTTGTATCGCTAGTCCTCATATTAACGTCAGAGGCAGTAGTGCATGAGTCTGTAATCCTAGATCACCCTATGTGTGGATAGGAGGCAGAGACAGGGGAATCTTGAGAGGCAGCTAACCTGTATAACCTGCATGAAGAACAGGTTAAACCCTGTCTCAAAAAAGGTAGAAATGAGGGCTGGCACCAGAAGTTGTCCTCTGACAGTACATGGACTGTAGCAGGAGGGGTGTGCTTCACACACACAGACACACAGATATGCAGACACACACACGGGGACACACACACAGACACAGACACACACACACACACACAAAGTAACACCTAATTTTGGATTACATATATAAAGCAAAATAAAGTATGAAGTTATTGAGCAAAGTTAAAGCCTTGACTACATTGAAGGAAAACACTGAAACACTTTCATAGACAAATATTAAAGAATGAAGTGACTTTTTGGAATAAATGTGCCTTGAACCTCATTTTTTGATCCATCTGAAATGAGAATTCTATCTATCTTAGTATTTAATGAAGCAAAAACCTGAATAGACATTTCCAAGAGGGAGACATGCATAGGGATTTCAGGTATGTGAAATAGTAAGAAGGCCAATTAAAACCTCAAAGACATGTCACCTCACAGCTGTTAGGGAAACAAATGCCACAAAGATCTAAAGAAAGTGTCATATATTGAAATTGTCATGTGTGTTTAAACTTACTCACAAGCTGGCTATGGAAGCAGGATAGGTTTTCCAATTTCAGACCCAAGCACATTTGTTCAACATATCTTCCAAGGTCTGTTGCCTGGTGCTTGCTTTACAATCTGACCTTATAACAAGGAAAAGGAAATCAGAAAAGCCTCTAGGAGTATTAAAAACATTGCAGCCTGGCTTATAGACAGAGAGAAAAAAAACATTGTCTCTAGGAAGTACTATTATTTATTCTACTGTATAAAAATATCTTCAGTGGAGACTGAGGAGCTGGAATCTGTTCCACAGAGAGAACATTCTTAATTGGAACTCCAGCTGACTTCTTCAACTTGGCTTCCCCTGCCAGTTTCTACTGGATCATGTTGATGTTACTATGCTCCCACATCCAGCTAGTCTAGTTGACTCTGCTCCCACATTCAGCTACTTTGGTTGTCTCTGTTTGATGTTGCCAGTGCCTGGTTTCTGGCACTATACTGTCTGTCTGTGTCTTCTATCTATCTGCTCTGTGCTAATTGTTCATTTACATTTCCTTCTTTAATGTTTGATAAACTCACTCATTTGAGACTGAAAGTACAAGTAAGGGAGACCAGATCATTTTCCAGTCAGTACAGAACAATGATAAGTGTGGACAATGAAGGGGCATCCGTGTACACTGTTGATAGCAGAGCAGATTAGTATAAGCTTAGTGGAAAGCACTCACGAACTTAAAAATAGAGCGACCATAGAATCTAGTCACCTGATTTTGGTTTGTATAAAAAGAAGTGAATTTTTTATCTTCAGTGATCTTCACTCCCATGTTCATCAAAATGGTAATCACAAGACTGAACATAGGAGTGAGCCTGATTAGTCTCCTGTGGTTAATAGAATAAGAAAATGAGTTAGCAATATCCAGTTCCATCTGCTTTCTATACATCATCCATCTATAGATAGAGCAAAGAATAATATATGTGTTTTGAGTAAAGAAGAAGTTCATACTTACAGAAGGATAAACACAGGAGACATTATGCTAAGGGGAATAACAAACACAGACAGATAAATACTACATAGTCTCACTCATGGTCCAATAAAAAAATCAGATTCCCAGAAGCATGGTACAATAATAGGTTAGAAATACAGCAAAAAGGGTACCAACTAATTAGCCAGTACAAAATTTCATTTAGCAGAATGAATAAGGTGTGGTTTATAACATACAGCAGCATGATTACAGATAATGATGCTTTGTGTATGTTTTAAATTTCTTAAAAATTGGTGCTAAATACCTCCAAGTGCCAATCATAACCATGTGAGGAGATAAACATATTAATTAACTTGATTGAGACATCATTTCAAATACACACATATATCAAAGTACCACTTTGTAATCATAAGGATATAAAGGTTTTTCTTTTAACTATATCACAATCTAAAGAAAATCAGAAAGTAAAGGCAATTAAACAAAGAAAGTGCAGGCAAGAATATAACCTTCCTCTGACTCATGAATAAACACTGCTGAGAGAAGAAAATATTAGGGTATGCATTAACTCTCAACTTTTTCCTTGACTGTAATATTTCTGTGGTGATATTCTCACTCACTAAGACTTCATTGTGTTCTAGTGCCCTGTGATCTCAGAGCACAACCTGCCTGGTGTTTTAGACTCACTTTCAGTTGTCTCTTTGCATGTCTCTCATTGTCTTATTCCCTTACCAAGATCTACCGATAGTGTCCATTCAGTAGATATTGAACCAAAGAAAAGCAAAAGAACGACAAAAATGAAATAAAATGAAAAAGAGAGGAAGAGAGAAGAGTAGCACATGTTGTGAAGAAGAAGACATTAGCTGGAAAGAAAGATCAGTCTATTTGTCCAGTCATCACCTGGGCAGGGAGTTGGGTGCGGTTAACTCACCAGGCAAAATGACAGGCAATATAGGCCAAGTGTGAAGCTGGAAAATGGAGTGAAACAAAAGGCAAATTAACCTTCCTTACTCTGGAAAATTGCTATCGATGATAATCATCCAATAGAATGTGTACACTGATAGAGTATACCCTCTTATTCCATGTCTGTAGTTATTATTCTGTAAAGATATCTTCATAAGCCGTACGTTGATGTAGACACTAGATAGAAATCCACTCTCCCAAATGTGAAAGCTTGTCTTGAGTTCCCTTTGCAGCAGTGCACAGAAATAATTCAGTAGACTCTAAGTCAGTCCAACAAAAGTAGTATTTGCTGTTTTTTCATCTCTCAACACAGTATTTATTTTACTTCCCAGAGACTGTGATTATTCCTCATGTTAGCCATTCAAAGACCATCGGTGGCTGTCATGGGTTTTTCTTTCCACCCCACTCACCTCTGTGTACAAGGACAAGTGAGCATGCATATACATGCGCTTCCAACATACCATAAAGTATACTATTTGCTTCTCTGATCAAGTATTGACCTTATACATCAATACAATTATTATCCACCTGTCTTAGGGTTTCTGTTGCTGTTAAGAGATACCATGATCATGGCAACTCTTATAAAGAAAAATGTTTCATTGAAGGTGGTTTACAGTTTCAGAAGTTTAGTCCATTATCATCATGGTGGGGAGCATGGAGGTGAGGAGGCAGACATGGTGCCAGAGAAGGAGCTGAGGTTCCTGCATCTTAACCCCTACAGGCAACAGGAAGTAAACTGTGTGTCACATTGAGGGAAGCTTGAGCAAAGGAGAACTCACAGTATACCCCTCACAAGGATACACTTCCTCCAACAAGGCCACACCTACACCAACAAGGCCACACCTCCTAATAGTGCCACTCCTTATGGGGGGCATTTTCTTTCAAACCACCACACCATCCTTTGACTTTACTTTCTGATCTCTGGATTTTGCTAACAGTATACATTGTATGCCTTCCTGTACTCACTGAACCTCCTACCTTGGAATCTACCTACAAATAAATGGGTTCATATCTTCCTAAAACAGAACATCTGAACTATTGGATCAGGTATTTAAACTATTGGATCTGACATTATTTTCTTCATTCTCTGTATGGTACCTAGCATCCACACAAAAGTAATATTTGTTATATAACAAAAGCTACATAGACATCAGTGCACAGCTCCTGCTACCCAATTATGAACTAAACTGTATATGTTACAAATTCATTAGATTGTAAGAAATCCATGTATTTTATTTTAAATATATAGCTTAATTGAAAATAGATTCTTCTCTTTTTTAGTGTTATAACATTTTTATATTATATTGTTTATTATAATTAATTTTTAATAAACATTGAATAAACAAGATCAATAAGATTCATAAAAAAGTCAAACTTACTATCAATCCAGATTCTTCTCTTATACAATACATCCCAGCCACAGTAATTCCTTCCCCCACTTTTCCTAGATTCCTGCAACCCATCTCATCTTTTCCCCAGATTCATTCTCTCTTCAGAAAATAGGCTGCCAAAAAGACAGCATCCCAACAGGATAAAACAAGATAAAACAAAGTGAAAGCCCTCATGTGGAGGCTGGACAAGGCAACCTAACAGGAAGAAAAGAGTCTCAAGAGTAGGCAAAAGAGTCAGAGACACACCTGCTCCCACTGTCAAGAGTCCTACCGAAATATCAAGCTAACAGCCATAACATAAACACAGAGGTTCTGGTACAGACCCGTGCATGCCCCATGCTTGTCGCTTCGGTGTCTGTGAGCCCTGTGTGAGACCTGCTTAGTTGATTCAGTGGCCATGTTCTCCTGGTGTCCTTCATCCCCCCTGATTCCTATAGTCTTGCTTCTCTCTCTTCAGTGGGGATCCTGATTTCTGAGAGGAGGCACTGTTACATAGACCTCCAATTTAGACTCAGTTCATAATGTCTGGATGAGGGTCTCTGCACTACCTCCCATCTGCTGCTGGAGGAAGTCTATCTGATGATGAGTGGACAAGGCAGCAATTTTAGGATTCTGGACTAGCCAATCTCTAGTTCCTGGCCATCCATGTGGTGTCAGACATGAACTTACTCTCCTGGCTTGGCCCTCAAGTCACACCAAACATTAGTTGGCCACTTCCACAAGTTCTCTGCATGTGCAAATGCTCAATTTTGTCATTGAGAGGACTGCCTCTCAAATTATGCTCTTTTTTCTTTGTATTAACATTATTCCTTTTATTTACTTACTTATCACGATTGCTGTGTTGGTCGTACTCATTGATGTTTATTGCTGTGTGATCTGTTATGAAGCAATATAGATTGAACATTTTTTGTGCACAAGTAGAAAAGCAAGACAGTCACAAAGAAATAACGTGAGAAGTAAATCTTTCTGCATTATGTGTCTGTATGCCTCCTGTCTGGTGAATCCCATTAAAATGGATTCAAATGTAGGAGTAACAGCTCTCTTGAGAGAAATGTTCTGCTAATTGTACTCTGTAAGTTAGAGAGCAAGGTAGAGCTGGGAAAGAATCAAGCTGCAACATGAAAGTCATAAAAAAAAGAATAAAGGTAAACACAGCCCATGCAAGTTCTGTGTCTTCTCAATTTATCTCCCCAGGAAAAGAGAGTGAATGGAATCCATTTCAGTTGAAGAAAAGATTCTCATACTTGGACGTCTCTTTTGGTAATGGTTGGCATTTAAAAGAGTATAATAGCCGTCCATATTATTTTTGGCCAGTTTATAACCCTTTTATATCCAAAATTTATTTTACCTTTCCTCTTAGTGACAGAGAGGAAGGGGTAGTTAAGCAAGGGGGATAAGTTCCCATAAAACATTCTTATTTTTATTTTATTGGCACTCTCTATGAAAGGCACATCATAAAGAATTTTCTATATTGAAATTTAAATCTATCTCCAGTTTAATGTTTACTAGACAGTAAATAAAATAAATCACTGATTTTATTCAATCACTTCTTTCACACATTTACCATAACCATAAATTTGTCCAATAAATTCAGACAGAGACCTGAATAAGTACTTGTGATTGCCAAAATTGTAATTCTTGAACAAATAAAAGCTTGGCTAAGTTTTAAGCCGTTAGAAATAATACATGATGTAACAAAGTAGTTTTATTGAGAGGAAGCAGATGAAAACACATTTTAATGGAATTGTAACAATTATGCTTAGTTTAACCACTTAAAGAAAATTCTAGAATGGATGCTTATTTGTTTAAATCATAGCATATATATATATTCCATAGAGTGATCTAGATAAGCAGGATAAAATGTTGTTACATTGTAAATGATGCTAATATTTTTAGTGTATAAAATTTGTATATTGTATAATTTATCTTGATCTTTCTGAATCCCAGTGCAAGAGCAATATTGACATACAATTAGTTTTACAGGAGCAGAAAAGGGAGAATCTATTTCTTCCACAGAAAAATTAAAAATTACCTTAGAGTCTGAAGTCTACCAATTTACACATTTCTCTGCAACTTTCTTTGTCCTAATTAGGTTTCTATTGATGCGATAAGCACCATACAAAAAGTACATTGGAGAAGAAGATTATTTCAGTTTATACTTGTAGTCCATCGCTACAGGAAATCAGCAGGAACTCAAAGAAGGAAGCTGGAGGCCAGAACTGAAGCAGAGGCCATGGAGGAGTATGGTTTACTGGGTTGCTCTTCCGTGGCTTGCTCAGTTTGCTTTCACATAAACCCAGGCACACCTGCCCAGGGATGGTACTGCCCATGGGGAGCTTGGCCTTTTCACATCAATCATCAATCAAGAAAATGCCCACATGAGTGGGCTCTTCTGAGTCCACTACTTATGATGTGATACCTCATGCAGCCTTGAGGCAGGGTAGGGCTTGAACTTGACTCTATTGGATGTGCCTCCCCATGGGAGCCCTTCCCTTCTTGTTGGGGGAAACATGGGGTTGGGTTGGGACAGAGAGGCTGGGGGATTGGAGGAGAGAAGAGGGGGATCTTTGATTGGTGTGTAAAAATGAATGAAAAAAATCCTTAATAAAAAAAAGAAAATGTCCACATAGACATTTTTTATTTTCTCCGTTGAGATTCCCTCTCACAAATGACCCTAGCTTGTATCAAGTTGAGAAATAAACAAACAAACAATAACCCCACTAAACCCTTTTATTACTATTATTTCTAATATTTGTGATTTTTTTTCTATTTTATTGGTCAGGATCTTTCACACTCTTTCAGGTTGACTAGGACATGTAGCAAAGGTTTAATATTAACATTTGACAATCTTTTTGTTTCATTCTTCCAGTTCTGGAATTACCAGTATATGCCACCATACTCAGGCTTATGTTTTAATTCTTAGTCAAAGATTTTTGGTAGTCTTATAATTGATAGTTAGTGTTTCTGTTTTTATAAGAATAATTTTGGGGGCTGGGGATTTAGCTCAGTGGTAGAGCACTTGCCTAGCAAGTGCAAGGCCCTGGGTTCGGTCCTCAGCTCTTAAAAAAAATAAAAAATAATAATTTTGATAACATATTGTATTAACATATAAAATAAAATTCTAATGTACCTTTATACATCCCTGACTTGAAAATAAGTGAAATAGTTTTACAATGTGTGTCATTTATATAGAAGACATTGTTGACAGGTCACAATGTTCACATAAATGAAATCATTCTGGTTCTCTTACTAAGAACCTACTATCCATAGGTGATCTATCCATACATATAACAATAATGCAAGCTTATATTATTATGACTTTTCCCCTCAAAGTAACTTATGTATTAAAATAGCAATTGACCAAAAAATATGAAATACATCTGGAGATTTGAAAACATAGTAAATGTCCCTTCATATTTTACTCTAACGTTTGACAGTATTCTAAAAAACTAAATTCAATTTACATAAACAAACTATTACCTGGTTTAATCTTATCAACAGGTAACCATTTTTAGTAATATATAATCACTGAAAATTTCACATTGAAGATGATTATCATAATGAAGATGGTTGTGTCGATGAATCATGCATTATCAAAAGGAAATTAAATCATAACTCCTGTAACTAAAAATGCAAGATTTATTCATTCATTTTGTTTCAAATAGAGATGAAATTTGCTAATAAAGTGGCTATGTGAAGTAATTACTATTCACAAAAATGTTAATTTTTGGTAATAATACACCAGAATAGGATTAAACAAAAGTAAAAATGCCTTACATATAATAAAATTTATATGCTGTCATACTTAGCAACTCAATAAGAATATGGAACTTTACTTAATTACAGCCATGTTACTCACCTCTTACTCTAAGGCTGCCATTGCTTCTTTAATTAGAGAATGGGGTATGTGTTTGTGTGTGTGTGTGTGTGTGTGTGTGTGTGTGTGTGTGTGTGTGTGTGTGTATACAATGAACTGAACCTAGGGATTTGTGTATTACTAACAAGTGTGCCCACTATTAAGCTATTTCTCACTTCCTTCTTCATATGTTTCATTTTGAGATAGGATATCACTGAGCTGACAAGGTTGATCTTGAAATCACTCTGTTGTCCGCACATTCCTAAAACTTGCAATTATCCTGCCTCAGATTCCCATACATGTAAGACTGCAGGCCTAAATCATCAAGCCTGAGTACTGGTTTTACCATGATGTAAATGGAGCATTTATTCTTAAGTGTTTGTCCTTTCTTGCTCAGAAAAAGTTCTGTGATGTGTCTATTCATTCAACCTCTAATTGTAATGATTTTGGGACATGTTTTCTGAACACATGATACCTTGGCAGTTAAGAAAAATAGTAAGAGCATAAAGGACTTTTTCATCCCTTATGTCCTGAAATAAGCCCTCATAGCTAATTTATTGTCCATCAAAAAATATGGAACACTATCATCCCGAATGTGCCTTTCTTTTGAAATGTAACTGTTTCTTATTGCCTGGTATGATCATCAGTCATCATAACGCAGAGAAGCCATAGAAACCTATAGAATGTGGTGGCCCACAGTCAAACTATGGCAGTGGTAGTAAGTCTGTCAACAGAGTCACAAGAGCCTAACTTGTGGCTCTAGCCATCACTTCCTCCTAAGCCTCAACTTCATGTAAGGGTGCTTTCTAGTCCATGTATGACACAGACATTGAGGATGGAGACCATTCAATAGTACTGGGTGTGACTTTTCAGTGATGTGGCTACCTTTGAGTCACCTATGTCCCTATAAATTAGCTCATCACTTCATTAATCATGTTTCTGTCTCTTAGTGCTGTAATCAGCATAAAGAGATGTTTCTTCATATCTCCAAGGAAAAGTAAGACAATGCTTCCCTCTACTCTGAATTTTCAATACATTATGTGTAGATATAAGGGCGTAGAGATGATTCTCAACCCAAGTAAGCCTTCTTAAATTCCCCTATCTTATTACTGTATGATAGTAATCTTGTCTCTAATCATACTAGGCAAAATTGTTCATTCCTTACCAAGGCTAAGAGTAAAATACATAGTTTTTTTCCCTTTTGGTCTTTGTTTCTGAAAACTCTTGTATCACATAAAACTTATTTTAGATAACTCAATATTCTTTTCTCCTGCCAATCTGTCATTTACTCTAAAGGTTTTAGGAAAGAATATTTGATGGGGAAAATATATTACTTTTTATTCCCATATTAGTCTTTATCAGTTGTTGGCATCTTTATTGCTAAGGTGTAACAGTATATTATACCTTATCCATTCCCCTGCTGATAACTCTTTTTCAATTTTCATTTATTTTGAATAAAGTTGCTAGGAGGATCTTGTGAAAGATTTTTTTTATTAGTTTAAAATTTCATGTGTCTAGGATGAACTCCTAGGACACGAATTGCTATGAAATTTAAGTTTTCGGCCGGGCGGTAGTGGCGCATGCCTTTAATCCCAGCATTCGGGAGGCAGAGCCAGGTGGATCTCTGTGAGTTCGAGGCCAGCCTGGGCTACCAAGTGAGTTCCAGGAAAGGCACAAAGCTACACAGAGAAACCCTGTCTCGAAAAAAAAAAAAGAAAAAAGAAAGAAATTTAAGTTTTCAAAGAATTATATAGGAAATTTGCAAAATGGTTTCCAAACTAAAGGCAAAGGGCAGTTCTCTTATTGGGGAAAACTCAATAAACACAAGTCAGAAGACAACAGAATCAACAGGGATTTATTATTCACATCAGTAAAAGAAAGTACCGGTGTTATACAAATACTGGTACAATCCTTTAACAAAGGAAATGAACATTTATTCAGTGATATTATGCATATTCATATGGAAAAGCACCTTGGGTGAGGGTATATTAGTAAGCATACTGTGTATGGTCTTAGCTCAAGATGAAAAGTTGTCTGATGCTTTCCTGGGGATGCTTATCCCTAAGTCAAGGAACATATATTTGGAAGGTAGACATGGGAGGCAGAAGTGTTTCTGCATATGCTTCGCTTCTGTCTTAAAGATGGCCAGCATAAATAATTTTGGAGATGTTTAACAGTGACAGAGGGAAATACTTCTAGACATATTCAGAAATATTTTTTTCCAAAAAGATTTTAGTTTAAGGCAAAGAAAGTGAGGCTTTAAAATTGCATTAATATGGGCTGTGTTTTGAAGAGCACCTGTTTCACCTAACTTCAATCACACTACGTCATACTCCAACATTTTCTGAATGTTAATCATACTAGATTTTTACAAACATTTGTGATACTTTCTGTTCTCATGAGTGGGAAGTCACACCTTCTTCCTTACTTTATTTTTTTTTAAACTTTATTCCACCACCCCCCTACAAATTCCATTTAATGCTGCTCATATGAACATGTGTATGATGTCATCCACTAGGGCATAGGCAGTGCACCAAATGGTGGCACTCATATCAAGGAGTAAGTCTCACTTCCTCAGTAGCCACTATCTGCAAATAGGTCTTCAGAAAGGGTTAGGGAACTGGGAGCTCCCTCTCACCCAATGCTGGAATTTTTAATTCACTTGATATTGCGCAGATCTTCTGCAGATAACCACAGCTGCTGTGATTGTGTGTGTAGAGTCGTGCCATTTCTAGAGGCAAGCCTTTCACAGCATCCCTTCTCATCTTCCAGCTCCTACATCCTTTCCACCCCCTATTTCATGATGCTCTTGAGGCCTGGGGATGTGTGCTGAAATACACGTTTCATCTATAGCTGAGCATTCACAGTCCTTTATTCTTAGTTCTGCATGAACCACTACCCTCTGCAAGAAGCTCCTCTGACTGAAGTTGAGAAGAACACAAATCTGTAACTATAAGCATAAATATTTATTTTTATGTTGTGCGTCTGGGTGTTTTGCCTGCATGCATGTTGGTGTGCTGTATGTGCAGCACCAACAGAGGCAAAAAGAAGCCATTGAATTCCCTACAACTGGAATTATAGATGGTTAGGAGCCACCACGAGGGACTGAGAACTCAATCTGGGCCCTTTAGCACAACAGTGAGTGTTCTTAATTGATTAGATATCACTCTAATTCCTAAACATAAATATTTAGGAAGGATATGCATATATTTGTTAATATGTCCATATCTACTCATGTAATGGAATGCTATTTTTAAAATTATTATCCAGCCACTCAAAGGCTAGAACATAGAAATACATTTGTTGGATTAAGTATGTATGTGCAGGCATGCACGTGTGTGTGTGTGTGTGTGTGTGTGTGTGTGTGTGTTTGCTTCATACTCTGTGACCTTGCTAAAATATTTCCATATATTTGATTTCTTTTGAGAATCCATTAGATTTTGCACAGAAACAATAATATCATTCATTAGCAAATGAAAATTTATTCTTATTACAATTTGAAGTTCTTTAATTAATTTTCTTGGTTAGGCTTCCCAGGTCACAGTTGAATCTTGTCTTGATTGGTAGTATGGATATGCACTATTTCTTACCACATGCACTAGTTATCAGCTTTTTCTGAGTGTCCTCTATGAGATTGACATTTTCTGATCCTGGTCCTCTCTCTTCCTTATAGATCAAGGTTTATCAGAAACAACCACATACTGTGTCCAACACTTTCTCTGTATCGACTAAGTGATTTTTTATGTTTTCTTTGTTATGATGATGCAGTTGGTAAAGTTGATTGATTTTCTAATATTAATCTGACTCTTACCTTCATGTAATAAATTTCATTTGCTGATGTTATACTTTTCTGTATATTTATAGATATTGCTAGTTTCCATCTGCTAATTCTATAAATATGAGCATATAATATTTATTTATTTACAGTGTCTTTGAATCTTTATTTGTAAATTCAGTTTGTGTGTTTGTGTGTGTGTGTGTGTGTGTGTGTATGCGTGTGCATTGTGCAGAGGTGCATGGGTATGTGCTCATGCATGTGCACAATAAAATAAAACTTTAGATGTCTTGCTCTATTACCTTCCACCTCCTTTTTGAAACCAGTTCTGTCACTGACCTGAGGGCTCATGTTGATCCTGATATGTGAGAGAGAAAAATCAGTCACACAATTTTGAGTCAAATTCGGAAAATTTGAAGCAAGCTTTAATTAAATACTGACCAGGATGGACTCTGTGGTGATATTGTGTTCCCCAAAATATCGTGCACCCTAATAAACTTATCTGGGGTCAGAGAACAGAACAGCCAGTAGATATAGAGGCCAGAAAATGGTAGCACACACGACTTTAATCCTAGCATTCCAGAGGCAGAGATCCACTTAGATCTCCGTGAGTTTAAAGCCACACTGGAAACAGCCAAGCATGGTGACTCATGCCTTTAATCTCAAGAAGTGATGGCAGGAAGCAGAGAGTTATATAAGGCATGAGGACCAGGAACTAGAGCCTGGTTAAGCTTTTAGACTTCTAGCAACAGTTCAGCTGAGATCTATTTGGGTGAGGACACAGAGGCTCAGCTAAGGAATTGGCAAGGTGAGGTGATTGTGTCTTGTTCTGCTTCTCTGATCTTCCAGCATTCACCCAATACCTGGCTCCAGGTTTATTTTTATTAATAAGACCTTCTAACAATTCATGCTTCAGACTCTGGTCAGGTCCATTCTGGGATTCCAAGGAAATGGCCAGAAGTAACATTTTGCTGGGACTTAAAAAGGCAAAACCCATAATTCATTGCATTTCTCATCAGGTCCAATCAGGAACAAACATACATCCTGATGTATTTCTTGCCTATGTACCTCTTGCCTACGTGAGACCAAGCATATCCTATGTAGTTAGTTTAAACTTGTTTAGGGGAGTAAACATGTGGTTTGTTATTTCCCAAGAGTTACAACATCCAGCATTCCAGGAAGTTACCTGTTTGGGAGCTATAGCTTCCAAGGACAAGGCAGAAGCCAAGCAAGTCCTTGGAGTCTCTACCCATCAGTTAGTTGTTTTCAGCAAGACTTCATTCCCTATGGGGAGACAAACGCTAATTAAAGAAACAGTGGGAATCTCAGTTACACTGAATAAATAAATACAACCGGTTAAGAAAAGATTTTCTTGATAGTGTGTGAATTGGAACATAGGTAGAGGTGCTATAATACCTAAAGCGGCTTTAGTAATAAGAAAAACACCTCAAAGTTTGCAGGCAAGAAGGTTCTTTCTCTGTAACATTCCCAAGATGACAAAAGTATAGAATAGGAGAATTGAAAGGTACTTACAGGTTAAATGAAACAGCAGCCCAAGAAAATAGTTTTCTATAGATGTAATGATGCAAGGGTAGTCCTTCACCTGGGCTGTGACTCTTACATGAAAATACAAAGTACTTACATGCAATCTTGTGTTGATCAATTTCCTGCTTTTGATAATGCATGATCACTATGCAATAAATCACTGTGATTAGTAAAAGAAAAGAGTACTAATTTTTTTGTAATACAATATGAGTCTATGGTTATTTTAACATGAAATTTAATCAAATATAAAAGAATAATGTGTTGAGTCACAAGGACTAAATATCTAATTAGTACTTATATTAGAATTTTATGCTCTATTATTACATTTTAAGATATATTTCATTATGCTTTCTCTATTTAACTGCCAATATTTAATGCAAGTATAATTAGTGCATGTGCTTCCCTTCAATAATTAAAAATCTTACAGTGAAGAATTTAGGGTGTATGATCAGTCATTTCTAGGCTAATGACAGTGTTCATACGAAAAATACATTGTGGAGTCAGCAGCATAAGAAACATGGCCAATTTAAGCTGTGGAAAGATGATTCTTCAAGAAGGAGTCTAGATATTGTTGTCAAAAAAAAAAGCCAACAAAATAGGAGATTCATATCCTACAAAAGCACCAAGGACCTGTCATTACTTAGAAGTATTCCTCAACAAAAGAAAATGATAAACATACTGTAATAGAATGCATTGACCACACAAGTAGAAATGGGTGGTATTTTAAAAGGCAGGTATTGATACACTAAGATAAAAATGCTTTATTCAAACTCAAATTCATTAGCATATATATTTAAAAAAAACCTCTCTATTGCTGCAGAAAATGTTTATTATGTCATTGTGTCAGCTGCTTTAAGTCTCAGAAGACCCAGAGGACACTCTAGTCATAGGCTTCCCTGTTTTTATCATTTAACTTTTACCTCTATCATGTTACTTAAGAACCCCCATTCAGTTATGAGTAGAATAGCTCAACTTTGCTGGAGACTGTTTCAAGGCCTGTTTGACACTTATATTTTTTAAATTCATTTCCGGTTCAATTCTTTGGTTTGTTTGTCCTTTTAAATTCTTACATTTCTCTGATGAAATATTCTGGCTTGAGCTTATTCCATTAATCACACATTTATTCCAGCAGATAAAAACTCACCTTTCCATTTCTATGAGTAAAAGATTTTTCTCTGAACCAATCCATAATTTTTTTTTTTTGGTATTTCTTTATTTTGACACATGAGGTTGCCCAGGGTGATCTTGAACTCACACTGTAGAAAGACTGTCTTTGAACCTGTGATCACCTGTAATCATCCTGCTTTAGTTTCCCAAAGAGCTGTGTAACAAGAGTTGTAAGCCTGCACACCACACACAGATGGGTGGAAGTATTTATTTTTACCTAGAGTCATTAGTCTTAGTTTATTTGCTTATATCTTCCAGAATCCAGAAAATGCACAAACTCAGAGATCTCAAAATCTGTAACTTGATGAAGCCCTTTCAGTGAAACAAAAGAAAGAAGTGGGAGGCAAAGCTAATAAACTACATGGCTATGAACACGAGACACTACACACTGGATTTGTGAGCAGCCTTGTCTGTTCTAGGCTGCAACCCTTCTTTCCTTCCCTCCATGTTTGTCCTGGAACCAATATTACTTCCTTAGCATTTTCCTTGTTTGAGTGGCTTTAGATAAATAGTCAGAAGCTCAAAATCAATTTTGAATTAAAAGGAAAGCCACCATCTCTCTTAGAAAATTCAGAACTACCAGAAAACCGGGGACTATCTTGGAACTAGCTCAATCAAAGCGTCACCATGACACAGCCCCCTTTTCTCACACTTGTGTTTTCTCTCTGTCTCGATATTTTCTCTCCACGGCTCTGCTTTTTTTTCTATGAAAACTAATTCCTTTAAGCTTTCCCAGGATTGGACATGGCCGCCTTTAGCCATCTCCATAATTTCACCATCAGAGAAACTATTCCTTTCCCTTTAATTGGAATCCTAAAAACCCTTAGGGGTAAAATTCTTGTTCATCTGACCTGAGTCATGCTCTATTCCTGTGGATGATGGATTGGGCTTTCAGGCCTATCATTACTTGTTGAAAGAGAGAAAAAAAATACAGCTATTCCCATGACAACAGAGAGTTGTTTTTAAATCACTGGATGGGTGTTCATGGGCAAGCAGATGGCCAGTGTGTTTTCTCTGGGCTGTGGTGCTCTGTTTTCCATTCCTAGTCCACAGCTATGCAAACTTTCCTCTCTTAGGTTATAATTTCTATACCACCGTGAGCAAAAGCATCTATTTCCAACTCTGAAGTGCAAAGCAGCCATTTTTTTCAGTACTATGATGTTAATATTTTTTAAAGCATAACATGCTTCATTTAAATTTTGTATCTCTTCCATAGCTCACACTGTTCAAAAGCAAACAAAATTTGTACCAGGGAAGCCCCTCTCGGTATGTATACCCACCTGGATCTGTCTAAATATTCATTGTTCACATCATTTGCTAAAAGTTTGTTTAGCAAATCATTTCAAATCATTCAAAGATCATGAATAAATTACATAACTGTTCAAAACTATGCATCACTTATGTCACCTAACTAGTTCAGTTGAATATAATTCCAATTTCAGTTGAAGTCTATCACTATGGGAATTTTCTTGCAGCCTTATCCTTACTGAAAATGCATTGTAGAATACTTCTGGGTGTTTGTTTTCATCATAGCACTTAAATTGATCCAAAGCCACAGCTAACAACCCTAATGTATGCAGCTGGACATAATGCTACAGGTAGACTGCTTTGGGATGTCTTTCTGTATGCTGTGAATATGTGTTGCTATAATTTTTTAATAAATAAACTGCTCTGGCCTATGGCAAGTCAGGTTATAACCAGGTAGGAAATCCAAGAGAGAGACAGGAAGAAGAAAGGCAGAGGCAGGAGAGATGCCAGCTGCTACCGAAGGAGAAGCAAGATGCCAACAGACCTGTGCAGATGGAACATGTGGGAAAATGTAGATTAATAGAAATGGGTTAATTTAAGATATAAGAGCTAGCTGGCAAGGAACTTAAGCCTTTGGCCATACAGTTTATAAATAATATTAAGCCTCTGAGTGATTATTTTGTAAGCAGCTGTGGGACCACAGGGCCAGGCGGAACTGGAGAAAACTACAGCTACAGTAGACATCAGAAATGACCCACATATTTAACTCCACAGCTAAAAACAAGCTAGGAACCATTTTGGTTTTGATATATTAAAAGCTAAGTTCTTAATGTAATTTCCCCTATATTTACAATATGTAGGCATTGTAGTGTGCACTGAGAAGATATTTTTTCCTAAAAAGAAACAATGCCAAAATAAGCAACTAATTATATTTTCAGTAAATATATGTGATCTAAATTCGCCCCACACTGTAAGTCCTTGCTCACATTTATATTTTTCTTACATTTCTCCTCGATTGGGGAGAAAGTCATGACCTTTCTACAGATTCCTGGGATTGAAGCCACTTGAGTATGTTTAACAGGCATACCTCACCTACTTTGTCTTGGGGAAAGGTCATATTCAATTCATACAGAGGGAAAATGAACTAGACAGAGAAGAGTCCTTGGGTGCTGCACCCAAGGACTTCTACAGAGACAATGAAATCAAGATTAGAGGCAGTGGCAAAAACAGAAGAACACTGGAAGGTAGATGGTTAAAATACAGTCCCTGTTACACATGTAGAGAGTTTGTGTTTAAAAAAAAAAAAGAAAGAAAAATCCCTGAAAGAGGTCCACTTGTGCTTAATGAGAAATGTAATTAGTCTATGTTGTAGTTTCGTTTTCTATTGCTATGATAAAATACCCGAGAAAAGCCACTCTATGGGGGGAAAATAGTTTTATTCAGCCTACAATGACAAGTTCTAACCTCTTACTACAGGTAAATCAAGGCAGCAACAAGTGAAAGATACAATCAAGAAAAGAGTGAAAAAATAATGAATGCATGCTGCTGTTCAGATCTCTTTCTCCATTTTAATACAGTTGGGAATGACCTGCCTAGAGAACAGTGACACCCACAATGAACAGGTCTCCTATCTCAATTCGAGTCATCAAAATAACCCCCAAAGATGTACCCACAGCTCACTTGATCCAGACATCCTCCAATTGAGACTCTCTTCCCAGGAGATTCTATAATGTATAAAATTGACAATTAAATTAACCATGACAGCATATATTGTGAGTTTACCTCATGAAGGGCACTTGGGAAGACCTCCCAGATAGAGTTCCAAACACAATATTTCTCATGTCATGATGCCTGCAGTCCACACAGTAGTACAAAGAATTTGAACAATAGTAGTAAGTAAAACTTATATTACATATAATACTTGGGTTGGCTGGTTTTATGCCTACTTGAAATAAGCTAGGGTTATTTGGGAAGAGGAACTCTCAATTGAAAAAACATAACTATAAAACTGGTTTATAGGCAAGTCTGTCAAGAATATTCTTGATTAATGATTGATGTGTGAGGGTCCAACCCACTCCACTGTGCATAGTGGCAATATTTGAAGATGATCTTGGAGGGTATAAGAAAACAAATAGAACAAGTCAGGAGAATAAGCCAGTAAGCAGCATCCCTCTATGAGTTCTGCTTCAGTTCCAGCCTCCAATCCTTGCCCTGACTTCACTTGATGACCAACTACAAACCTACAAACGAGCTGTAAGAGGAAATAAAACCTTCCCTCCCCAAGTTGCTTTTGTTCATAAAATTTGTCAAATTATTAGAAAAGTAACTAAGACAGTACAGATAATTACTAAAGGAGAGAGAGAGAGAGAGAGAGAGAGAGAGAGAGAGAGAGAGAGAGAGAGAGGAGTAAGTCTAAGAGCTGAGAAAAAAAGGCATGAATAAAGAAAGTACTGTGGGAAATGAATGTGAATTTGAATGAGATAATTTTCGTAATGGAAATACCTCTGGAAGGAAAGTCGTGCTTCCAGGGAGACAAGCGTGACTGGAGAAGACTCAAGTCAGTGAGAGAAGAAGGGGAATCAGAGTAATATCATGGCTGAAGGATCATACTAGACTTGCAAATGATGACAAGATTTTGATTTGGAAGAGGAAAAGGCATTGAAGTCATTTGAAAACAAGAGTGTTATGTTCTGAATTTGTTCAGGTTGACTCTGGCTCTTTTAATTACAATAGATAGACAGTGCAGAAATGATAATAAATATAGATGTAGATTCACTAACTAGTAAGCTAGTGGAATGTTCTAGGTGAGATTATTGCACCAGAGCTAGAAGTGAGTGGTGAAAAGTTCACAGAATCTGAATATATTTTAAAACTAGAATAATATTTTCTCACAAACTAGAGGGAGTTAGAAAAGGATTTTAGAATAAACCATTGTCTGCCAATAGTTAAGGGCCATCATTCAGTCTATTATAAATGTATCATTGTTAGTTCAATAACTGAGCAAATTATTTCTCAAAATTATGCTGGAAGTTACTAAATTCCATCAAGTATATGCATTATGTAGAATCTGCTGACAATATAATTGACAAAAGAAGAGCCAGGGGATCTGAGAAGATGACAAGTATGCCACCAATTGATTTTGTTCACTATTTTAATTGTGACATGATAAACAGACCATTTGTCTTGCCTTTGCTGTTCATGATGTATTCTTAAATTTTATCACTAGGAACTATCATTTTCTCAGGAAATTACATTAATTTTCAGAGTCATAGTGCTACAAACTTTAAGTAGAAAATAATATTTTATAACGTTCACACTTACATGCATATCTGTTTAATTTATTGCTTCTTCATGTTTTAGCATAATATCTTTATCAGTTTACTATAAAACCACAATGCTACAATACTATCTCCTTTTTAAAATATTTTATTACATTTATATACTTACTGTGTGTACAAGTGCCTATAGGTGGGCACAGGGTCATTTAGTATGTCTAGAAATCAAATAACTTGTGGCAGTCAGTTTCTCCCATTCCATCACATGGATTCTGGGGAGCAAATTCAAGTTGTCTGAATTGGTGACAGGTGCTTTTATCCACAGAGGTATTTCACTGACCTGGAAATATTATTTTGTTCATGATTGGTATAAAGAAAATTTAATCTTTCTTCTAGGTTACCTAAATATTTTTTTTCTTGGTCATGGGAATTTACAAATATTTCTTTGTTATTTAAATTATGAAACATTTTTATTTCCAGAATGATGTACTAAAACCCTGTATGTAATTTTGTTGTTATTGTTGTTCATGACTTCTTTTTTTCCCACTCAGTTCAACTTATATGTTTGGTTTTCTCTGGGTATTTCCTTCCCATCATATTTAAATTTTGTCATAATCAATAATGTCTTCTTAATAGTATACACAATGAATCTGAAATTACGGTCTGCCCAAGAGCACCCAAAATGCCTGTCTGATTCATTGCTTTATTGCATCAAGCTACTCTAAGAAATTGCTTTATGCACTACGATTTGAATTATTAATAAGGATGTAGGTATTTCATCACTAGAATACTGTTTCTTACAACTCTGTGTGCTGTACTGGTGTCAATTTTTCACATCATGTGACCTTATTCTGCTAGACTTCATCAGAATAAAATGTGTAAGGTATGCCAACATGTGATCATATGCATAAAACATGAGAAATCACAAAACAGATGTGCTCAGGGATGGATGTCACAAGTTTCTTTCCTACAAACAAACAGCACTTCTGATAATTCCCACTGTGTACAGTTCCTCTTAGGAAAAAAATATGCAAGTGTAATGGTATTTGATGCTTATGGCAGTATATACCTGATAAGAGAGGTCTTGAAGCAAATGAAATACATTGCTTGAAAAATATTGAGACATACACAAGTGGAAGAATCTGTTTCTGTGTGTTTAAATTTTCATCTACCTTTACTATCTTCTGGTTCTAGGAGTCTTGAAATATTTTTATTTTGCAATATTAGCACTGACATTGACCTTTGTATCTTCTGTGTAGTCCATAGTATTTCAATATACTTTGTGATGAGGGTATTTTTGAAGGCCATTTTTACTGCACTATTTTAACTATATATAGAAATGGCTGCAGAAAACAATGTTTCTCAGTATGTAGGAAATGTTAAGTCAGAGACAGAGTTTAAAATACATACATTGTATATACCAGGCTTTTTCTTTTGGGCCACCAACCAGCCCCCAAATTATGACATGGGGACTTAGTTACTTACTTATTACTAAGAAGGCTTGGCCTAACTTAGGCTCCTTTCTGGCTTGCTCTTTTGACTTAAATTAACCTGTTTCTATTTACCTACCTATTGCCTCAGGGCTTATTATCTTTCTTGCTTCTGTGTATCTTATTTTCACTGCTTCTCTATGTCTATCTGTCTAGCATCTGGCTGGTTTCATGCCTTGGGCATCTCCCTTGATCTCTCCTCTCTTCTCTTATTCCTTTCTCAAGCCTAGATTTCTTCTCCAATTCATTCTGCCTGCATGTGCTGCCTATTCTTTCTCTGCCTAGCTATTGGCCATTCAGCTCTTTATTAGACCAATCGGATGCCGTAGGCAGGCAAGGTGAAACAAATGCAACACATCTTTACATGTTAAACACACATCCTTACATCCTTAAACAAATGCAGCATAAACAAATGTAATATACCTTTACATAGTTAAAGTAATATTCCACCACATAAACAAATGTAACACATTTTTACATATTTTAAAATAATATTCTACAATTGTACTAAAGCACTTGTTAAAGTAGTGAAAACAAAGTTTTGTTCTCAAGAGGCTCTCTCTGCTGCTTTAGAAAAAGATACAGTCTGGGTATTAATTTGTGGGGTGTGTGTGTGTGTGTGTGTGTGTGTATTCTTTAAGAATTTTGTACATGTATAGAATGTATTTTGATCATAAGTTTTCCTGTTCCTCAGCCCACTCTATGCTCTCTTCTCTGATTCAAACCCTCTTCCTTGTTTTGTTTTGTTTTCCTTTATGATATGCCAGAACATGGTCTAAGAATGAAGCCATGAAAAAAAATCTGAGAGCTTGCGTGGAAACTCCAAGAAAAAGAGACATGAGTATTGTGACCTCAGTTATTTCAAATCATGCAATTGTTCTTAGAATGTGTCTGTGCGCTACTCTTAGGTGTAGCAGGTAGGAGTGAGCTTACTTCACATTACTCATTACAACTGCATATTTGTTTATTTGTTCATATGCCTCTATAGAGAAACATACTTTTGCTGTGTGTGGCTTATCTGCCATATGTAGTTTGTCTGCCATGTGTGGCTTGCTCTGTGATTAGACAATTGACTCCCGTGATTCTTTTTAACCCTCAGAGTATATATTACCTGATGCTCTGAATTAAGTTGACTATTACATGAGGCTTTAATACACCTCACTGCTCTCCTCTCCCAGGTCCTACCACCTCCAGAGTGGTCCACAAGTGGTGCCTGAACAGGGACCTAAAGTTCCTGAAATAAGAGAGTGGGGGCCCTCACAAATGGGACAGAAAACAGGGAAGATTTTAGCCTTACATCGAGCTTGCGAATCAATTTTTTTTAAAAAGGAGGAGCATAAGTATTAAAATCACAATTATGAGGTTGCTTGCAAGTTGCTTATGACTATAATTCCTTGTTTCCAGAAGAAGGAACTTTGGAGGAAGAAGTACATGAAAGAGTCTGAAAGAATGTTGAAAAGACATGTAAATAAAAAGGGGAAAGTCCCCATTCAATTTTAGGTCACTTGGGCATTAATTCAGATTCTTATCAAAATGCTTAAGGAAGATGTAATCATGAGGAAGAGATGGCTAATTCCTTTAATGAATATAAACTGGATGATCAAACCTGAAAATTGGTAAATGAGTCAAAAATGGAGATTTTTTTCCCTGTCCAGGCAAAATCAAAAATAAAACAGCACCACTGATAACTGTGTCAGTGAGGGCTCCCTAAGCTCCTTTAATGGAGCCTCTTTTAAATATGTATGCTCCATGGCCTGAAAATGACCCTGGATCATGGGGTGAGGAATTTCATAATCAATATAATCTTAAACTCCCCACCTCATGGGGATTTAGGAGAGCCTATGAAAATGCTAGGTTTACAGCAGAGGCAAACTAGGGCACAGCAGGGAAACAAAATTCATTTACCTCCTCCCCATATTTCCAATGCACTAACCAATCTATTTAAAGCTCTATTAGGAAATTTGGCATTGGAGAGTCCTTGCATATTATCTCAAGAGGCAGGGAAAGATCTATAGCTATTTAAATCTGGACTGAAAGAAGCATTTATATACCACGTGATCTACTATCTTTAACTATCTTTATTTATTTTTCCCATTAAATTGTCTCCTATAGCACAAAAGAATAAATCCTTTGGAATTGATTTATTTACAAGGTAAGGGCCAGAAAATACTAATTGCTTTCCATAATCTCCTTGCCCAATTAGTAAATCACGGGAAGACCTGGTATCAACAATTATTACAAAAATTGTCCAACCTTCTCTGATCCCACAGACAAATACTTATTTTATTTATGGCTCATCTAATTGTAGAGGAGGAATTCAAGGTCCAGGTATTCATCCACCTATTAATACTTCTTTTTCCTTATCTCAACAGGTTCAATTGGCTGTCTTGATCTACCTATTCTGGTTTGTTCATAAGCCCTTATATATTGTTTCCAGTTCTGTTTATGTTGTAGGATTATTTCCAGCAATAGAAACTGCTTAAATTTCATCTTCTCATTCTGTTATGATTCCATTACTATAGGGACTATAACATCTGGTTCAAACCTGCAAACATCCTTTCATTATTACTCATACTCATGCACACTCTAACCACCCTGGTTTTATTGCGGAAGCAAACAAGCAAGCTGATGCATTGATCTGCCCTATTTTTACTTCTCTAGAAAAAAATCGGGAAGAAATATGCATCTGTCATTGCTAGTAGATCCCTGGAAACATTATGGATTTTCTTTTAGCTACACTGGCCTGGAATCTTCAAGGACAATGGGGGCGGAGGGGGGGGGGGCGGGAGGGGTGAAGAAACAGTCAAAGCCACTAAAAAGTTAGCAAACCTTCAGCTAAAAGGCAAAAGGAGTTAATCGAGTATAACATCGGAAGTCAAATCTGCCTATATGTGACCAAAATACACAGAGTCCTATGTCACCTGAGAATTTTTTTCTGGTGGCGCTAGCTGCTTTGACCTGTGTATCTGCAGTGAGTACCTCTGAGCACTTGGATTGGTGTTAGGTTCCTCATCGTCCTTTGCTTCAACTTGTAAAATGGAACAATTGATCCAGCTCCTGTTATCTTTACTAATGACTTCATATTTATGCTTGGACCTTAGGGCTGTGTTAGACTTATTCATTCATCTGAAGAAGAGACTGAGTTTAATTTTTCCTTGGGATTTGTGTCACTTCCCATTTGCGTAGGACATCATAACATTTGTGTTCCTATTAAAGAGCAAATATGGACTTAATCATATGGGTATCTTTTAAATCTATTTTATAGATCTTTATGATCAATATAATAATGTAACTAATAGTAATGGACCTAGTTTGGATCCCTGTTCTTGGTGGCAGAGTATTACACATAATGTTTCCACTGTTCTAATATTATTTGTAATGTTTATGATTTGCTTGCTTATAGGATACTCACACATCAAATGACCATTAAATTTAGCTGCAACATTTCATTCAAAACCACTCTGGATATCCTATCAGGAATAGTCCAACTACACCCCTGATCTCCATCTTCTACAATTTTCTACCCACTTTTCCATAATGCTCCCTGAGCCTTAACAAGAGGGTGAGATGATGTCTCATTTGGCATAGGGCACTCCATAGTCAGCCATTATCTATAGTTTGGCTAGCTGTGAGTCTCTGTGTTAACTGCCACCAGTGGCAAAAAGAAACTTCTCTTATGATGGATAAGAGCTGCATAAGTCTCTATGAACAAGGATAAGTAAGAATGCAGTTTGTTACAATGTCCATTTAGCAAATTAATGGTACCAGGTTCTCTCTTACGGCATAAGACCTCTCCAATTTTGGCTCTTAGCCATGTTTATAGTACCAGGCACGTGTACCCTCCTACAGAGTAGGTTTAAATCCATTCAGAAAATTCTTTGTCACCCCCATGACATTCATGCTACTATTCTATTGCATAAATGGGCCAATCTTTCTAGGCTCGTTGTTTAGTGACTCATGGGATTCGTATCTGGGCAAGATGTTAATGGCATTTCTTTCCAGAAGACATCATAGTACATACATTTCAGTACTATGAAAGCCCTGAGGAGAATGACTCCAGGTAAGTGCCAGCTTGATTTCTCAATGTCTGTGACCAAAGTGTGTAGTGTCATCATCAACAGGGACTTATCATCAAGTCCTAATTTAGCATTGGGTCACAATGACCTTTTCACAGGTGTTGCTTAAGATCATCAGAAAACACAGAGACTTACATTACAATTCATAACAGTAGTAAAATTACAGTTATGAAGTAGCAACAAAAAATGATTTTTTTTTTTTGGTTAGTGGATCACCACAACGTGAGGAACAGTGTTAAAGGGTCACAGCATTACAAAGGTTGAGAAACACTGTCCTAGTGGGTAGCCAAGAGCTATGGCAATCAACCTCAGCTCTTTTTGTAGATCTCTTGGACTACCCTGACCACCAACTTAAAGGGAGGTATCTCAGACCTTGATGTTTTTGTTTTTTGTTTGCTAACCCATGGATTTTGGGAAATGTATTTTCCTCTTATGTAGGGGAACTCCAATTAAACTGTTTTTAAAAATTTAGGGAAATTACAAACTAGTATGTTCCCACATAATTTTTACAAATACCCTCAGTGTTAATGGTCCCTTCTCCTACTCATTCTCTCCTCTATCCTTTTACCTTCTTCTCCATTTAAATCCCTCTCGCCCAATGTGTCCCTCTCATCTTTCCTGTTACCTGTCTTCTACCATTAGCTCCTTTAAGCCCTTCTAGTTCAATTACCACAGCCTCTTTCTAGTTCCCTGGCTTCTAGAAGTACTCCAAGTTAAACTGACAAGTTTAAAGATGTGAGACTTTTTCCTACATAGAGAGAACACAGAGTTTGTCTTTCTAGGTCTGGGTGACCTCACTCTAAAATTTGTTCAAGTAGCCTTGACACCTGTGTGTCTAATGTTGATATTTATCCTCAAATTAACATTGTGTACATTTACCATGGCTTTTAGAAAAATCTCTGTCGCAGCCCTTGCCACACTGAAGACTCTGCCACAAACTTCTTGAAAGCACACACCACACCTTTCCTCTCTCTAATCTCTTTCCATGCTTTGTTTTCTTTTTGTTCTTGCAAAACTATAAGGTATACATATTTTTTTTAGATTTTTTAAAAGTAAATATGAGATACTCAGGAATTTTGCCATTATATAATGTGATTAGGGACCACTAACATTACCTACTGGAATATTATATATTATAGTGATGTTCACTAGGATTAATTGAATAAATTAGTGCTAACTTGGATTAATTGAATTAAAAAGTGCTAACATCTTTAAAAGCATGAAAGAATAGGTATCATTTTGACAGGCTTTAAAGTCATGTTTATTTAATGTTTATACTGACTTTGGTAGAGCAAATTTTCATATAAATTGTATCAGTTTGTTTCTACACATGAAATTAAAAGTTTTATTGGGGTAAGTGGCTATTGGCATTAAACCAGTGCGGATATTTTTATGTATACTTGTACTTTTTTCTTCTTTGCAAACCTTAAGGTGGTATTATCCCTTGTAGTTATCATAGCCTTAATGAGTCCGTAATTGATTTTTGATTTAAAGTAAATGGAAAGAAAGATGTTTTTCCATGTATCAGATTACCTTTTCTGAATAAAAAACAAATGATTCTCAAGCATTCAAATGGTTTTCTATGGAGTCCAGACTAATAGAAAATAAATGTACCAAATTTTATTTATCTATACCTCAGGTACAAAACTAATTTTGTAGGTTATCTGTCAAAGAATCATGTTGTTAAGAGTCCCTAGGTCAGAGAAGGGGCTTTTGAAAATTTATGAAATTCAGTCTGTGGTTGCTTGACTTACTTTCTATCTACCTGATAGCTTTTTCTTTTTCTTCATAGCCTCAGAAAAGCTTAGGTGAACTCTTATATTACCGACTTCTCTAATCGCTTATAAATGTAAAGATCTGTCACTATGCACATAATTTTACTACTTATCATCTTTACTCATTACAGCACTTGGATGGAATGGAATTTTATATAATACATCTGCCTCGAAGCACTAACTAGGAGGATCAAAGAAACAAATCCCTTTGCTCCAAAATTCTCTTTCCCTCAGTGTTCTGCATTGAAATAAAAATCTTGTTTTGGGTTCTACCCTATCTATGACGGACTCTAAGCACACTGATAGTTGACTAGAAAGACTGAATGAGCGTAATGACAGGGCTCCAATACAGAGGCAACACACACTGTCTGGGAGCATTCTTTATGGAGAGCAAGTGCTTTCAGGCTGGACAAATATTCATTCTAAATTTTTCTTATGCAGCTATGACATAGTAGAATATAAATTTTGATGATTAGGATTATAATACATAGTCAATATGTAAACTGATATATACTCAGTCTTATGCCGTATTATATTACACTGCACAATGAAAAAATACCTTTATAGGATAGACTTTAAATAGATAAATATTTTTTTAAAATGCTACATTCGTCCTGATTTCTAGGTTGAAATAAACCCAAGAAACATCTTATAGAAGCTGGGCGGTGGTGGTGCATGCCTTTAATCTCAGGACTCAGAAGACAGAGGTAGGTGGATCTCCAAGTTTGAAGCTAGTCTGGTCTACATAGTGAATTACAGGACAACCAGGCCTACACAGAGAGTCCCTATCTTTAAAAACAAAGAATGCATAACTTGAATATAAACTAGGAAGACTATCTAGCAGTGAATCTGAGAAACCAAAGTCAAAGAATGCTAGTTAAATGAAATGTTCCCTTTTCAACTCATATAAATATAGAGATGAGTAAGGCTATGTGTAATATGTAGATTATAGTTAGCACACTTTTGCTTTGAATATTTTGTTTAAGTTGTTTTTCAATGATTTAGATGTCATCCTGTTTCTGGTGGCAAAGGACATAATTAAGATAGTTATCCTCAGTCTACAAATAGCAGAAACACACAGAAATGATAGCCGAGTTTGACTTCATCAAAAGTAGATATAAAATGTTTATACCTGTGTACCACTATACCACCCTGAATGTGCCTGATCTAATCTGATAAAATGTTTAAAGTTAAGGAATATGTGTCAACTGTTATTGATGTTTGAGATACATTTTTTTCAGCTATAAATCAGCAATCTAGCCCCTAGGCTGTAATCCTAAATGCATAATATTTTAATAGGGAGTACAAGAAAACAAATCAATTTGCAAGTAAAAGTATGAACACTAACAGCCTTGACCATTAATTAAATACCTTCTTCTTAAAGATTGTTTATCTAAGGTGGAGGAGCTCTTTATATTGCATTTTAGTAGGTCTATTTATGTCGTTCTTGTTCATGTCATGCTTAGACAGCCATGTTGGTGATACTTCATGCCCAATAGGTTATCCCAATTGTCAGGCCTGAAACATACATGCATACAAAAATCATTTCATGGACTGAGCAGCTATATTTAAGAACAACACAATATACAAATATATATTAATGTATATGATTAATAGATATAGGAAATATAGATATGTTTAAATATTAAAGAAAAACAAAACATGAATTTGAATGAAAGCAGGGTAAGGTTGACACATGGGAGGATTTGGAAGGAGGAAAAAAGAAGGTGCAAATGATGTAAATATATCATAAAATCAAAATATTAAAATGCCTTTTAAAAAAGGGTATTGTTCAATTATATAAAATTGTACCTAGATAATCAAATGACATCTGTAACATCACACAACTAATTAATCGTGGATTTGACTGGCACGAAAACTGATCACTTTCATGCTCTATCACTCTGCCTTTCTTCATGTCTAGACTGAAAAAGTATGTGCCTACTTAAGAGGTTTGTAGTGGCCATTCTTAGCTTGAGCATTGTTGACATTTTAGCTCTCTATTATGAAGGTCGGTTGTGCTTTGGAGAATGTGTTGCTGTCTCTCTGTCCTCTGTTTTCCAGGTTGCAATAACAACTTTGTTCTCTCCTCTTATTTTATTTCAACTTATTTCTATTTAAGTGGTGCTGAAGATCGAGGCTCAGATGTCACTTAACACCAAGCATGTAAGCTTTTGCACTGAGCTATACCCACTGCCTACATCTCCGGTCTTAACAACTGAAATGAATTCTGGAAATAGTAAACTAAAGTTTCTTTTGGTTAAGAACCAGGGGCCTAATGAAAATATTCACTGTAACAAAATGGCTGATATATAGCCAGTATATAATGTTAGATTTGCATTATATAACTGACAATATAATTCATGCCATTTATATTCTTACATAACAAAAGTTTCAACAAAGAAATTTAAATATCAAATAATTTTCATCTCTAAAAATAATTTTGTCTTTCTTTTAATTGAGAAAATTAAGTCTACTTTTCTTTTTTTAAAGACTACTTTTCTCAATGATTACTATTCTTTTGAGATAAATATTATACTAAATTCAATTCTAAAAATCAAAGCAAACATAATAGTAGTGCCTTACTCAATAATTAGTACACAAGTAACATATGCAATAATTACATGCAATATATTAGAGGATAAATCAGTGTTCCATTTCATCCCGACTTTAGAAATTCCAGGACAACTGATCACATGACCTTAAATTCAATTATATAACATATGGATATTATAATGAGCTGCCTATACCACCATTCAGTTCTAAGGCAAGTTATCTATAATGGTCAAGTGTTCACATGGCCTTCAAGCTGAGACCTTGTGCACAGACCATACTTAGATAATATTGGAGCTGAGCTCATGCTTTCTCTGTGGGGACTCAACTTTAGTAACCTACTGAGGCCAGGGTACAAGGTTTGGTTCCCTTTCCCAAATCAAAGACTCTTGGACTAGTCAGTCACCATGGTTTCAGAGCTTATCATAGGGGTGAGCTGACAGATTCTTTGGGGGTAACTTCATCAGAGCTCAGTTCCTCTTTCTCTTATCCCTTTATAATGTGCTTCTGAGAATTCCTTAGGAAAAGAAAGTCAAACTAAAAAAAAAGTAAACACACAGGTCTCAAAACTGGATTCCTGGAAACTCCATATACTTTGTGTTAGTAATTGATGACTCAGATTTTGTATTTTGAAGACAGAGCAGGACTTGAAAGTGAAATCCTCAACAGATAGCATCTAGGGTGCTGACAGCTCCTAGCATGCTTTGAGAGGGAGATTAGTAAGACTTTTACTCATCACAAACTGGGAACAGAAGTGGAGAGGATCATCCTCTGCCCTCTTATAGAACTCTTCCAAGGAAAAAAAAGTCAGTGGCTCACCTGAAGTCTCCTTATTGGATCTGTGACGCTAGACGGTAGAAGGAAGAATTCGAGAGTTCACAAGAGTGTGGATGGTAGAAGGCCATGGTACACAGCAGGCAACTGTGTGATGCAGAGGCAATTGTAGGAAACCTCTTCCACAGATGCACTGGGAGGTACTAGCAAGAGGAATGCTTTCACTGATGAACAACTCTCCTCATAGCAGCAAATAGGATGACTAGCATAGCACTTAGCTGCAGATGAAAAGTGAAGGTTGAAGAAGCCCAACCCAAAGGAACATCATAACATAGCACAAAACTGGTTCTATTATATATATATATATATATATATATATATATATATATATATGAAAAGTGAAGGTTGAAGAAGCCCAACCCAAAGGAACATCATAACATAGCACAAAACTGGTTCTATTATATATATATATATACATATATATATACACATATATACATACACATACATACATACATATATATACATATATATAGCTTCTATATATACACATACACTATTATATATTGATGTTATATATAGGTGTCATACACACACACACACACACACACACACACACACACACATAAGCATCTCACAAGTATGGAGCTTGATATATCAGTAACACATAATGTATGGGTATGGAGGGGACTGGAGGGAATAGCTCAACAGGAAATACTCCTCTGGCCAAGCGTGCTATCCCGAGTTCTATCCTTGGGATCCAAATGGTGGAAGGAGAGATCTGAGGCCCTGAAAGTTGTTCTTGAACCTTCACGTGTGTCCTGGGGTACACATACTCTCCTTATCCAACTGAGTGAATAAAATACACTCGTTTCTTTTAAAATAGTGCATGTGACAGGGATTGGATGGAGGAATGGGAATGTAACTGTGTTTTAATTAAAAGTGTGTGTGTGTGTGTGTGTGTGTGTGTGTGTGTGTGTGTGAATAAAATAACAAAGAAGAACTAATCCACAAATTTTAATGAGAGTAAGTAAAAGTTATGAGAGGGATTGAAAGGGAGAAACATATGGGAAAATGTAATTATATTCCAATCTAAAATATTTTAAAAATATTTTTAAAAAAAGTAATGTAGAAGGAACAGGCAACCATTCAAATAAAAAGGTCAAAATCTTTGGCCGGTTTCAGAATTTGTGCCAGGAGTCTTACGAGGAACCCATTCTGTAAAGAATCCGAGGTATAACTTCAAATGATCCTTTGTAGATTAGACCTTATGGATTCCCTGTGTATGGATTCTTTATGTAGCCAAGTCATGTGAGTACACATGTATTTTTACTTTTTTCCTGACTACATTAATTTATTGATTTTTTTTCCTGTCTTTTCTGCACAGCAAAGGCAGTAGACATGGTAAACACAGACCTGCAATTTTATCCCTGACCATCATGGACATCTTCCAGTTGTCTCCACTAGGTCTGACTTGCTTGTGGGATTTGTGCAGATGGTATTTTTCAGGTTGCCTAAGTTTTCCTCTATTCCTATTTTACCAGTGCTACAAAAACAAAACAACACAGGAATATATGTTGAATCCTATGCCTAATTGCAAAAGGAAAATATCCATATCTTGTATATTAAAGAAAATTTAAATCAAAATACATAATAGACTAAATTATAAGCCTGAACTCTGTTACTTCTAGAAAGAAAAAAAATTGTGATCTGCTAGGACATGTCCCATGATCCTTAGGTACTAATTTTTATGACTTTAGTTAGTAGTTAATACTCACATTTAGTTATTTAATGAGTAGAAACATGGTACTCTAGCTAAGGAATTGTTTGCCTCTTTATGTGTGTTTGTGGTGTGCATGTTTGCATGCATGTGAGCATATGTAAATGCGGAAGCCATGGGGCTCCTTCCTTGCTTGCATTCCAGTTCACATGGGGAAATGGAGTCTTTTGTTGATCTTTCAGTTTGCAGTTTATGCTAGTCAGCCTGGCCAGCTTGATCCAGGAGCCCTTGCCTCTGGCTCCCATAAGCTGGGCCTATATCCTCACCTGGCTTTTTATGTAGTTTCCAGGATGCTCATACGGCTGTGGCAAGCACTTTCCAAGCTCAGCCAACTCTCCAGCCTAAGGTTTGCTTTTTCTATGCAGATTCTAGAAATGAGTTAGCACCAAAAAATGAAAAGACAGATTATAAATGAACAGAACAAGAAAGTAAGTCATTAGTGTCTTAAGAGATGACATGTTAATTCTTACCTTTTCAGTTAGTACTTAGTATAACTATTTTTGTATCTATTGGTCATATGTTGTGAATTAACCGTTCTGAATCATTGTACATTTTATTTTTTGTGGTTTGTAAACTTTCTTGATTTGTTCAGTATGTGTAGAATATATATTGCATGTGTCTAAAATTCATTTAATTTCCTATAGTTTTAATGCAGAACTCCTAAACATTAATTCAAATCTATCAATTTGTTGCTCTTTTTTTCTCCATTTGTACTGCTTTTCCATCTATTACAACTCATAGTTAAATAAAACCTTGCCTGTATATTTTTAAATTATGGTTGTACTTCATTTGTATAATAAGTTGTATACTATTGTGGTAATATTTTATTTGTATGTTAAAAAATAAAAGTTTGCTTGGAGATCAGATTTCTCATGGTGAGCCATAAACAGAAGTCAGGCTGTGGTAGCATACCCCCTTAATCTGATCACATGGCAACAGAGTCTCTGTGTGGTCAAGGACACAGCCAAGCATGGTGACACACACCTTTAATCCCAGTAACAACCATAGAGACATGGTGGTCTGTACAGACAGGCAGTTATGAGGAAGTGATGTGGCTGGGCTTAGAGCCAATGAGAAGGCAGAACAGGAAGGCAATAAAAGCACAGGTTAGACAGGAAGAAGGTCTCTCTCTGGGAAAGCTACAGCGTGGTGATAAGCTAAGGCTCATTGTGGCTATTTGCTATTTCTCTGATCTCTTCGGCTATTATCTCTCTATTTGGCTCTGTGTTTCTTATTTAATAAGATTGTTTAGAAATTTGTCTACATACTATAACTACAGGTTCTAGAGGACATTTGATGCGAGACAAATCTTGAAAAGTGATGAAGGAAAAAAGTATGCTTGCCGAGTGTCTGTGGCATGCCTGACAAAGTTGTGTGGTTTACAGTCCATGTGAGATATTACTTTACTCTTCAATGAAGTAGGAATACAGGATGATTACTCTCCGTTTCTAGGTGAGGAGATTGGAGCTCACAACTTGTAATAGTTTCATCAATTATGTCCACTTAGCACAAGGTGGGATAGAAATTTAGACTAGTTCTCTGTGACCTGAAGTGCATGTCCTTCCAATTTCAGCAGTATTCTGAAAGAAATAAGGGACATCTTAGACTTTGGAGTGGAAAAGAGACATGATGGTAATTGTATTGTTATAAAATCGATGTGACTGTAGCTGACATGAAAGAAATGAAAGTCTAGAGGCTATTGAAAGAGCCCAAGGCAAGCCCAGTGAGAATGTGGATATGAATGAAATTGATAGCTGGAAATTGAAGACAAAAACAGAGGGCAAGATGTTAGGTCAGGGAACTGACAGAACAGTATAGCGGCCTGATTCTTGATGCAAGCGAGAAGAAAGGTAAACGATGATTAAGGACGTCCTAACAATTCAACCCAATAGAGCACAGAAGTAACTCTATGCAGTGAATGAAGCTTTTCTTTGGAAGATTGTTAGCTGAATTTTGGACACCCTGAAGTAAAGGGAGTCCCCAAGATGGCAATTTAATGTCAGCATCCTGAGATGGAGAAGAAAGACTCGGCACTGAGTAGAGATGAAGGATCATCTATTTTGACTAAATAGAAACTATAGGATTGCCAAGGTATAAGTTGTGAAAAATTATGGACAGATATTGAAAAATATTTACATTTTAGACATGGAAGACTGAAAAACCTAGAGAGAAAATAAAAGATCAAAAATTAGAAAAATGCAGTAATAATTGTACATTAAAAATAAAAATTGTATTAGAAAAATAAAAAGGAGCATTTCTTTAAAAAATAATTATTTGTTGCAAACACTAATCTTTTCTTTTGTTTTTGTAAACACTAATCTTTATAAGCAACAAATTACATGAACTGTCAGTGCTGTGTCCAAATTTCCTCCTAGATTAGTTCAAGGCTCCCAAATTCTAACATCCTGTATCACGTGGTCTGAAAAAAACTTGATGAGGGTAACCCATGGTGCTAGCTCACACCACAGGCTAGCTTTGCCAAAATCCCTTTCAACTCATTCCAAACACTAGTTAGTGCAAACTGGTTCATAAATATTCCAGTTCCCGTGTACCTTGGAGTGGATAACTCAGGTACATCTGTAAGAGTGATGTCAGATGCTTCGTAATTTTAAGTTACTCTCAGAGAAGCTTGACTGATAAGAGCTTTGCTGACCTACTTCTCCTCTATCATTCCTTACTGGTGTTACCTTGAACCACTTACTAAATAAATGTGGGCTCTTCACATCAAAACTGCCTCAGAGTTTGCTACCCAGAAAGCCCAAATGAAAACAAAACTTCCAGGACAGCAGACTTTATTAGAGTCAGGGAAATCACTGGAGTTTGATGGCAGTCATTGTAAGTCAGGGGAAGATTAAGTTGGGCTAAAAAAAAAAAAACTTAGAAGGAGAATACTCATAAAGTCCAGGGAAGTAGAGGTTATGGATAAAGAGGCTTTAAAAGATTAGTATTATGGTGCTGAAAAAAGTTATTCTGATTGATTTTAGTTTAGTGGTATAGGCCAGTGACTCCAGACACTCAGGAAGCTGAGGTAGAAGAATGTAAGTTTTCAAGACCATAATAAACAATAGAGTGAGCTCAAGGTCAACTTTGGCAATTTAATGAGATACTATCCTAAACTAAAAAGCAAAGAGAGGGCTGAAGACATAGCTCAGTTGTGCAATATTTACCTAGAATGTGAGGTACTGGATTTAAACTCTATTACTCAATTAAGAAAGAGAATAAAAAAAGGAAAGAAAGAAGGAAGGAAGAAAGGAAGGAAGCAAGCAATCTACTTTGCCTGCAATAAACTGAAGGGGATGGTGAAGATATTCAGAAGAGTGAA
This sequence comes from Peromyscus maniculatus bairdii, assembly GCF_049852395.1. Lineage (NCBI taxonomy): Eukaryota > Metazoa > Chordata > Mammalia > Rodentia > Cricetidae > Peromyscus > Peromyscus maniculatus. Next base: position 27,590,364 of record NC_134869.1, on the reverse strand, counting down.
TGAAATTAGTGAATGTACTGTGAACATAATGATTAGTCAGTTGAGCTGAGAATACATTATAGTGGTGGAAAAAAGAGAAAAGACAAAAGGAAGATGAGAGTATTTTTCAGTTAGAGGGAACTGCATAGAAATTATGACCTCATTCCATTACTTGTGCCACCATGCACATGGCGTTTGATATCTCTGGCCTCATTTCTACAGCTGTGAAGTGGGCATAGTAAGATCTATCAGTAAAGATCATAGATTAAGGACATCTATATATAGGGCATATGAGAAGTGATAAATAGGAGCTATTACTGTCTGCAGGAATCCAGCTGAAATGTGATCACAGAAACACAATGCAATATTCACCTTGGTGTGATGTAACAAGTGGGCATGTCAGGATGCTCTGCTGTATTACAGAAGTAGGGAGATAAGAAGCAGCCAATTGTTGTGATTTCTTCCTTTCCCATGGGCCCTAACACACAGGTTGTTATTTTTGATAAGTTACTACATTTGTCTGGGCATGCACTTAAGAAGGTAACACAAATAAAAGCTATTTCACCTTAAATTTTGAAGTTGTTTTACAAGGGTATTCTTTTTCATACAATGAATGATATCTGATTATTCTGGAAAAAACGAGACTCTCAGTTTTTACCTAACAGATCGAAACAGTGTTCCAAACACAAGGTGAGAAGAATTTTTTAGCACTCAACATTGTTATATCTTCAAAATAAGTTATAGCCTCAAGTGAACTTTCTTGCTCTTACTGTGATATTTCAGAAAATAAAATACCATTTCACTGTTCTTTCTACAGATCAAAAACAATAACAACAGCAAAAAAACTTGTAATCTTTCTGTGTACTATATATTTTAAATAGCACAGAAGAGAAATGTTGATATGATCAATGTATCCAAAGTTCATGGCAGCCAATTAGAAAACAGTAAGGCTGAGAGTTTTGATGATTTTGGTCATATAAAATGGTCATTTGAATCTTCTGCTTTCATAATGCAAGGTTTCTGACTTTAAAAATCCCTAGTAAAGTAAATCCTAATGTAAAATAAAATTAAAAGGTTATCAGAAAGCATTTCAACTACTTGAATTGCATGTGAAATTATATGAAAATTATGCAGTGAAGGCTCCTGTATTGGCAATCACAACAAAATCTGTGCGTTCAGACACTTATGTTCTTTTTAAATTATTCATCACTGATTTTGAAACTTAATATTACACATTTTCTGTCTTGGACCAAAAGACAAAAATGAATAAATCCTGATGCCTTCTCTCAAGGACTTCACCATTCAAAGAAACAATCAGTCCATTTTCTGGTTAGATATAGAAATAATAAAGATGGGTTTTCTTGGAAAGGAATTTAAAAACTGTGGGGTTTTCTTTGTTGTTTTTACCACGCTCACACATTAGTCACCAATTATGATGGTTCATCCTCATCATCAGTTTGTCAGGGTTTAATTGCTATGGAATCACATCTGGGAATTTATATGTGAGTGTTTCCAGAAAGGTTTAAATGAAAGGGGAAGACCCAGTGTGACACTGTTCTGTGGACTCAGGATGGGCATTGAGTAACATGGAGCAAGCTAGCTGAACAACAACATTCACTTGACTCCAGTTGCTTAATGTGGACACAATGAGACCAGTTACCTCACACTTCTGCTGTCCCTATCTTCCCAGAGGTGTGCAATGAACTCCCAGCTTGATTGTTTGTAATCTCCTGATGGTAAAGAATCTTGACTGTTTTTATCACGTATTTATTAGCCATCTGTACTTGTTCATTTGAAAAGTGTCTTCTCAGAGGTCCAATGAGATGGCTTAGCAGGAAAGGGACTTGGCTTCCAAGTCTGCTGACTCAAGTTAGATCCTTGAAATCTACAGGCAGAAGAGAACTGACTCCCACGTTGTCGTTTGAACTTTGTGAGTGTGCTCCGACCTACACGTGAGCCTGGATTCACAAACTTGCTAAACATAAAAAGAAATACCTACATATATAAATATGTAAAGATAAAATGTCTGTTCAATTCCCTTGTGAACTTATTAACTGGGTTATTCACTGTTGTTTTTGTTGTTGTTTTGTTCAATTCTTTATATATTCTAGGATTTAATCATCTGTCACAGGGATATTTAAGAAAGATTTCCTTCCATTCTGTAGACTGTATCTTCCTTTTGTTGATTGTTTCTTATGCAGGGCCACCTGTTTTAAATTTGATATAATACCATTAGTTAATTCTTGCTCTTATTTTCTGAGATATTGGAGTCCTTTTCAGAAAGTCTTTGCCTATGCCCGATTTTTTTAACTTTTTTTTTTTTCTGTTTTTCTCTAGAGTTTCAGTGTTTTCTTAGATCTTCCATTAAGTTCTTTGGTCCATTTGGAGTTGATTTTCATATAAAGTTGGAGAAAGACTTCTAGTTTTAACCTATTCATTTTGTTCTGAGGCTCTATCTTATCCCATTTTTATTTGGGAGACTCTGTTATTTCTTATAGTGCAAATCTACTAATGAAAAATAATATTTGTACTTGCTGATGTAGGTACATATCTTAAGGATAATTTTACCAATATAGAATTCTTAATGAATTCTCTTTATCTTTAATCCCTTTATCTATGCCTTTCAAGTGCTGTCTGAATTCCAGTTCCTGATGAGAAGCAATTTGCTAGTCTTAATGAGCATTCCTTTTGAGAGAACTCACTTTTTATTCCTGATGCTTTCAAGAGCTTCTGTCTTTGTTCTCAAGAGCCTGTCTTTGTTGTAGAGTTTGGATGATTATGCTTCTGTCCGTTGATTTCTTCCAGTTTATCCTACTTTGTGATTATGGATCATAGGCCTGCAGAGTCATGCCTTTAAGCAGATTAGCTTTTATTCTACCTGTTATCCCTCCTGATTTTCTGGAGCTCATTATACATAATTAGTAACTACATATTTCTGATCATGATATTTATTTCTGGTCATGATATTTGTTCCTGTTGCTGTTACTCTCGTTTTTGCTCTTCCTGCTGAGTTTCCTTATGAGTTTCCTAAATAAATTAGAATGTCACTCTCTATTGTTATGTATAGATACCAGCTTTAGTTTGCCTGTTAACTAGTGACTAAAAGACATTTACTCAAATGCTTGATTGCACTTTTGTCTTTGCTGTTTGTTAGGCTGAGTAATTTATATTAACTTAATATTGACAATTGGGAGCATTTCCTAAAATTGATTCACAATCAGTCATGACCCTTAGCCCACTTTTCATGAAGTTATTGTTCTCCTGAGATATAATTCCCAAAGGTTCTGAAGGTGCGGTGAAACACTTTTGTCCATGGAGAAAATAACCATCTATTCAGGGAGATTTGTGAACCAATACAAAAGGAGACACATGGTATGGCTTTCATCTGGAATGGCCTCAAGAAGGCTAATAATGGTGTTAGGAAGTGGTACAAACCTCAGGAGGTGGGACATGGTAAGTGGAAGAGGCTCACTAGAGATGCTGATAATGCAAGTATTGAGACCCTGTCCCCTCACCATTCACACTTCTTCCTAGCCACAGTGAAGTGAATTGTTCTGTTCTGCTATGCCTTTCCTGCATAACATTCAGCATTACCACCCTAAATGGCTTAACAAACAGAAAACACATCTTGCAGTTATGAAAACTAGAATTCTGAGATGAGCACCCTGCATGGTTGGAGTCTAGATAAGAGGCCTTTTCCAGCTTTAGGCTACCAAATTTGCTGAATGCTTATATACAGAAAAGGATGCAATATCCCTGCACTATCCATTTTAGAAAGGCATTGCATTTTAAGAGGTAAACTTTCAAAGACCTCCATCTTCCACTACCATCATATTAGTGGCTGAGATTGTATCAAGTTTACCGCAGTAGATCACTTACTCATTAGAAATGTCAAGCTTCTGAAATGAGGCTTAGAAGGAGCTTGAATCTCTTTCTCTCCCATGTAGTTGATGCTAGAATGCTCCTTTTCACCAGGATAGTGTAATTACAGTTTATAAGATGGAGGAGAAAGGAATTTGCACAAGGCAAGTTACAAATACTGCATAGTTTGCTATTTATAAGATTTATCATTTGTGTTGAATAAAAGCTGGTTAAAAACTTAAGGTTTTCTTTGAGATTCCTAAAAAAGTTGGTTTGAATAATCGTACTAACACTGGGTCAATGGTAAAGAAATTATTTGTAAGTCCAGGTTTTTGTTTTCCTCCTTTTGCTTTTTTTTTTTTTTTTTTTTTTTTTTTTTTGGTTTTTCGAGACAGGGTTTCTCTGTGTAGCTTTGCGCCTTTCCTGGAGCTCACTTGGTAGCCCAGGCTGGCCTCGAACTCACAGAGATCCGCCTGGCTCTGCCTCCCGAGTGCTGGGATTAAAGGCGTGCGCCACCAACGCCCGGCCTCCTTTTGCTTTTAAATGAAAGAAATATGCATTGATCTGCACGGGTTTGTGGTCTCATAGCCTACAAGTTAAGCCATGATCTGCATGGCTAAAAGCAAAGGGGGCAAATATCTACTATATGAAAAGACCTAAATGTAAGACTGTATATCTCACAACTAATGCAAATTGACCTCAGTGAAAGATACAGATACAGGTACATTCACAGATAATTTTTTTCTAGAAGAAAAATAGTTTAATGAAAGGTCAATATATTCTATCAAAAGTCATGTGGTCAGTGGCAAGAGATTACTATAAAGATCCAAAGCACATGAGACCTGCTTGTTTGGAGCATTTTATGTGATATTTGTGCAATAACTAAATCCAATTAAAATGAATTAGGATAAAGAACCAAGTAGACATGATTTGTGTGTAAGCACTTGGGTGAAACTATACTAATGGTACTTAGAAACAACAAATGTTAAGGAAAACAAGTGTAGATTTAAGTGCTGTGTACTCTTTCACACAGCAGTTCCATGATATTTAAAGACCCAAACCATTCAGGCTTACAGCCCCCAAGCCCCAGGAGAATAAGTAACTAAAAAGAAAACTAGTTCCAAGGGCAACCTGACTCAGCCATTATTCAATCACCCCTGCAATGTAACAATGTAAAGAGATTTCTGTTAAGAGATGTGCTCAACTGTGACTGGGATAGTTCCAAGTGTTCCAGGAAGGACCACTGTGACCTTTGTGTAAACTCCACTCCCACCCTGATACCCCCCTTGAGGTTTCAGGAAGAATGTACATGCGGATGTGACTGTACCCACTCTGTGATCAGACCATGATTTTGTAAAACGAAAATGTATGGGAATTGTAATCTTATGGCTTTTGTGGGTTTTTTTAAACCCTTTTAAACCTTTTTTAACCTTTAAAAGCCCCCACGTGGCTACAGTAAGATGCGACTCTTTCTCTCAGGACAAGAGTAGCCCGTCTGTACAGTCGCTTCAATAAAAACCTCGTGCTGTTTCATCAACTGGACTGGAGTCTGGGTTCTTGGGGTGCCCACTTGAGACCCTAGATTTTGAGGTCTAACAATATTAAATGATTTAGTCTTGGGGAACCTCAATTTTCCCATTTACAAAATGAAGATTTGTGTGAGAAAAGTGCTATATGTTGTGTATGAAGCTCCTAGTTCACTGCCTACAGGAACCACATGCAAGTGTTAACTGTATGGTGGTTATTATTAGCATGGTTATTTGTACTGGTAGTGTTAAATGCGTGTGCTTATAGAGAAGGAGTTCTCTAAAGACAGTAGATTTTAAAAATCAGATAATTTCTGGGATGGACAACACCAGGAGAGCAAGGCCCTCTAAATCGAGTGATTGAAGCTCGTATGAACTCACAGAGAATGAAGCAGGAAGTGCAGAGCCTACAGGGATCTGTAGCAGGTCTTCTGCTTATCTATTATAACTTTCTGTTTAGTTTTATGGGACTCCTGAGTGTTTCAAAAAGTGGGTTTCTGAGTCTCATGAGGCTTTTTTGCTTCTGGTTGTTTGTCTTCTCCAACTTCTATGTGATGTTTTTGGTTTTATTTGATTATATTGTATTTTGTTATCTGTTGTTATCTCTTAGAAATCTGTTCTTTTGTAATGAGAGACAGAAAGGGTGTAGATCTGGATGGAAGGGAGGTGGGGAGGAACAGGGAGGATCAGAAGGAGGGGAAACTGTAATCAGGATACATTGTATAAGAAAAGAATATTTTTCATAAAATTGGGGGGAAGAAATCTGTAGCACGGAACTTAGAAGGTCTTATTAATAAAACAAACCTGGGGCCAGGTATTGGGGTGAATGCTGGAAGATCAGAAAAGAAGAACAAGCCACAGCCACCTCACCTTGCCAATTCCTCAGAGGATCCTGTTTCCATAGACTGGAAGTGTCTGAGTCCTCATCCAGAATAAATCTCAGCTGCCTAAAAGCTTAACCAGCTCTAGTTCCTGGTTTTCATGCCTTACATACCTTTCTGCTTTTGGATATCACTTCCTGGGATTAAAAGCTCTTGTTACCATGCCTGGCTGTTTCCAGTGTGGCCTTGAACTCACAGAGATCCAGGCAGATCTCTGCCTCTGGAATGCTAGGATTAAAGGCGTGTGTGCCACCATTTTCTGGCCTCTGTATCTAGTGGCTGTTCTGTTCTCTGACCCCAGATAAGTTTATTAGGGTACACAATCTTTTGGGGAACACAGTAGTACCACAGGAATCAGATCATTTCAAGTATGATCTGATCCATGTAAGGAAGTAAAGCATACGAAATTTGTTCAGTGGCTTATTGTAAGCAAGATGTCTGACACAAGTTACTAGTGAGCATTTAACAGGGTGGCCGTCACTGCTGCTTCCTTTCATTTTTGGAAAAGCAGTCTAGACTTGGGATAAGAGACTGAATAACTCTGCTCATTATCTTCTTATTTTATTGCTATTACTTCATGCCATTTTATTAACTCTGAATTGTTTGTTAGATAAGAAATAAAAGCATGCTTGATTGTGCTGGCTTACTGTTAGATCTCATATAACACCATGAGAAAGTCTTGCCCTCGTTTAATATGATTTTAACTCAAGTATACAATCTATATATGAAATATTGTTTTATTATATTTTTATTATAATTTGTTCCCACAGCAATCACAATTACCTCTACTGTTATCACTTGTTAAGGTTCCACTGTGGATATGAGCCTGAGTTAGTCTCAGGGTTGAGAGCAGCCACTTTTAATCTCTATTGAGACATGATTCTTGCATATTTTCTAGTTTTTACAACAAACATATTAACAAATTGATTGTGCTAATTTCTTTTTTTAAATTTCTGTAATTAAACCATGGCCAGGGAATTTGTAGAAGAAACATATAACTGGGCTTACAGTTCAAGAAAGTTAAAGGCTATGATGATTAAATAGAGATGTGACAGCAGTGGTAGGAACCTGAGGGCTCACAGCTTGAACCAAAAAGCATGAAACAGAAAAAGTTAACTCACATAGGTATGAGTCTTTCTTTCAATTCTTAAAATATGGCTCCAGTGACAATTTCTCCAGCAATGTCAGACTTGCCAAGTCTCCCAAACAGTACCACCAGCTGGGAACTAAGTATTCAAATATTTAAGACTGTGGAGGAGAGCACATACTAGCATTACTATCTGATGCAGAAAAATATGAGTAGCTACCAAATAACATTTGCATAAAATTAGATTCAATATGAATTTTTCTGGCTACTTCTACAAGCATGATATTTATACTTTATTAAGTATGCATGCCATATAGATGAATCAGAAACTGCAACATTCGACTCATAATTGTTTTTATTTTTGCTGCATTTCATTGTAATGTGTATTCACTATACTTATAGTCTATGTGATGAGAATGTCTAATTTTTAGTGACCCAGTGTGTTTTTAAAACTTGTGTGAAACTTTAGACTCACAAATATAGGGTAGATGATGAAATAGTTTCTTTAATTTTGCCAAATACAAATAGACTAGATATCGTAACTATAATTCTTGCTTGATAACTTTTAGTTAGATACAATTTTACTGTATTAAAGCTAAAACCTTCCTTTTGATTAGATAGAAAAGGGGAAGTGCTGGGGTATGTCGTTCTGTACATATATGTTCTGTGAATATATGTTGTTCCCATTGGTTAATAGTAAGCTGCCTTTGTTTAGGGGATGGGCACAAATTGTAGGTCACAGTTAATCTTTTTCTAAAAAAAGGGGGATATGATATAGATATGAAAGGATAAAAGGTAGATAATTGAATCTACTTTTAAAGAGCAACAACTTGTTTAAAATGTTTTACATTGCTATTGATTTTAGTTTATTGTTACAAATTTAAAGTTAATTTTATTATACTGTATATATATTTCTACTCTTGCTTAAGGTATTATGTTTATGCAACTCATTTAAAAATAGTTAAGAAATATGAATTAATAGTCAAATTTATAGTCATGTTAAATTTTCTAGGAATCCATAGATATATTCAAATTAGGTAGATAATCTTCAAACACTTCAAAAACCTACAGGATATGGCATTTAAAATGTAGTGGGTAGCCATTCTGGAAGTTCCAACCCCTATTGAGGTTTCAGTAACTATCATGCCTACAAGGTGGGGCCAAGGGAGGGCCCTGAAGACCCGAGATCCAGAAGTGCCACCCTTTCTTGTTTTCTGGACCCTGGACTCCAGAGAACACCACTGGAGTGTGCTGCGTTTTTCCCAGAACCTGCGACCTACCTATCCCTTCATTTGTAAGCTATGCCACTAAATAAAACTCCCTTTTAACTATGTGGAGTGGCCTTGATAATTTCACCAATATAAAATGTTTTTAAAACTTAGACTTTCTGGACAATGAGACACATCTTCTCCTGGCAGTCCTAATTTACTTGAAAGAAGATAATGGGCATTGAAAAAACTCCACATTGAATTTGCTCTCCTTATGGCAGAAGTTAGCCATTTGGGAAAGAAACTGTTCTTGCCTGGACTGCTTGACAAAATGTTGTATTGACTGGACATGTAGGACACATGGAAAAAAGACCACTGAAATTGCCAAAACAAGGTGAAATGATCCTTCAGGTTCCTGCTTCACAGACGAGACTGCCAGACATTCTATAGGACACAGGGAAAAGTAACTGAGAGACTCTAGACCTATAGGCTAAAGATGGATGCCCCAATGTTACAGAGAAACTTTGGGTGACTGTCTAGGCATCTAGATGTCTCTGTCATTCTAGCTTTTTGGAAGTTGCTTACAATGCTCTTCCTGTTTACTTAGGTAGTATTATATTCTTCTGAGGTCTTTGATGCAGTTGAAGACTAGATAATTATAATTTTTTTTGGTTATGAAAAAGATAAACTAGGTATGAATCTTTAGACTCACAAATATAGGATAGCTGATGACATATTTTCTTTCATTTTGGCAAATACAAATAGACTAGATATTGTAACTGTAATTCTTGCTTGGTAAATGTTTGTTATATATAATTTTACTATATTAAAGCTAAAACCTTCCTTTTTGGTTACATAGAAAAGGGGAAATGCTGGGGGATGTCTGTCTGTACACTGTTGTTCCCATTGGTTAATAAATAAGCTTCTTTGGCCTATGGCAAGGCAGCTTAGAGGCAGGTTGCAAATCCAAGGAGAGACACAGGAAAGAGAAAGGGGGAGTTTGAAGAGATGCCAGTCTGCCGCCGCTGATGGAACAACATGACAGCAGACCGGTAAAGCTACAGAACATGTGGCAAAACATAGATTAATAGAAATGACTTAATTTAAAATATAAGAGTTAGCTAGCAAGAGGCCTGCCATAGGCCATACAATTTGTAATCATATTAATCCTCTGAGTCATTATTTTATAAGCAGCTTCAGGACCATGGGACCAGGTGGGACTGGAGAAAACTTACAACTATACTTCTGCTTTTTTCCATTGTAAATAGTTGTACTTTGAGATAAAATCAATGCTCAATATCAATCTTTCATTTAAACAAAGCAATTCATTAATTTGAAGATCATATAATAAATCATTTCAAATAATAAATATATATGATTTTATAATTAGATATTATAGGTAAAGAATATCTATATATCCAGATGTTATGGGTAAAGAATATGATAAGAAGTGATAAGAAGAAAATCACATGATTAGGATAGGAAGGTTAAATCAACCAAAGAGAACAGAATTCTGCATCACACAGAACAGTTTTAAAGGAAATTCTTAAAATTAAGCTTTTTTCCATTTATTAAAAACCATTTGTGATGTTTTTCTTACATCAGTTGAGAAGACATTTGAAACAAGACTGAGAGAAATCTTTTCTTATTTATTTATATTGTTTGCATATATAATAAAGTATAAGAACATGTGCCTAGAACTTTTGAAGTTGTTAGCCAGGTTATTGCCATTAATCTTGGTTATCCTGCAGAACTTGATGGCAAGGTCCGATTGCTTACGCACCATATACTTGATTCATAGAAAATGGGAAAATCAAGGTGGTACTGACTTGGAAGCATCATCTCTAACAGCTAGCTTTCATAGTGCTGGAAGATACTACACATGCTACCAGAGGAGAAAACCAATCATAATCATATCTAGCTGTAAAACTCTTTATTCTTAATAATGGCTCAACCATTCTACTCAGAAGATTTCACTGCTCCCAATATTTCAGAAAATTTCTATAAAATCTAAGCCCTAATTGTCAAGGGAAATATTCAAAACTAGCCACAATAAGAATTGAGAATAAGTTTAGGTTATCCTAAGCAATGGACGATATAATGCAAACAGTGAGTGCGACTTCCGGTGTCTAACCAGTTCCCTATTAAAACAAGAACAAGTTTCGGTGGTTAATGTGTGGAGAAAAATACGCCAGGATGGAAGGCAACACAAGTAGTTACAATGGTTCAATAAAAGAATAATGGGCATAATTAAGTATAATTACAGTGCAATGTATGACTCACTTTTCTTAATAGTTTTGTAATACTCCATTGTGTAGATATATCACATTTTTTATTATCCTTTCATCAGTTCATGGACATCTAGGCCATTTCTACTTCCTAGCTATTGTGAATGAAGCAAATAACAAGGATTAGCAGCTATCTCTAGAACAGGATATGGTGTCCTTTGAGTATATACCCAGTAGTGGTATAGCTAGAACATACAATGTGTCTATGTTCTGCATTGGAGGAACTTTCCACAATGATTTTCACAGTGGCTACACCAGTTTGCACTCCCACTGGCAGTAAGTGTGCCTCCCAACTTGCATCCATGCTAGCATCGGTCATTTTTTGTCATTTTTTTTTTAATTTGTCCTTTTCAGTGGAATGAAAGAGATGTCAAATATATTTAACTTGAATTTTCTTCATGGATATGGGTACTGAACATTTTTTAAAAAAACAATTCCTCGGCTGTTGGTATTTCATCATTTGAGCACTCTCTGGTTCTATGCTCAGCTCTTAATTGAGTCGTTTATTTTCTTGATCTCTAATTTTTAAAATTTATCATATATTCTAAATATCAACCCTCTTTGGATACATTGCTTGTAATGATTTTTCCCCATTCTGTAGGCTACCTCTGTATTGGAGAGATGGTATTTTTTGATGTACAAGGATGTTTTAGTTTCATGAGGTCCCATTTATCAATTGTTGGGTTTAATGCCTACATTATCAAACCAATTGGTGAACCATGTGAGGTACAACAACAATTGCCCTGGCAAGAAATAAATGCTTACAAAATAGTGGCACAAACATTAAGGGAGTAATGAATTACTTTCTGATTGGATTGAAATATTGAAGAAGCCCATACCTACCTCCATTGTCTGGCCAAGAATCTAGGCCAGACAATGGCCTTAGACATTTTATATGCCCTAGAAGACAGCCTACTACCATTGTTTTGTTATATGTACATAGTATTAAATTAACTCTCAATGATTCATTATACCCACATATCGAAACATCTCTTAACTCTTATCTGAGAAACTTCTATTTATAATAGATGGTAGTTAACACAGAGAGCCCTGACTAGCCAACTTATAGAGAATAAGAGACTGCAGAATGCTTAACCTTAAATGGAATATATATACTGCACCCCTGCTTTCAAGGCTCAGGGATCACTGTGGAAGCAGAGGCAGAAAGAATGTGAGAACATGTAAATGACTACATTAAACTGTCTTTGGGGCATAGTAGGACAGCTGCTCATAAGAACTTACAGTGATTATGATAGCATACATAAAATCCATGCAAGTCCAAGCAGATAAAATTCCTACATAGAGAGGTGATTTGGCCATGAAATCTCACTGCTCAGCACATTTTGTTCTTGAGGGGATAAAAAAGGCACAATTTAGGATGAGAAGAGAGAAGAGTGAGCATGGGAAGAGTTGGAGGTGAACAGGATCAAAACAAGTTGTACAAAATTCTCAGAGAACTAATGTGGAACTTAATGACTGTAATTCCAGAATTAAGGAGGCTGAGCCCAGATTATGAATTTGAAGACAGCCTGGCCTACATAGCTATACTATATCTCACCAAAAACAAAAGAAATAATTGATGATAGTACAGTGATAAAAATGAGAATGAAAAATGAGATATTCACATTTCAACCAGGTTGGATGTTAATAATCAAAATAATGCATTCTGAAGGAATTAATTTATTGAGCTGTTATGTCTTGTACTTGGAATCAAGTCTGGCCACAAACTCTGATTCAGTTTTGAATAAGCTAGATTTGAAGATGGATTAGAAAGCATAACCTAAGTATTCAACATGAAAGAAGGTATATATAATAGGTAGCATTTAGCATATTTAAGCCACAATTAGTTAACTGGCAACTGTGTATGCATTCATCCCTTTTTATAGTCTTGTGCATACACACATGTATGCTTATGAATATATGTATAGAAATCCATGCTACAATATTGTCTACAAAATCTGGCTCTTAGTAGCATTATTAAACTATAATCTCTTTTAAGACAGTACTATGGATTTTAAGGCCTTGAAAAAAATGAGTAAGATACCAGTGGAACAAAAAGTGTCATCTATCCTTTGATTGCTAATGGTGAAATGACAATGTATTCTTAGCACATATTACTACAGTAACAGTTACGGTTCACAGACCATGACTTTGTGACAGGTGTATAATTTTAGTGAAATTATGAAGAAGAACAAATCATTGTGATGTTAAAAATGCTTCAAAATTAGTCTTTGCACTTAAAAACCTTATATAATAACACACTATTACAGGAAAACATCTTTTGAGTTTCACTTTTGCAAATGGAAGGAGGTAACATGCATTTTCTTTTATGTTAACTTCCAACTCTTTATGCTAACCCAGGTAACTAAACTTAGATGCTACTTTCCAATTTTTTGAAATAATTTAATTGAAATTTATTTACTTATTTATTTATTCATTTGTGTTTATGTGTATATAATTATGTACGCATATGGAAGCCAGAGGGCAATCTTGGGTATAATTACTCAAGTACCATTCACTCTCTCTTTTGAGATGATGTTTCTAACTGGCCTCAATTTGCCAAGTTGGCTAGCCTGGCTAACCAGCAGGAACCAGGCTAACCAGGGATCTGCCTGTCCTGACTTCTCCCACACTGGAACTATAAGGACACACCACCACACCCAGCATTTTTGACACAGAATCGATGGATCAAACTCATATCTTTGTGCCTGTAAAGTTAACACTTGACTTAGTGAGCCATTTCCCAACTATGTGTGTGTATGCATGCACACATATGTGAGGGAGTTAACTGAAATTTTAGATGCTTCTACACAATTTAAATTTAACACAACCAATCTATTTCACCAATATGACAATAGCTTATAAATGTTTTAAATGGTTGCTTTTACTTAATGAAATTGAATAATGATCAATCAAACACCACTAGGACATAGAAACTGGCTTGCACTAAGAAACAAATGATAAAGTTTGAGACAGTATTTTAAATTTAAGGCAATTTGATAATTTCAAAATGTATATAATTTTCCATTGGATAAGGTAACCTTACCCAGTATGAATTAATGTTGTGAGAGAGATTACTTTCTTCCCCTCCCCCTAGATAAAAGATTGATTCAGAAGATTGGGAGCAATGTAGGTAGAGTTTTACATATGGATATCGCAATCATATGGTCAACAAAGATGAATTGTATTATGGTTGAAGGCGGAAGAATCTACATCAAACTCTATTCTGCAGAGTTCATTTCCTTTCACATGACTGATAGCTCTTGGTGCAGTTGATGATTTGCTCCAGGAATGCTTCATATCCCAGAAGCCATCTAGAGCTCCTAAAGGCTGTTCCCAGTTTTGTTTATGGGGAATTTTCCCATATCATTTCAAGAAGAATGGGCAATTTTGATCTGTTAGAATATGACATCATCACAAGCCTAGCATCACACCGAGTTTTGTTGTTACAGACACTTAATCATAGTGTCATACTCTTCACTTTTACCCGACTCTGCTGGTTACTACTGATGTTTAGCTTAATATGCAAGGCTAAATGTATAAAACTGGTCAGGTGTTGGTGGAACACACCTTTAATTCCAGCACTAGGGAGGCAGAGGCAAATGGATCTCTGTGAGCTCAAGGCCAGCCTAGGATACAGAGTGAGTTCCAGAAAAGGCACAAGAGAAACCCTGTCTCACAAAATAAAATAAAATAAAATAAACTGGAAAAAAATCATACTAAGTAAGGTAAGAAATGAACGCTAAATGTTTTGTCTCATATGTGGATAATTAGCTTTGATTCTTAAGTTTGTACAATTAGCTTGAAAAAAAAAAAAAACCTATGTAACCCATGGACTGAGAAAAAAAAATGTCGGCGGTGGTGGTGAAGAGGGCTAGGGGAAGTGGGATAACAGAGCATGTAAAATGGAATTAGAGAGGGGAAATAATACCTGGGGTGAAGAGTTTGAAATAGGGATAAGGTTGGGGAATTGGGGAGGCTGTAAGCTTGTGAGGCCCCAGAGAACACCAAAAAAATATAGGCTCTTGCTGTTTCACTTGGTTGCTCGCCAGACTTAGATGATAAGATTCTGTTAACGAAGACTCATCATGACTTGTTTGCAAGACAGAGAGAAATCAGGCTAGAATTAAGCTTGAACTCTCCTTCCTGAAGGCTAACTTTCAAACTTCTGGAAGGTGCTATAGATACTGCTAGAGCAAAAGGGCATTTACAGTCATATCCAACAGTGAGTTCTTTGAACACCACCAATTGCCTAGGCAACATGCACCACATGTGCAGGAGTTACGTGATGGTCATGGGATAACTAATGTCTCTCTGATTGGATCTGAGGTGTGCACTACAAAAGGGAACTCCTGCCCAGTGCTGTACTTGGTCACAAACCCAGGCTTAAGAAAGTCAGTAGTCTGATGAGAGAAATTACTATTCATGTTTAGCTTCATAAACATGTCACATTGTCTTCTAAGTTTATATGCATCTATCCTTAGACAAAGGCTACTCTCAACCACAGTCAGAGAAGGTGCTCCTTGCAATGAAAACTGATGCATGGGGTGATTAGCTGCTGTATAAAATGCTTAGAGTGAAAGCTAAGGACTTAGACCTAAAGAAGTCATTTATAGCCCCTTCTCTGAGGATCAGCTGTGGTGATGTATTGTGTCCCCCAATATACTGTGCCTCCTAATAAAATTTACCTGAGGATCAGAGCAAAAAGCCAGCCACTATATTAAACATAGAAGTCAGGCAATGGTAGCACACTCCCTTAATCCTATCACTTGGGAGGCAGGGATCTGTCTGGATCTATGTGAGTTCAAGGCCACACTAGGAATAGAGCCAGATGTGGTGGCACATGCCTTAAATTCCAACACTAGTTAACCATAAAGGTCTGGAGGTCTGTACAGCCTGATAGGAAGTGACAGAGCTGGGCAGGAAGAGGAAGTGATGTAGCTGGACAGAGAGAGCAAATCAGATGGCAGAACAGAAAGGCATATAGGTGTGGGTAGACAGGAAGCAGCTTGCCTTTGGAAGCTGCGGAGTTTGTGGGGTGAGGTTAGCTGTGGCTTTCCTGTGCCTTTGATCTCTCTCAGGCTTTAACCCCTATTTCTGGTTCCAAGTTTCTTCTTTTCTTTTTTTTTTTTTTTTTTTTTATTAATAAGACCATTTAGCAATTCGTCTACAATCAGAGAAGCTTACAGAAGAGGTGAAAATAATGTAAATTGCTGGAAGACATGGATTAGCACAGCAAAATTTCATTCTCTATATGTGACACAGACAATGTAGTCATGAACTCGTAACAGTCATGATTATCTGTGCTGGGCCTGCACAAGACAGACACTCAGTCACTCATGGGGGAGGGGCCCATGAATCTACCCCTTATTGCAAAAATAATTTCCAATCAAAAAGCAGTCAGTTTTATATATTACTAATATATTTGCAAAAAGACTAGAGTAAGTTGAGTCATAAAATGTATTTCTTAGTAAGAAGGCAATATTAAAAACTGACATCAACTCTACACAAACCACACTTTTGGCTAAAGATGATGAGAGCTTGGCAAAAATAATTCTATATTTTGTATGGAGGAATCATGTCACAAAATAAATGAAAAAATTGGGGGCTGGAGAGATGGCTCAGAGCTTATGGGCATTTATTGCTCTTCCAGGGAACCTAAGTTTGGTCTCTAGCATTCATTTCATGTGACTCACAAGCACCTGTAATTCCAGCTCCAGGAATTCTGGTAGCCTTTTTCTGGCTTCTGTAGATATACATAAAACATGTGCCATACACACATACTCTGTCTCTCCCTTCCTTTCCCTCTCCCTCCACCAAATATACACGACAAACTAAAATGTTTATCACTAAAAGAAGTGTTAGACGTGTTTTCTCCTTAAACATTAAAATAAATAATAAACTGTACTATAAAATATTAATGAATTTATAATGTAAAAACCAACTGTGGTGATTTGAAAGAAAATAGCCCCCAAAGGGAGTGTTACTATGAAGAGGTGTGGCCTTGTTAGAGGAAAAGTGTCATTGTCGGGCCGGGCTTTGAGGTTTCTTTTTCTCAAGCTTCCCTCAGTTGTGACAGTAAGTCTACTTCCTGTTGCCCGCAAGATGTAGAACTTTCAGCTCCAGCACCACATCTGCCTGCATGCTACTGTGCTCCCCTTCATGATTATAATGGACTGAACCTCTGAAACTATAAGAGAGTCACCCTCAATTAAATGTTTTCTTTATAAGAGTTGCTGTGGTCATGGAGTCTCTTCACAGCAATAGTAAACTAACCAACTATCACACTATACTGATAGACTAGCATTACTGAGTGTCTTACTTAAGGTTACTAGGGCTGTGATGAAATACCATGGCCAAAACAACTTGAACTGGGAAAGAGTTGTTATTTGGCTTACTCTTCCACATCACTGTTCATCATTGAACAAAGTCAGGACAGTAATTCAAACAGTTCAGGAACCTGGGATCAGGGGCTGTTGTGGAGCTGATGGATGAATGCTGCTTACTGGCTTGCCCCCATGTCTTGTTCAGCTTGCTTTTTATAGAACCCAGAACCATAAGCCCAGGGATAGTCCCATCCACAATGAACTGTACCTTCCTACATCAATCATTAATTAAGAAAATGCCCTACATACAGCCTGGTCTTATGGATGCACTTTCTCAATTGAGGATCCTTCCTCTCTGATGACTCTAGCATGTATCAACTTGACATAACACCAGCCAATGCAGATTGACACATGCAGTCAATCTGTTCCCATTTTCTTTCCTTATAACCTGCTTACTGTGTTAACAGAAAGATCTCATAAGCTTGTAATGATTCAAACTTATTCTGGTTTGCAATCCAGAGCTATTACAGAGTCTCCAGACTTACCAGCCTCCCAATGAACTATTTCTATGCTGACACTCAGGTGTCCTCAGTGGATAGTCCCACATATTGACCCCTAATATGTAAACTTACTGCCACCTTTATGTCTGTATTTCATCCAAGAAAAGAATGGATAATTATATGAAGAGGCTTACCTTAGCATCCTGGTAGTATTTCATCAACTAGAAAGTAGTCACATGATTAAACTCAACAGATAGACTTCAGAAGTACAGTGTTTAGCTAAATGACAACTGGTGTAACAAAAAATAAAGTAATCCTAAAGAGATCATTTTCCTGTAGTCTAAACTAAAGTCTGCCCATTTAGACATTTAACTATTATGTGTCTGTAGGTGGAAGTTTTCCTGTTTCCTACCTGGTCCCGCAGCCACTCTGCCCCAAGTAAACACACAGAGGCTTATATTAATTACAACTTGTTTGGTCTATGGCTCAGGCTTCTTGGTAGCTAGCTCTTATAACTGAACCCAACCCATTCCTATTAATCTATGTTTTGTCATGTCGCTTCATGTCATTACCTGTTCTCTCACATCTTGCTTCTCCTAGGGTAGTTCACAGTGTCTCCCTGACTCCTCCTCCTCCTCCTCCTCCTCCTCCTCCTCCTCCTCCTCCTCCTCTTCTTCTTCTCTCTTTCTCTCTCTCTCTCTCTCTCTCTCTCTCTCTCTCTCTCTCTCTCTCTCTCTCTGAATTACTGTCTGGTTTCATTCTGCCCTACCATAGGCCAATGCAGCTTTATTTATTAACCAATGGGAGCAACACATACTGGCAGCATACAGAAAGACATCGTACAACATGTGTCTTATCATTTTTTTCTTGTCAGTTTTTCACTGCTATGACAAAATGCATAAAATAATCAATTTGGAAGTAGAGAAATGTAATGTGTATTTTGTCTCATTCACAGGGTTCTGTCCAAGATCATTTTTTCTTTCATTGCTTTCTATGGTTAGGTAGTGCATCATGGTGGAGAGCACAAAATGGATCAAAGCACTAAGTTCATGGCAGACTGGATGTGGAAGTTGATTGTGAACCGTGATAATCAGTCTTATCAATAAAAAACAGGAGTCAGATATTGGGCAAATAACCTGAAAGATCAGGTAAACAGAGGAGCAGTCACCAGTGACTTCTTACCTCTCTGGATCTTCCAACTGAAAGGGCAGAAATCCTGTCACCCCCCCACACACCACCACCGCATACACCTTATCACTTTCTCTCTCTTCCTCCTGAGTGCAGAGTACCTGAGTACCACCTGAGTGTGAGCAACCACCACCTGGCTTCTATGGTTAACTAGTGGCTAGCTCTGCCCTCTGGTCTCCAGGCAAGCTTTGTTTGTCAGAACATAAACAAGGTATCACACATGAATCAGGGAGGCTAGAATCCCAGTATGCCCAGCATGGTCTTCATACCAGTTAACCAGCTGCCTTCTCCTCAGCCCTTCTTCTCAAAGACTGAGTCACCTTCCCTATCATGCAACAGCCCACAACCAAGCCTTCAGAATGTGGAATGACAATGTTTATATTAGCTCTAAGAATTGATAAACTTATAAAGGGAAAACAAAGTCTCATATATAACTGAGGAAAAATTTAAAATAATTTTGTTTTATGAAAAAAAACTTATGATCTTTAAGGAAGGCCTTAAAATTTCACATTAACTCTTATTTGGTAGCATCTTCAATAACACATTGTAGGTTACGTTTTATACCTTTACATATATATTTGTTTAGTTGTGATCAGTTAGTATTTCAAATCTAGGTAAATGATGAAATAAATTATGGAACATGGATTGGAATTGGAATATGATGTAGTGTTTGATATCAAGCTTAAAACAAATTTCAATGAATGAGCTTATGTAATGATGAAATGAGTATGTTAGGTAGTTTTCTATTTCTGTGATAAGACATAACAATAAAGACAACTTATAAAAAGAAGAGTTTCATTGGGTGTATGGTTCCAGAGAGTTGGAGTCTATAATGGAGTCATGAATGCATGGTAATAGGCAACTGGAGTAGTATCACATCTGGAACCACAAACAAAACGTAGATAGAGTACATTGGCAATGGCATGTGTCTTTTTAAACTACAAAGGTTGACCCCAATGATACACAACTTTTAACAAGGCCACACCTCCTCCAACAAAGGCCACACCTCCTAACCTTTCCCAAAATATTTCACCATTTGGGAACCTAAGTTTTCAAATACATGAACCTACCGGCGCTATAAAAACTCTCAGAAGGAAAAAAAAAAAAAACATGATGGAAATTATCCACAAATTAATTTCCCTGTAATTTCTGTAACTGTACAGACCCACACATAAACATGCATATGTATATTCATAAAAATATCATTAGAGTGCCTCATTTTCATTGCCAGAAATCAGATAGCCTCCACAAATGATTTTCAGTAGTTTTAAGAGTGTCTCAGAGGAACAGATTGCATACTCTTTTCCAGGCTTGTTTGGCACTCTAGTGCTGACATTAATGGAAATTATATTTACTAGGTCATCTCCCTGTGACACACAAATATCTTCATTTGGCAATGTAACTGTTACTACCACTGTGGCCTTGAAAGGGACAGTAATAGCTTTTATCTGTTCTTTTCCAATGAAAATGGGTTCTTCACTACATCCAGGCTTATGTATTTACAATAAAAAGATTTCACATTGACAAACCTCAGAGTCCAGAATAAACTTTCACCTTCCCTTAAAGAGAGAAAGGTAAGCTTTTAAAATTAATTTCAAATTAGTATCATCTACCAGTTATTGTTATTTGAATAAAATACACTCAGCAAATATTCTGCAAAATATTCTGAAGGACTGAAAAATAAAAATTTAATATCATTAAGAGATTAAAAGGATGATGTTGAGGTAAAATTATATTTAGAAAAAGTGTAAACAGTATACACTTTAAAATTACATATTAGGCAAGGCAGTTTCTAAACATCTTGACCTTTACATTTCAGACCCTTACCATTAATTAGTGTAAAAATATTTCTGTGCACGTAAATTACTTATGCCTCCTCAGAACTCTGTACTGATGTAAAGATAATTGTCTAACTATGCTTTAGAAATCACTTTTGTTCCAGATGCTGTATTTTCACTGACATGATGCTTATGGAAATACAATTAAGTATTGGAATCTTTTACTAACCAATGTGAAGAATCTATAGTGAATTTGGCCGTGTGTTGATGCAATGCCATCATGTCATATAACAGGGCTACTATCTTGGAAGATGAGACTCACTCTCCACATTTTACAAATACTGAAGATGAGGCAAGTGTATTGAGGTTGTTTCTGTCATCATGTCATTAGTGACACACAAGGCCGGTGTAAGTGTTGAGAGCACTCAGTAAACATTGAGGACTAGAAAGCTGAGGCTTGGGTGGAAAGATAGGATAAAAGTTTGTTATCCAACAGTGAATGTGTTTTTTGGGGGCAGAATAAGGATATCAGGAATAAATCTCAATTTGCTGAAGCAAAAATAAATGTTTAATACTTACTTTTAAGAACTGAAAATGAATAATAATGAAAATCTGTGTTTAAAAAAAAAGAAATAATGGTCAATTATACTGAAAGAGAAACCATAATGAGGAAAATGACTCATCCTTATAGCCTCTCATCTTATCTATTAAATATGTTTTTGATTGTTTATCTTTCCATAGACTGCACCTAAAATGCTAAAATGAGAAGTTATCTATATAATATATACAATATATATATATATAATTTTGTGTATGATCCAAATTGCTGACTCTCTTGGCAATGATTATCTCTACTTGCTCTTTTTTACTCAATTGCTATCATTATTATAGATAACATTCCTGTCAAAACAGAAGTATGCCATGAAGAAAAAAATTATTAATGGAAAGCAAACCCCAAAAATAAAGAATATGGTCACAGAAAGTCTTTAAATAATAAGCAGTATACTATTAATGTTATAGTTATCATCACCATTAAAGAAAAGAAAAAGTTTCCAGAAAAACCTAAATTTTCAGGCTGAAGTACTTACTAATATTGAATAGATTCTGATATTGTAATCAAGAACACTAAGGTAAGGAAAAGAGAATATAGACATCATGTACAAAGGTATTGAAAAATGGTTTCTGATTTGCTGCAAATCAATGAAATAATGCAAAGAAAATGACTTATAAATGAAAAGTTTCCACCATGTATAACTGTGAATCTAGTCAGAGAGTATACAGCAAGAAATTTTCAAACATAAATATTAAAAATGAATTAAAATATGACTTTTATGAATATCTAAGTCATTTATACTTTTAATGTCAAAATGACTTTCCAAGAAAATTTGAATTTATAATTATATAATAGCAAATTCTTATCTATAAAATATGCTAAACTGTTATCCAATTGGAGAAACTTAAAGCAATGTTTGTCATCCTCTTTTCTTAGAGATAAAAATCAATTGTATCTCCCCTGGACAAATTCATTTAAATTGCTTTGAAAAGGATACATTCATGTGTGTTTTTCTTTTTCATCCTGAGGACTAAACCCAGGGCTTCTAATCTATTAGCAAGTAATTAACCACTAGGATACATGACCAGCTCAGGAAAAGATATTTTGAAAGTCTAAACTCCATCTCTACCACAACAAACTTATAAAATGGATTAGTCAATGAAACTTGAGAAAGCACACCTCTTTGCCTTAGCAAACTACTAAAGGATTTACATAATAATGCCTAACATAAAAAGGACATTCCAAAATGCTTAGTCCATTTCCAAGTTTGAGAGTTTTCATTCTTGACCTAAGAGAAGGACCTCAACACTGTAAATTTCTAGACACTTCAGAAGCTGTTAAAGGCTGATGTTCTACAACACAAATGAAGTAACTCGAGAAGAACTCTACTAAAGTTTTAGAGGACAGATGATCTCTTTAGATCCTTTGTTCCAGGATTATAGGAATAAGTGAAGAATCACAATGATGTCTATGTCTCAACTACTTTGGACAGTTTTTTCAGTTACATGTCTGCTTGCAGTGTCAAAATACCTGAAAACAGCAACTTAAGGAAAGAAGAAAGATGTAGTTTGGCTTACAGTTCTGTAGCTGGAGTTTTCTCCAGTCCCGCCCTGGCCCACAGCCACTTAGACCCAAATAAACACACCGACGCTTACATTAATTAAAACTGTATGGTATAATGGCTCAGGCTTCTTGCTAGCTAGATCTTACATCTTAAATTAACCCATTTCTATAAATCTATACCTTGCCATGTGGCTCATGGCTTACTGGTATCTTTACACCTTGCTTCCTCTGTGTCTGACTGGCAACTCCTGACTCAGCCTTCCTGTTCCCAGCATTCTCCTCTCTCTTTGTTCCACTTATACTTCCTGCCTGGCTACTGGCCAATCAGCACTTTATTTATTAACCAATCAGAGCAACACATTCACAACATACAGAGCAATATCTACAGCACAGATTCAGATTACTGTCTATCATAGCAGAAAAGTCATGGCAACATTAGTTTAAGCAGGTGGTCATGATGCATCTATAACCAGGCAGCAGAGTGTAGAGAAAACTGTTGTGGAGCTGTCTTCTTTTTCTTGAGTACAGGAACAAGTGTATAGAGCGCTGCCACCCTTATTCAGTATGAGTATTCCCATATTAATTAGTCTAATCTAGAAATGCCCTCATGTATTGTTGTAATATTATGAAAGTAGCTATTACCTTCTAAGAGAATAAGATTTTCACTGGACCTCAGAGGCAGTTAGTAATATACCTTGAAACTACTTAAGACTTAAACATCCTCCCCTGCTGTGTGATCAGCCTTTTGTTTAATATGCCTTTAAGAGAACAATGCAACAATCAACCTTACTTGCCTAGATTTCACACGTAATTGACTTTTGTAACCTAAATTAATGCACAGCCTAATCTCAAATAATTTAATTTTCATGTTCCTGACCCAGAGGAATGCATGCAAGTTCTAATGAATACTTCCTGAAAGTACCAAAATTATAGTTTGAAAGCAATATACAAAAAGAATATTCACCATAAAGGTTGATACAACATTTGGGAATTACTTGATAACCAACGGTATTTGCAGCACTATTAGTTATCCAGGTCATTTGGGGTCAGTTGGAGTCAGTGACTTAATCCCTTGTAAAACTTAAATATTCTGTAAAATGTCCCTCATTCCTTCCCCATGTGATATTTTCTATGCTATTCAATAAAGACAGAGAAAAACCACTTTGTTAGTGACAGATACACAGAGACAGTCTGAAACTGACAGATATAGAGAGACACACACAGTTATACAACAGACAGACAGAAACAGGGACAGACTCATAAGTCAACCTTCGCACAGGCACAGGTTTGGACACATATAATGGACACACAGTGGATAGAAAACAAAGGGATCATGAAGTAGAAAATTCAAATCTGGGCTTGCTTTTGGTTAAATGATGCCAAAGGGAAGTCTTTTGACTTCTTAGTACAACACAGAGACATTATTGGTGACTTGGGATTTATTATTAATGCATTCAAGCCAACGGCATGCCCAGACAAGCAGAGACGTTTGTTTCCATGGAGATATTAAATCTCATCAAACTGATAATCAATATTGACAAACGCAACAACCATTCAGAAGAAAAACATATATATTTTGAAAGAACAATTTATATACAAGAAATATACATTAGGATATATGAAAATCATATATATATTTTGACATTTTGTTGTATCTAGAAAGAAATAACAAGGTACATAGAAAACTGTAAATAAATATTGTATATTGCTCATATCAGGAAACTGCATTTTGTAGATGTAAAAATGTAAATGTAGTACAATTCTTGAACTAGAAACTATATATATATATCTCAAATAAATTAAGTGCTATTTATTAATTCAATATATACTTTGATATCACTAGATAAGGTTAATAGATAGTGGAAAAACATTATTGAAATAAGATAACCATACTTTCTAATATGACAAGAAATTAATGGATGTCATCTAAATTAACTTTAGGAAGTAAAGCATTAAGAATTCTAATTTTAATTTTTATTTTTAAATGAATAGAAAATAAGTGAAATGTGTAAAAATTATTGTCTCTGGAGTGATGGTCTATGGTACATAAAAACTAAAGAGTATGTTTCTAATTTTTATTTTAAACCAACTTTGATTTAGCAATTGTTGCATTTATAATAGTGATAAAAAGAAAATAATTTTAAGCAAAATGAGAAAAATGTAAATACATAACATATGCATCATTTCTATATGTAGACAAGGTGGGGAATTGGTTCCAACTGAGGCAATGTTTGGTTATATGTCTATAATGAAATTCATATTTTCCTTGATTGAAAAAGAGACACTGGGTCAGTGAAAGGTGCTTTCCATAAAGCCTTGAGATCTAAGTTTGATTTCCTAGACTCCATGAAGTAGAAAGAGAGAGCTGACTGCCAAGAGTTATCTTTTGACTTCCAAGTGCACCATGGCATGAATAACCCTCTACACACACACACACACACACACACACACACACACACACACACATACACACACACACAAAACAATCACAACACAAACATACAAATTAATAACTAAATAAAAATTCAAGTACAAGTTTTTCAGTAAACATTGTATGAATTGATTTCTCCTAATCCAACAAGTTGTGGATAAAATTGAGTTGTCTATAAAGTTTGCTACTTCAAGATCACTGACATTTCCAGAGTACTTACATAAAGTATAAGTGTGCATGTAATGGAATGTATAAGGGTTTCATAAATTTAATTCCTCACATCTTGCTTCGTGCTGTGCAGCACAGATTTATGTCTTCTTTTCTCATGTTCTGTATAATTTAAGTTTTAAACCTCAGGAAAGAACAACAACAACAAAAAGAGATGAAGGATGAACTGCGTATGGAGTGACATGAAGAACGCTCAGATTCCTGTATGGAAGGCAAGTCTTTAATATATGCAGGCATGTATTTTCTTAAAGCAGATGCTGACATTACCGAATAACAAGCAATTGAACGCAGATGGTGTGCTTGGCATATGGAAATGGCTACAGGAGAGTCAACGCTCAGCAGAGTGCCGATTTTCTTTGCTGTTAGGGTTCTTTGTGAGTTAAATACCATAGACTTCTTTCTCACTTAATGCCTCTCTGGAAAGGGACGATTCTGAGCCAATATAAAAACAGTAATTTAGCAAATATTAATAAGATGAAAGAATAACTTCTTTATCCCAAACAATCCTCAAAGAAATTGTGCTACAGCATTTCAGTGCTACATGAAATGTAATTCATGATAATCTTAGTGTTTTGTGTGAATTGCATTTACATTTTCCATATACTTTGTATTTGTTTTAATTCTTATTTTGGACATGATCATTACATCTGTTTCTGTTAGTAACTGAGCAAATTAAGCTAAGCCTTGCTGCACTGATATCTTGCTATTTCTGATAATTGTGAGTCAGACTTGCAACGGGATAAAATTATATCTACTCTCTCTTATTCATGTTTCTCACTGAAAGTGTGTCTGGGTACTTAACCAAATTATTCATGATGACAATTGAATGTGGAAATAAAAAAAGTAAGTGCTTCAATCTAGCTATGAAATAGATAATTGTTTCAAATTACCATTTGTATAGCAAAATAATGTCATATCTTATTTTAAAATATAATACTAAGACAGCTTCATCATGTTCACAGCATTGACTAGACATGTTAAAAATATATATTTAAAGGTTTTTTCTTTCTAAAAGAAGAGAAAGGACCAACTACCTAAATTCCTTGAAGTGTCCAAATTACTTTATACTCACTTGGAAAAGGATTTCAATTATTTTGTCCCTGAAATGCATCTTCCACATAAAGGTTTTCCCATTGACTTCAAAGTTGGAACCACAGGGGTGTGCATTAGCATTGAAATGAATGAAAAACAGATTGAAACTTTTGAATGAGCATAGCCAATTGAAAAGCAGCTAGTAGAAATGCTCATAGTCTTCACTCATGCTAGCTGACCATTTTAAACTTTATTGCATTAAAGTCAACCAAAAGGATGCACAGAATTTTGCTGAGCCTATGAAAATTCCATAATGACAGTTACAAGACAATCAAAAGGAAAATTTCAACTCTTTCGAAGCAATAAAGCATTATTTTGACTTAATGAAAGAGACAAATCACTGAACTCTTGCTTAGCAAACTTTTCATCATGTGCTATTTTCCATGATACATAATATTGTTCAAAGAATCTCACCATAGTGTAGGTGAGGTTTAACTGGGAGAGTCTTTCCATAGAGTTGCAGGAACATATTTTCTCAGAAAGGGCTTTGCTCAGAATGCATTTTAGACTAGGTGTGGAGACTAGGCATGCATTAGTAGACCACTATATTATCATCTAGGGAAAATAAAGTTGCTCTCCCTTAGTAACTTATTTCTGGACAGTAAGTTTGTCAGGCTTCTTCAGTATTTAATGATTCCCAAAGAATATGTGTTAAGGTGTCGGGGTGTATTAGTCAGGGTTCTGTAGAAGAACAGGATGGCTAGGATGAATGTTTCTTGCAGAGCAGGTTTATTTAAAAGGCCTATAAAACACTGTCTGGCTAATCTAATAATGGCTGTCTTCACAATGGAGAGGCTGAGAACTCTAGAGGTGCTCAGTCCACTAGGGTGGGTACCTCAGCAGTCCCAGTCTGGCACTGAAGGCCTGGGCAATGCCTGGAGAGAGACTAGTCTTCAGTCCATGTCGGAAAGTTGAAGAAGATGGGTTTTGATGTCGGACGATAACATCAGAGGCAGCAGCAGAAACTGAATGAACTTTACAGCAAGATGCTAGCAGAGTAGATGAACTTGCCTGAATAAGGTGCACACAAACAAATGAGAAGCAAAGATTTGTTTTTCTTCTCGGATCTCTCCCAGATGTGTGTTGCCAGTATTTATGATGTGTTTGCCCATTTTGAATAATCTGCTTAGGAAAAAAAATCTCTTATCCAGTTAAGCTGACACCAAAATCAATGGAGCTTTTTTTTTTTTTTTTTTTTTTTTTAAGAGAAACCTTCGAGGAGACAGCTGACTCCAGTCATAACCTCCCTGGTACTGATTATGTTTTGAAGGATAGGCTTCATAACAAACTCTTGAAAGGCTGCAGGGCAGAATGGAAAATTTCTTTGGGAGATGTTTGATAAAAATTCTATGCACGTCACTTTTTTTTCCTCTTCACTCTGATATATTATGGGTTGGGCATTTATTAAACAGTTAAATAGTGGACTAGCCTGCAGAGGCCTGAAAGAAAAGTTTCATTCAACAATATCTAAGGCCATCTAAATGACAAATATTGAGAGGAAGGATACTGAGAGGATGAACATTTTGAAACTCTAATCTGATAAAATGGACAAATACTTAAGCTTGGAGAGAAATCTATGGCTTAAGATCTAGTAAGTAAGGAGACTCAACAAAGAAAGTATCACATAAACCCTGTCTACTTAATAGTCCTGTTGCCAGGACAAAATGAAAACACCAGACAAAAGCAATATAAAGTAGAACACTTTACTTAGGCTTATAGTCTGAGATTGTAGACCATATAGTGAAGGAGTGTGAGCATAAGGACCTTGAGGTAACTGGCCACATTGCATCCATGTCAAGAAGAATGGTGTAATGAATGTTTGTTCTCAGCTCACTTCCTACTTTATACATAGAATTCCAATCCCGGAAAGGTGGCAACCAATGTGGATGGGTCTTCCATTTCTAAACTAATCAAGATAACTAGCAACAGGGATGCCCATAGTCCCATTTTCCAAGTAATTCTAGATCTGATCAAGTTGGCTATTAGGAGTAACTTTTCTGTGAATTTTTCCAATGGCCTTTGCTATTATTTATCTCTTCCCAATCCCTAGACATTCTTTTCCCATCCCCATACCAATTTAACTCTCCTTATTGTATTAAACCTCTCTAAACCTTTCTATTATTGCTCTCTATATACCCACCATGGAAGTCCAATCACCCCAATGAGCCTTTACTAGTTTCCTGATCTCTATGGGTACTACAAATGAAGTAGTGCAAATGAATTGCTGAACAATCTTATTAATAAGAAAAAAAAACCTGGAGCCAGATATTGGGGTAAAAACTGAGAGATCAGGGAAGCAGAAAGAAGCCATCCACATTCTTGCCACTGGAAATTCTCAGCCAAAAGGAGAACTACTTCTTGTATACTCACGCCTATATCCTTTTTGTCCCTGCCATTTCACTTCCCCTCTCTGCACAGCTACAACACTTCTTCTTTCTGCCCAGCTCTGTCACCTCCTGTCTGTCTGTACAGACCTCCAGACCTTTATGGTTAACTAGTGTTGGAATTTAATGCGTGTGCCACCACACCTGGCTCTGTTCCTAGTGTGGCCTTGAACTCACAGAGATCTGGATGAATCTCTGCCTCCTGAATGCTAGGATTAAAGGCATGTGCTACTATTGTCTAATTTCTATGTTTAATATAGTGGCTAGCTTTTCCCTCTGATCCTCATATAAGCTTTATTGGGATGCACAAATAAAAAAAAACACCACATGAAGATTCAAAACTAACATCTACACCTTGCTCAGAATGTTTGATTCCAGCTACATGTATTTTCCTTGTGAATTTCATAATTTAATTTCTTTATGAGCTGAATATATTCCATTGTGTTTATACCACATTTTCATTATCTAATCCCCCATTCATAGACATCTATGGCATTTCCATTTGCTGGCTATTCTTAGTAGAGAATCAATGGATATGGAGAAACAGTTATTGATATAGTAAACTACAGTGTATGCCCAAAAGTAGCATAGCAAGATCATGTGGTAGATCTCTTTCTAGCATTTGAAGAATCACTAAATTAATTTTTATGCTTTTCACTCCCACCAGCAATGAACTAAGTGTTCTCATTTATGCACATCCATGTCAACATTTGTCATCTTTTTTGCGGGGTCGGGGGGGAGGGGGCGGATCTTAGTCATTCTGACTGGTATAAGATCATTTTGATGATATTCACCCTCCCCCAATTCTTCCAAGATCCATTGTGGTGATATTGTGTTCCCCAAAATATTGTGCACCCTAATAAACTTATCTGGGGTCAGAGAACAGAACAGCCACAGTATTAAACATAGAGGTTAGGCAGTGGCAGCACATGCCTTTAATCCTAGCATCCAGAGGCAGAGATCCTCCTGGGTCTCTGTGAGTTTAAAGCCACACTGGAAACAGTCATGCATGGTAACAAGAACCTTTAATCCCAGGAAGTGATAGCAGGAGGCAGAAGGTATATAAGGCACGAGGACCAGGAACTAGAGCTGGTTAAGCTTTTTTGACTTTTGAGCAGCAGTTCAGCTGAGATCTATTTGGATGAGGACTCAGAGGCTTTCAGTCTGAGGAAACAGGATCAGCTGAGGAATTGGCAAAGTGAGGAAGCTGTGGCTTGTTCTGCTTCTCTGATCTTCCAGTATTCCTCCCAGTACCTGGCTCTAGGTTTGTATTTATTGATAAGAAAATTTAAGATTCAAGTTACATCCCATGTCTCCACCTTTTCTAACCACCAAGCCCTGGGGTCACTTTTTTTTTTTTTTGTTCACCCATCGAGTTCAATTTGTGCTGCCTGCATATTATTGGATGTGTGACTGTCTGCTAGAGCATGGTCAACTTGCCAGTGGTACTACTCTTAAAGAAAACTGACTTCACTTTTCTGGGCAACTATCAGTTGCCAACAGATCCTCACTTAGAGATAGGGTGTTATGTGCACCCCTGTTTCCATTCTGGAATTTCATCTGACTTAAGCTTGCATGGGGCATACTATCAGAATTGCTGTGAGTTCACACATGCTGCTGCCCTGCTGTGTCAAGAAGACAATTTCCTTTGACTTTTACAGTGTTTCACCATAATCCCTGAGCTTTAGCGTGAGTGGTAGTGATATAGATGTAGATGTACAAACATCTCAAAGAACTAATAAAAAAAAATAAAACCAAAGGAAAAGAATACTTGAAAGATCGTCCTCCACAAACTTCAAGCTCAGTGTCAGCCAATATCAAGACAATTTCCTTAGTTGATTACTTGTCTCACTGCTTTAGCAGAATGCCTGATAAGAGCAAGTTAAGAAAGGAAGGGATAGTTTTGGCTCACCCCTGGTGGACACAGTTCATCATGGTGGGAAAGTCATGCAAGTAGGAGCTTGAGACAACCAGTCACACTGCACCTTTCGCCAGGAAGCAGGGAGCAATGAATTCTTATCCTCTGCTTACTTTCAAATCTTTTATAGTCAGTCCAGGACTCTAACTCATGGCATGGTATCATACTCATTTTGGGTGGATCTTCCTGCCTTAATTAATCTAATTAGATAATCTCTCATGTTTTTTTCCGGAGTCTTGTTTCCGTGGTGATTCTAAATCCCATGTTGACAATCAAGATTAGACATCACAGAAGCATTGGTGACTTTTCTTGGGGAGACAAATAAATGAGACCTTCTGTACTCAAAGGTATTTCTCTCTTCAGGTAGGGTATCAGTAACAAACAGAAGGAACAGTTTTATCCACATCTAGCTTGGAGAACAAGATTCTTCACTGTGCTTGTTAATAAGAACATGAATAACTCAGACTGAGGTATTATAAACCAGTTCATCTCAGCAGGCAGCTACTTTACAAAGGCCCCTTTTCTCTCTCAACTGCTGTTTGCTGCTCTGTCACTTCTAGAATGGGCCTCTTGAGTAGTTCCAATTTTCTGGGCTCTCTTATTCTTGAAGATTTCATGGAGTTATCTGAGGCCATCTGAGCTCTCAAGAAGGTAGTGATTAAAATCCACAATAAACACCTATGCAATAAGTAGATTTGGGAGTTCAGACTACCTAGCATCTAAAGTGGGGAGTCTGATGGAGATATACCTTGATCAGAGGGATCTTCACTAATTCAGGGTGGCATTAAAGTTTAAACAAATTACTGTACATCTACTTGATGTAATAAGAAATAGAAATTGGATGTTGCTGTTGGAAATTATGAAAATAAACAATAATGTAACTTTTAAAGCAATAAAAATATTAGGATCATGGCAGGTCCATGCTGTAGCAAAGGTAATTATGGTAGCATTTATATAGCTTGGGTTTGCTGTGCACTGATGACAAGTGGTTAATTTTACAAAATGAACAAATCCACAGACTCAAAAAATCACAATCAAAGCCACGAGAAAGAAAATATTAAAACACAATAATCTGAAGGTAAAATTGTGAATAGAGAGTTATAAATTACTGTTTTCAACATCATAGCAAACAGGTAACATGTATGATAAAGAGGTGAATGAGGCAACTCCAGCCTGGCACTTTAGCATTCATGACATTGAAGAAGTATCTCAAAATTAAGACCATTATAGGTTACACATCAATGCAATCTTAATATACAAATATATATATATATGTATATATATACACATGTGTGTATATATATGCATGCACGTATATGCATATATATGTGTATGTACACATAATATATTTATATATTTGTATATTTGTTGCATAACAAACATATATTATGTTATTCTTGCAGCTCTCATAGAGTTATAGGAGCCACCTGAGCTCTACATACAAATATATATATATAGCTTAAATATACATGTGTATATGAATATACATATATATATACACAAATATTTCCATATATATACTACAATCAACAATATGACTTTTTTTTTTTTGGTTTTTCGAGACAGGGTTTCTCTGTGTAGCTTTGCGTCTTTCCTGGAACTCACTTGGTAGCCCAGACTGGCCTTGAACTCACAGAGATCCACCTGGCTCTGCCTCCCGAGTGCTGGGATTAAAGGCGTGTGCCACCACCGCCCGGCCAACAATATAACTTTTAAGTTAGGCTTCAGTTCCAACACCAAAAACCAAAGCTGTGTTTTATAACCTCCTTGGCTTCTAAGGTTTTGTAGCTTCAAAGAAAGTAAATTTGGTTCAATGTTCTCATGTACTATAATAATTGTTTCATATACAACTTCCATTATTTAAAATATATTTTAAACTACAAACAAATACACTACTATTTGTAATGAAAGCCAGTTGAGAGAAATATCTAATTTCTAAGTTTTTAAGATTGCATTTTCTTAAAATATAGCACATATTTAAAAACAAATCACTGCCTCATGTGGGTGTCATTTTTTTCTTCAGTTACACTATACCTAGATCACATCCTTACCTATACCCATTATGGAGTTCTCTCCTTACCTTTTAAATTAGCTTCCCTACTTCAGACTTAAGGGTTGTTGCTTTCATTTGTCTTAACCAAATACATTAGGGCAGGTAAAATAATATGACCTTTCTTTGGGATTTTGTTCTAACTGCTGTACCTCAGCTACAAAAAAAAAAAAAAAAAAAAAAAAAAAAAAGAATGAACTGATTCCCTCTAGTGAATTATTGGGAAAACCATTATCTAATATGTGTTTGTAAAAGGCTGTCAAACAAATGTTGTCTGAACATATATAGGATTATTTGTGGTTTAGAATGCAGTGTGCTGCTGCCAATATCACTGAACTGAAATATTTTTTGTATATAACTTATGTTCTTCATTTAAAGAGTTTTTTATGACATTGTAGATATTCTAAGAGACAGTTTTATTTTAAAAAATACATAAAAGTTACATGGTATGTAATTAAATTAATCAAAGGCTATCAATTTGGTACAGTGAGTTCCTCAGCAAGAGTGCTTTAGAAACTTGAACTTGATTAATTCTGATTTATAATGCATTACTATCAAGTAGAGTAGATTAAGCATTTGCTGTCATGACTAAACCATAAGGAAGGAGACACTTAGTTGAATATGGTTATAGAGTACATTGACAATACAAAGTGTTCTCATTTTATTTGCACATTCATATTAGACTATGTCTTTGTGATGCTTGAGTGCTGCCCATGTAGGTAATTGCACTCAGAATGCACTTTTACGAACTTTAGTGTCTAGGTAGCAGGGTACCCTGAGATTCACCACAAAATCAATTTTTTAAGACAGTTCTACCCAATGTCAGAAATTGGTCTTCTGCAAAATATCTTTTCCTTTCAAAAAAGTCACTTGAAAATATGACTAATATGACTTGAAAAAAAGATCAATTTGTACATTGGTGATATAAGCACTAATATACATAAGTGACCAGAATGGGTTTAGTTGGCTCTCCCATTATAGCTCACTGGTATTTGTTCATTAACCATGGAAGCTAATACTTTTCAAATGAGTAGTTTTGTTTGGTAGCTTGGAGAAGTCTGTGGGATGTAATTAGCACTCGTGTATCCTATAACTTAGATATGCTGTTCACTATGGTAGTCCCACCAGTAAATGAACCATTACACGTTGCCATTTTCTTTTATTTCACAGATTGTTTGGATACACTGTGACCTGAATTTTTTTTTTAACTGAAGCTTGTCTTCACTTACAAGTAGACTTTTATTTTTGTTCAGGTCATATCTATCCTACCTTCATTTCCTAGGGCAAGACCATTGCCTCAATCATCCTTTTAACTCTTTTTCTAACTCCTGACTGTGTTCTCCAACCGTTTTGTTTCCTTCCCATGAGATATCCTGTGCGTAAAGGGCTGCCCAGTCAGCAGATGATCACAAAGGATCTCACTGCCATCACTGACCACTGTACAAACATTGCCCCAAGCTGCTTCCTGGAGTCCTTCCTTTAAAGCTTCGACCCACAAAGCTGAAAATGAGCTATCCTCAAACCCTTAGCCTTACCCCAGAGGGAGAAAATCTTTGAGATTTTCATCTTTGTCTATGAACTATATTTCTATAGCAATCATGTTTGGAATATAGAAGTTAAATTTTTCTCCCAACAATTCAGTCTCCTAATTTACCAAAACATTTGATTGATAGTATTTTTTTGGTAGTATAGTTTAAGATTCAAATGAAATGGTCCTATTTTTGAAACTCCCAGCACCCAGGGTCTGACACAACATTAAATGGAGTATTTCCCTCCAATGACTTTGAAAACTATTGACTAATACGTGTTTCTCAAAAGTCTTTAGTTTTAATTTTGTAAATGGAGATATAAGGACTGAAAAATTTTGGATTCTTTCTCAGTTCTTAATAAATAAAACTGATATAGGGTGAGATGTACTTACCATGCTAGACTTTAGAAAAATAAACACTACAAATATAAACAATTCTACCTTTTTTTTTTGGTGACCTTTGTTGGTCAATTACAGGCCAATGTGATCTAAAGATGTGATCTAAATGATATATTTATGTGGGTTTGGGTGACCTCACAAATTAGAGATTTTGTCTATAATTTTTTTTGTTGTTTTTTTTTACATTTCCAGATTAGAGAGTACATGTATGGCAAATTCATAAGAAATAAATTCAGCCATCATTCTATTTTAACCTATGTGAAAGTTATTTAAATGGTATTTTTGTCTATTGAAAGACTGAAAGTTGCTTAACGCTCTCAATGAGATAGACTGAACTTAATACATTTATCAAACAGTACTTAACAGAGAATTAAGTGGAGAAATGGATTTTAACTAATTTGAAGTACATATACTTTGAAAGGAGAGATTTAATACTAGCAGAAATTAGACTATCAAAATTTAAATTAACTAGAAAATCTTATGTAAATGTAAAAAAAACAACAAAAAAGCCAATAAATTATAGCTACTGTCAAGGATGATTGTGGTGATATTATGTTCCCCAAAATATTGTGCACCCTAATAAACTTATCTGGGGTCAGAGAACAGAACAGCCACTAGATATAAATAGAGTCCAGAAAATAGTGTCACACACACACACACACACACACACACACACACACACACACCTTTAATCCTAGCATTCTGGAGGCAGAGATCCATCCAGATCTCTGTGAGTTCAAAGCCACACTGGAAACAGCCAGGCATGGTGACTCACACCTTTAATCACAGGAAGTGATGGCAGAAAGCAGAAAGGTATATAAGGTGTGATAAACCAGGAACTAGAGCCTGGTAAAGCTTTTAGGCTTTTACAGCAGTTCAGCTGAGATCCATTTGGATAAGGACTCAGAGGCTTCCAGTCTGAGGAAACAGAATCAGCTGAGGAACTGGTGAGGCAAGATGGCTGTGGTTTGTTCTGCTTCTCTGATCTTTCAGCATTCACCCCAATACCTGGCTCCGGGTTTGATTTTATTAATAAGACCTGTTAAGATCAATGCTATAGATGATGAATGCTAATTAAATTGAAAAATCTGTGGCAAAAAGTAAAATAGATAACAACAAACTAAAGAAATGAAAAAAAAAAAAAAACCACAAGCAAGTTTTTAGACAAAAGGATAACCACACTACTAACTATGCTAACTGTTAATATTCTAGGAAAAGAGTACATTGATATATTTTATAACATGTAAATATATTACATATTTTTGTGTATATTCATCTATCCATATTTCTATCTACCAAATTTTTTTATAGAAATCATATAAAATTTTTAGCCTGGGGATGAGACTAAGATCAATGTATTCATAAATCTCCCCCATAACATATTAAAATTTGTAGACTAAAGAAATTGTTAGAAAAGGGAAATTGGTATAAGAGAATATTAAATAACATAATGTTGATAAAAAAGTGTAACACAGGGAATTTTTTACTCTATATGAAGTTACCTTCGTTCCACTTTCCTCTTGATTTTTGCCATATATTATATGTCATTCCTAGCCTCTCACTTTTCCAGGACTGATAAGTATGTATTTTGGACTAGTTTACATTAATGAGTTAGCAGATTCCTTATGTATGTCTTCTCACTGTATTTAGATGAGCCAGCGTGGTGCATGTGGTTGTACTTTTAGCATTCATTTTGGGCAAAAATCAAGCACAATTTTTCAAGATAATTAAAATGAAGTTTGCCATAGTATACTTTTAGTTAGAAAAAGTGGGTACAAAGCAGGTATGTGATAAATTATTTTGATTGAATGAATGAAGCTTTTGGGAAGCATTTTTGATGAAACAATGTATGTGCAGCATTCCTAATCAAAACAGAGTATATCATTGAGATATATAGAATATATCATTTGGGCACATTCTATAAAGTTTGCAAACTAGGATATATGTGAACATATATTAGTAAAAGGAGTGATATTCATTAAGTAATATTACTTTCTACTTAGTGTCAATGATTATTTTATATAAAGATTGGTTTTTAACAATCCTATTTCTAAAAAAAAGACAGTGGTAGCATATATTAGGAATAAAATCATGTGATGCAGTATTAAAATTTAAACTGTAATGCAGCATTAAGTACCAGACTTGAAATTTAAAATAGTAGTGTCAGGTTTTATTTTTAAATGCTACTGTTGTTCCATAAGCAACTTTCCTCATTTCAAAAGTTACATCACAGGTGACTTTAAAAACACTTTCATTATTACCATTGACTGAAGTGACTTTCAATTTATTATATCAAATTATTATAGTTAATATTTAAATCAATGATAATAGTTAATTCATTGAGGCAGTATTATTTCAACAAGAGGCATTCAAATGTATCCAATTACTTATAGTTTACGTGAGCGCTATGATATCATGGTCCCTGTCTCTAGTAACAATATTTAAGGGTTTGTGACTTGTGTTGGCAATTATCACTGTTCTGTTTAACTAAAGGTTCTATTGGCAGGTCTTCTGTAGTTACTTTCTTAGACAGAAAGGCCACTAAATCTAAAGAATTGGTTGGAAAATTTCTGGCCCTCTGAGTGACGGCTTTTTTTTTTTCTTTCTCCAGATACTTGGGCCAAACAAGAAAAATGAAAGTTTTTCTCTCTCCTGCCCTGTCCCACAGCCCCTTCCAAATAATCACTCAGAGGCTTACATTAATTATAAATGTTTGGCCGATGGCTCAGGCTTATTACATTTAAATTAACCCATATTTCTTATCTATGCTTTGCCACATTGCTTATGGCTTGTTACCTTATTTTTTTAACGTGTCTTACTTCCTTGGCGGCTGGCTTGCATTTGCTTCGAGCCTGCCCTTCTTCTCTTCCTGTATCCCCACTTGGCTTTCCCGCCCAGCCTTATTCTGCCTGACTCTAGGCCAAAACAGCTTTATTATCAAGCAATGAGAGAAGCACACATTCACGGTTTACAGAAGGACATTCCACAGCAAAACAGAGAAATAAGGAAAGTTATAAAAGACAAACCTTGGCAGTGTCTTCATGTCTAAGTCAGAGCCAAATAGTCAAGTCTTTGTTCAAGGTAAATTTGTGGCCATTAGATATTCCACATGGAAATTCAAAATCTCTCCCAAAGACAAACAGCAAAGTAAAACAGCTGACTAGTTCTATGATTGAGACAGAAAACATGAGAGATGTACAAAACATTTCATTACGATAGAAGTAGGAGCTGGCTCAAAACAAAACACATGAATATTCTACGACACATAAAGAGTTCCCTGTGAAGGTAGAGCAACTCCAGTTTGTGCTGCTCATATAATTCTAGGTGTGGGATTATTCCTGGGCATGTGGCCATCGTGCCAGGGTTCATCTTAAATAAAACTGACTTGTCTTCCCAGAGAAACCACCATCTGTCCATAGATCCTTAGATGGATTGGAGGCTCATGAACTCCTTCATACTTCATGCTAGAATGTTGGTAGATATAATCTTGTTTAGATCTTGTACAGGTAACCAGAGCTGCTATCAGTTCATAGGACTGCAGTATCCTATCACGAACAGAAGACATGAGCTTCCCTGACCTCTGTTCAATCTCCCCATCTTCCATGAGACTCAGGGAAAGGATGTGATATGGATGTCCAATTTGTGGCAAAGAACTTTACTGACATTCTTTGCACTATTACTTTTGAGTTTCTTAGT
The DNA here is from genome assembly GCF_049852395.1 of Peromyscus maniculatus bairdii. NCBI lineage: Eukaryota > Metazoa > Chordata > Mammalia > Rodentia > Cricetidae > Peromyscus > Peromyscus maniculatus. The sequence continues at coordinate 27,551,900 of NC_134869.1, read as the reverse complement.
TAACTGTCTTCCACCACACACAGAAAGTTCTCTGATGATGTGTGAGAACCACGCTGATCTATGGGTAGAGGGATGTACATTTAGATGACAATTTGATACTATGCCATTTTGGCAGAATAATAGAAATAGATTTACTCTTGTGGCCTGTAGTTCTTGGCCAAATTTATAGCATGTATCCTCCTATGCAACAGGCTTGAGATCCAATTACAAAGCAGTTGGTTGCCCTTATCTCATTTGTCCCCCTATCACACCAATGGGCATATCTTGCCACAGTAGTCATTTCTGCAGTTCATATGAGTCCCAGTTGGGTGACACTATTGGTGTGACATAGTCCCCCCAGCAGGTTTCACAGCACCTCCCAGTACTGTGGAAACTAACCAGTAGTGAGGACATTTCCTAGCCACCAACAGTCTGATTTTTTCCATGTCCTGTGACCAATGTGTGTGATGTCTTCCACAACGATATGTTCCCATTATGCCCTGGTGGGCAACCAAGAGCAATGATAATAGACTGTATTGTTTGGTAGAGGCCTCTGACCAACAAGTCAAAGGAAGCTATCTCTGGCAGTATATTTTTCACTGTCAACTTATGGTTTCTGGGATAAATACATCCCCCTGTGTACGGTAACTCCAATTAAACAGTGTGTGTGTGTGTGTGTGTGTGTGTGTGTGTGTGTGCGTGTGTGCATGCTTCAAACATCCTTAGTGTTAGTTATCCTTTCTCCAAAGCTCCTCCTCTGCTTTACCTTCCCATCCTTATCCCCCACTTATGAATTGTTAAATGCAGCAGCCTTCATTTTAAGGATGACTTTCAGGCATTCTGCCTCCTTAGTGACAATTTGTAACAAGCAAAAATCTGCCAAACAGTTTAGTCTCCTATGTTTGTATTGGTACATATCAAGAAGAATATATCTGGCTAGAAAGTGATCAAATGTCTGGGCTGTGTGATGGATACCAAGAGGTCCACATCATATTACTACTTTATATCAATTTTTAATTTTAAGCTTTTAGCACTTAATATATTAAATACATGTAAATCAAATTTCTCTAATCCATCAGTTAATATAAGTCAATTTACTTTGATATTACATGTTTTTTTCTAGACTTGTCAGCATTTATCTTAGTGTCTTTCGTTCTGCTTACTTAAAGGAAGACATAGTATGAAATATTTATTTCTTAGTTTTAAAGGGAAATGTCTCTTTGGAGTTCCATTCATTTACCATTATGTTTAAGGGGTATGCAACATTTGTTGCATTCTTCTATCTTACTGCATTTGGTCATTTTTATATAAAATCACATTTATTAACATGGGAAGTAAAATATTTTATTTATAACAGTATAAACTATTTATTATACAAATGTCCTGTCCATTTCTTTGTTTCTATACAGAAACATCAGCACGGTCAACTTAAATAGTTTAGATTTTTCAGTCAGTAAACTAATTATGTTATAGGAAAATACAAAATTAAATTATCTTTATTAGTGTAACTGAATATGTAAAGAAAATCATAGATTTTCCTTCAGTTTTTATATTGTTAGATGAAATATGATCCAATGAAAGTTATTTTTACATGTAAGAAATGTGGAATATATTTACCTTTTAATTAAAAGAATAAAATTGCATTTTGTTGGAATAAGATCCATAAATGAAGCTGTATGAGATTTCTGAGAGTTTGTGAGAAAACTCCAAGTAAGCAACAGTCCTGTAACCTCTGCTCCTTATTGCATGGATTTGTCTTGGAATGTGTTTTCATGTCCATCCATGTAGTAAATAGGAGTGGGCTTTGTTTCAGAACTTTGATCAAAGCATCTTACGTTTGTTACTCAAAAACATCTCCAAGCACAGGTTGTCCTTGTAATCTTATATAGCCTAAACTCATATGAACTTTGCATATTTGACCTTGTTTAAATCTGAGAATATTCTTTCAGAACACAAATGGCCTGATGCTCTGAAGAATAAAGTTGACGATTGCCTGAAACTTTAATCAGCCTCCTTTTTAATATCTGCTCTCCCAGGTTCATGTCTCCAACTAGCATAGTAAGAGCATTGCTGTAAAACACAACTTACTGTTTTGTAAAATAATTTCTATCTGGGGCAGTTTTATGTTCGTAGATATTATGAAACTGACAAGGATGTAGTTATCTGTGAACTTCATTTCTCATTCTCCAAACAGAAAATGATAACACATTTATTCATTAGATTTCTTTCTTGAGGGTTCATAAAGTGCTACTTTGGCAAAGACAATTGCATTTTGAGCTCTTTTTATTAGAGAATTCTACCCTGGTCAAATTAGTACACTACATTTATCTTGCAGTGAATGAGAATTAATTTTATCTGAGTGTTTATTTTCAAGAGCACTTATCATTTTAAATCCTTAAATTGCATGCAGTGCTTTCTTAATACAAAGATGAATCACTTTCTCATCAGCAAGATGATAAAGAGTTCGTGCTCCCATTGTTCCTTGCATTATGATAAGGGCACCGCTGCTGTATGACTGACTCAAGTGGGCCCTTCATTCTTTTCAAAATTAAAATCTGAAACTTTCATATGCATGTTGGAAAATGGCAACTAGAAATGCCCACCATGACTGAGGTAGACTGTTTTTATGTTTGATAATTTAGGTGTATCATTAGCCTTTTAACAGTGATTTTTTTTATTCTTGGCGAATTTCATATGTCTATATAATTAAATTTGATCATTTCCATCTCCATCTTTCTACAGATCTCCCCCTGCCCCATGGCTAACTTCATATTGTCTTTTCTTTCTTTTATTTTATGTGTCACCCACTAAGTTCATTTAGTGCTTCGTGTAAGTACATGGGTATCAGGCCATCTATTATGGCACAGGCACTCTACCAGAGGCCACTCCCACAAAGAAAAATGGCTCTTCTTACCTCAATCAATATCTCCTCCTCCAGGGGTGGAGGTCCCTTCCTTGCCTTTGGTAGAATCTTGCCAGTCTTGATCTTCTGCAGGTTTTGTGCAGGCGGCCACAGCTGCAGGAGTTCATGAGTACAATAGCCACATCATGTCCCAAAGACAGCATTTTACAGTATGCCACATCTCTGGCTATTACATTCTTTCTGCTTCCTCTTCTTTGAAGTCCCCTGAATGTGTCATTGTCACTATTTATTCCTGGCTCTTTTGATCAGTTATGAGTCCCGGCACTGACTGCGGCTCACGACTAAAAGGAGCTCCTCTGCTCACTCTTGAGAGAAGCCTTGTCCTACAGGTATAAACATAAACGTTTAGACAGTAAAACCATGGAGTAGACTAGTGGAATGATATGTGAAGAATGAAGGGCACAGGTTCAGAAAGAAAAGATAACAAAAACTTTACGTTTAGAGGTTGTGAAGGAAGCAAAATATGTGAACTGCTAGAAACACGAAGAAGAAAAAACAAGAGGCTAATAGGTGAGGAGAATGGAGGTGATCATGATTCCTAAACTTCATTTGTGTGCCTCATGACAGGTGGCAATGAATAATAGTTACTGGGCATATGAGTGTAACAGCAGGAAGGAGAGGGATGAAATATTTGGTAAGACTATGTGTTTGAAGCAAAGTGGAAGAAATCCACTGAGGGATGTGTAGAAAGAAGAAAGACAAGGAAGTTTATTAGCCAAGGTTCTCTGAGGGGGATGGGACTGATAAACTAAGTATATATTACAAAGGGGATTATTAAAATGGCTTCACCAATACGGGTTGAGTAATAGAATCATAGCTGGCTGCATGCTAGAGAGGTTAAGAAGTTCATAGTTGCTTATTCTATACAGCTGGATGTTTCAGCACTCCCAGACTGACACTGAAGGTCTTGAAGGTTCCTGCAGAGCTGTGGGCCTGAAAGTTGGAAGGCTAAAGAAGGTTGCTGTGGATGTTCTCTATGATGTGAATGTGATGCTTTTATTGATTGATAAATAAAACGCTGATTGACCAGTAGCCAGTCAAGAAGTATAGTGTAGGGGGGATAAGGCGAGAGGAGAATTCTGGGAAGTGAAAGGCTGGGTCAGGAGATGCTGCCAGCCGCTGCCCTGAGGAGCAGGATGTAAAGTACCGGTAAGCCACAAGTCACTTGGCAAGGTATCGATTTATAGAAATGGGTTGATTTAAGATATAAGAACTAGATAGCAAGAAGCCTGAGCAACATGGCCATGCAGTTTATGAGGAATATAAGCTTCTGACTGATTATTTTATGAATGGGCTATGGGACTTCGGGGGCTTGGCGGACCCGGAGAGAAACTCTGGCTGCAGAAGATGACACCCAATGTCAGGAAGGGATGGGAGCAGCAGTGGCAGCAGCAGCAGACTCACCGAGTAGGAGCAAAGGCTGCCAGCAGAGCACGGCTTTGTCTCACGCACTTCTGTATTTCAGCCCCCTGATGGAAGAGGCTGCCTAACTCTGGAATGGCTTCTTGCCCTTAACTCATCCTTTTAGGAAGCAGCTTCCCCCAACTTCTGCAATGTGTCTCTTAGTTGATTCCAGGTCCAAGGAAACCATCACAAGGAGGTGGGGTGATATTTTGTTTGTGCTCTCACAAATAAAGCTGGCCCGGAGATCAGAGTGAGGAGCTAGCCACTAGATGCCAGGCAGTGGTGGCACGTACCTTTTATTCCAGCACTTGGGAGGAGGAAACAGGAAGTGATATGGCTGGGTGGAGAGAGGAAGTGATAAGGCAGGGTGGAGACAGGTCTGAGCATTTGGTAGAGGTAAGAAGTCTCTCTAGTAGCTGGCGGATCTACTACTCTGGTTTTTCAGCTTTCATCCCAATATCTGGCGCTGGGTTTTTATTTTTAAGAGTAAATAGGATTCACATGACAAAGAGAAAAAAAAAAGTAGAGTGGGAAAGAGAGGGGAGGAAGGAAAATAAATTGGGAGACTATGAAACTAGTGCCATAGATTGATTATTTCACCATCAGATAAGTACATAGAAGCCCAAAGGAACTGTATTTAACCTCTCATGTAAAGTAACATGGAAACATAGTTTTCTAACAGAATCTGAATCTCGGGATTTCTACACAATAGTGCAGAGAAGTCTGTCAGAGTTTGTAATGGCTCAGTGTAAATCAGCAAACTCTTCCTAGAACAATTACCTACACTCTAGCTCTAAGAAAAAGGAAAATAAGGTTTCAAGGACTTCAATTAAGAAGCAGAGTTTGGGAGAAGATGAGAACGTCAGTTCAAAACAATCTCAGGAAATTGAGTGTTCAAATAGCTGTCATAGAAAGTGAGATTCCTGTACAGGGCTGAGAAATAAAAAAAAATGCAAAGCAGAAGCTCAGTGAGGTTCCTGGATAAAAATATTGTTTGGCCCCCTGTGTGCTGTGTGTGTGTGTGTGTGTGTGTGTGTGTGTGTGTGTGTGTGTGTGTGTGTGTGTGTTGTAGCATGAATCTTAAAGAGTCTTATTAATAAAAACAAACCTGAAGGCAATTATTGGGGTGAACACTGGGAGATTAGAGAAGCAGAACGAGCCACAGCCACCTCACCTTGCTAATTCCTCAGCTGATCCTGGTTCCTCAGACTGGATGCCTCTGAGTCCTCATCCAGAATGAATCTCAGCTGAACTGCTGCTCAAAAGCCTAAAAGCTTAACCAGCCAAATGCTTCTATTTTCTGGCCTTCACGCCTTATATATCTTTCTACTTTCTGCCATCACTCCCTGGGATTAAAGGCGTGTGTCACCATGCCTGGCTGTTTCCAATGTGACCTTGAACTCACAGAGATCCAGAGGGATTTCTGCCTCTGGAATGCTAGGATTAAAGGTGTGAGTGCCACCATTTTCTAGCCTCTATATCTAGTGGCTGTTCTGTTCTCTGACCCCAGATAATATTATTAGGGTGCACAATATTTTGGGGAACACAATACCACCACAGTGTGTGTGTGTGTGTGTGTGTGTGTGTGTGTGTGTGTGTGTGTGTGTGTTCCTTTTTCCATAGAGATGCCTCCTTTTCAGGTACAGGTGGGTGTAGTTAACTCTTTAGTGACCAGTTTAATGGAAAGGGAAACCAGCTTACCCACTCAAAATTGGAACTACAGATCTAAAAATAAAAAGTAAGTAAATAAGTAAGTAAATAAATAAACAAATACATAAATAAATGTAAATAAATGGCAAAGCAAACTGACCACCCAAGACAATGTGTATGGTGCTAGACACAGCTGCTGCAGATGCTCCAATCACATTAGTCTCGTTTTCTCCATGGGTAGAAGAGATGAACAAAGTTTACAATTGTGGGGGCATGAAAACCTGACCACAAAGCAATCTCCTCTAACGGGGGCATTTAAGGATCACAAGCTCTTCTAATAGAAGGGGTTTCTACTAAAGATAATGAGAATCCTATTATTACTCTGTGATTGCCTTTGAGAAGTGGCTTCTGCCCCTCCTCATTCCCCCTCTAGCATAGAGTCTGAAGTAAGCTGATACATGTTCCTCATATCTAGGAATTTCCTCTCCTTTCAATCTTTCAGAGTATAGTTGTGGTGTTTGTCAAAACAACTGAAAAACAACTTTGCATGGGGAAAATGCTAAGCCAATGCATTAGCCTATGAAAATTAATTTTGAAGGAGGCAGAAGTGTATCATTTCTGTTGTTCATAGAGCTTTGCTTAAGCCCATTCCTCCATCTTAGGGCTTTGTATCATTTCTATTTCGGTGAATTCCTTCAGCAGTTCTCTCAGTTGTACCAGAAAAAAATATGTGTAAATTTTTTACATATATATATATATATATATATATATATATATATGACTTCACTTCATACCAGTGTTCTATACCAAGCTACTTGTCCATTTATTTGTCTGAATGTGTATAAGCATAGGTGCTTTTAAGTACACACACACACACACACACACACACACACACACACACACATGACGCAGTTTGCCTTACCTGGAATTCACCATTCCCCTTGGAAGGTAGTCTGGCTATTTAACATGCCCCAGTAACTCACTGATCTCTGCCTCGCTAGTGTTGGGATGACAAGCATCCTCTATCATATTTAGTTTTTTACACACAGGATCTGGAGGATCTGGAGATCCTTTTTTCTTTCTTTCTTTCTTTTTTTTTTTTTTTTGGTTTTTAGAGACAGGGTTTCTCTATGTAATTTTGTGCCTTTCCTGGATCTCGCTCGCTCTGTAGACCAGGCTGGCCTCGAACTCACAGAGATCCACCTGGCTCTGACTCCCAAGTGCTGGGATTAAAGGCATGTGCCACCACCGCCTGGCTGGAGATCCTTAAGTGTGTAAACATAAACATTTTACCAACTGAGCGCTGTCTTCAACCTTGTGCCAGTTATTTTTAGTTTTTATATGCAATCATATATTCAAAAACCCCCAATAAATTGTGTAAATCATTAATCATTGAAGAGATTTTATCAAGCACCTGGAAAATAGCTTTCTTTTGACTATATTTAGTATTTAACATTTTCATAACTGATAGTTTTATTCAGTCTTTAAAAAAATTCCTTTTATCAAGACTGCTTTCTTCTTTTTTTTTTTTTTTTTTTTTTTTTGGTTTTTTGAGACAGGGTTTCTCTGCGTAGCTTTGCGCCTTTCCTGGAGCTCACTTGGTAGCCCAGGCTGGCCTCGAACTCACAGCGATCCGCCTGGCTCTGCCTCCCGAGTGCTGGGATTAAAGGCGTGCGCCACCACCGCCCGGCTGACTGCTTTCTTCTTTAAGGAAGATTTTTCTTATAACTTTTAAAAATCTAACTTACCAGCTGTGCTTTGTAATAACTTCATACCAATCAGGGCCACCATATCAAGACAAAAAATACTTTTTTAAAAGAGTGTCTCTTTATTGTAAGTTTTTGAAAAGGCATATGGTTAATGAGAAAATTATCAGGCATTTATCATTTATAAGCTAATGTGAGGTTTACAAAGGAGATAATGAAAGTAAATGTTACAGACTAATTTGTAAAGAACTAAGCAATGTAAAATAAAAACATATAAGCTGAACTATGTAGAAACTTATCTTCTATTTTCAAATGTTGAGACTAATTGCTGTCCATGTAGTTTTTTCAAACTCACTGTCTTATTTTCTGGCTTGCTCTGATTTTCATAGTTTATCAGCATTAAGAAGTTTGTGTATCTGATCCATCCACACAATTTTTGGTCAGTTAACAAGAGTTAGAAAGTTGGTAAATGATATCTGCATGATGCCTTGAAAAATGTTCAGGTACCTGATCACACTCTACCTGCCCACCACCAATACCAAGTACCACAGCTTACTTTTCTTGTCTCTGTGTTTGAAATGCTTGGAAAAAAAACTAAGGGAGAAAGGGTTTGTTCTGGCTTATACATCATGAGTAGGACTCCATAATGATAAGGATGTTAAGATCACGGGAGCTTAAAAGCAGATGTTCTCATCATACCCAAAAACAGTAAGTGGAGGGATGAACTCCACATTAGTGCTGAATTATTATCTCCATGTATACAGTCTGGATCCCAACTAGGGAATAGTCCCCCCTGATAAAGGGGTATGACATCCTACCTCACACAATGAGATAAAGATAATCACTTATAGGCATGTTGGGGAACTAAAGAAACATAGATATGCTTCAGAAATATGCCCAGAGGTTTGGCTCCTAAGGGATTCTAGATCCTGTCAAGTTGGCAATTAACATTAATCATTATGCCATGTGATTATGGTCCTTATCCCACTTTCAGAAATCATGACCAAACTTGTACTTGGAGAAATACTAGAGGCCATGAGGGTCAGTCTGTCCTACTAAGAGCCACCCAAAAGTCTTTGTTTAGATCATGGTAGCCCCCAAGGGCAAGGTTACAACTATGAGTTGTAACCAAATAAAAGTAAAGCTCCTTTTGTGCAAACGTTGTGTGTCTGCTCTCATGTTGCTTTCCTATAGAAGTAATTAGAATTCTAACACTTTGTAGTGATTTCAGTGACTCTTAGAATTCAGCGAGCATGTGGTTCACATATGAAACTTATCAAAGAGGCATGTATCAAGTGGCCAACTATAAAATCTCTCATGGGTAGGGTTTTTGTTTTGCTTATTTAAAAAACATAATTTTCCATTAAAAGGTGATTGATGGACCAGTTTTTGAGAAATATCAGTGAACTCTAGGAAAGTTCATCCAAGATCTTTTCTAATACACTGGGAGTAGCCCGAAAGAAATTGATGTTTCAATTTATTTGAACAATTTCCTTCAACTTCTTAATAGTTGATTCTTCAACTCTCAAAATTCTTCTTGTTTTTTTCATCTTTCCTCTTTTGTGGCATGAATCAAACTTATTATGAATTTTGTCACTTTCAAAGTAACAATAATTAAGTAACTTTAATGATTCTGTCTGTATTTTCATTGGTTAAGTGATGCCAATCTATAAGCTATTATATTGTGTGAGCAGAATATTTTGTCTATTATCCACAGAAAATTTTAATTACTTCCACTTATGTTTGTAAATTTAAAATGTTATGTACTTTTTAAGCTTGAGAATATATAAATATCAAGTCATAGTTTCTACTATAAGAAAATCCTTTTTATCTCTTTCTTTTAATGTTTTTTTTTTTTTTTTTTTTTTTGGTTTTTCAAGACAGGGTTTCTCTGTGTAGCTTTGCGCCTCTCCAGGAACTCACTTGGTAGCCCAGGCTGGCCTTGAACTCACAGAGATCCACCTGGCTCTGCCTCCCAAGTGCTGGGATTAAAGGCGTGCGCCACCACCGCCCGGCTCTTTTAATGTTGTTATAGGTTATATTTAAAAAAAAAATCTTTTCTAATTTTCCAGTGGCCACACACCTATGAAATGTGATCTGCCAGAAAGGAAGTGGTTATATAATTACTCAGGAACTAACTGGTTATAGCACAATGTGAATTCTTTCATTCCTGTCCCATATTCAAACATTTTGGATGCTTAGCTAGTTACAGCCAATTGTTAGTTTATGTATTTGTTTTTCCTCATTCCAGGGACAAAATGTCTGACAGAAACCTCTTAAGGGAGGAAATATATATTTTTAATCATGAGTTTAGTTTATCATAGTGATAAATGTGTGGTAGAATTCAAGGCAGAAGGAAAATGTAGCAAATAAAGCTGACAAGGAATCAAAATGCTCTAAATGGAAATCCTAGACAGTTTTATCCTTAAAGGCATGCCTAAAACACTCCATAGCCTCCTAACACACTATCAACTGGGAAGATGCTCAAGCACAGGAACCTACAAGAGACCACATTTTATGTTGAAACCATAACATCACCTCTAGCCAATTCAATGTTCAATAAACATCAGATTGATACTTATAAGTTGTACATAGTGACTGTATTAAATATCACGCACACAAGAAAGGTCTACAAATTAGGCCTTTGTTTTTATGGTCACGTCACTTTGTGTAGTGACCTGTATCATCATGTTGACATGTGAGGAGACAGCTGTGCAGTTAATTACTACTCCTTTCTCACCCACATTTTAGGAACTTAAGTGTTGTTTTGCCAGACTGAAGAAAGAATGAAGCTTTGATAATTATAACTCTTAGATGCACAATACCTAAAGACAAAATAAAGGACAAGGTTGACTTTCTGATTTTAGAACTGCAAATTAGGAATTAATCAAGAGCAATGAGGTTTTACAGAGATAGTCATTGTCTCTCATGCATCAAAAAGTCATTTGTAAGTGTTCGCCTGATCATCCAACACCAGAATTCACATTTGCTTGGGTCACTGTTACTGTCAAAAGTCAAACTAATAAAGGTGTAGAAAAAGGAAAAGAAAGTGAAAAAAAGAAAGAGGAGGAATTATCTGAAATCAGGAAGTAATTAGACATACTTTATTTGTAGTTCATATAAAATTTCAAAACAAAGAGAAACTAACAAATTAAATTCTGAAGATCTGAACAAGAATATTTCTTAGTAGAACATTTTTAAAAATTTGTTTTAATATGATGCCTAGGTTCCAGTAAACAAATGTATTCAATGGATCAAATTGTTACAAATCTTCTAGCTGATGTATTCAGATGTTTGGAAGGGACAGGATGCTCCCCTAGAAGGAAGGTGTGGAAAAGTTCTAGAACAAATGAGTCACGTAAATGATGTACTGTGTTGTGCAGGCTACAGATAATGGGTTGTTGAGATCATCACAATGGAAAATATTGATTTGCTTACAAGAAAGTACAAAGTCAGAACTGAGGCAAGCCTCAAAAACACTACTGAATGATGCCCTATAAAATCCTGCAAAGACAAGCTTCATTGTTAATCAGCCTCCACACAGCCTGGTTTTGCAAGGTGTCCTTGGCTGATGCACAGAGTCTGTTATCCTTAAGTCAACATGGTAGGTTAACAGTGAAGAAACATGTTTGTACTTTCTTTGGTGGTTGAGGGCTCTGCAGATTTCTGAAGGCAGAATATATACTGTGAAGTTGGATGAACCACTGCAACAGTATTCCAAACATAATAGTCACACTGATAAATCACACAGACTCTGCTTAAAAAGTAATTTTAAACCAATGAAAATAAATATAGAATAACACATAATAGACTTTTAAAAGAGGTTTTAACTGATGGCATTGTTTAGAGAAAGTCAATGTCCTAAAAAGACATTTTAAAGAATGTTGTCAAAAAGCCTTGAAATATACCCTAACATTATTTATGATTGTTTCCCCAATAAATTTTAAGTGGCTTAATTATAAATTAATTGATAATTGAAAAACAATAAAAAGATAAAAACAAATCTTTATAAGTACAAAAGAACAGTCTCAAGAATCTACTAGTACTAGGTACTAGGTAAGTAAAGTAGTTACCCTAATTTAGTGGTCTTTTTTTGTAACTCTTTCTCAATATTTGTTAAGCCTTATTCAATTTGCCTATTTACAACACATAAGATGACTTGCATGTTAGTATCAACACTACCATCAACCTTATCAAATGTACTTCTAAAGAGTATACATTGCAAGCCGGGCGTTGGTGGCGCACGCCTTTAATCCCAGCACTCGGGAGGCAGAGCCAGGCGGATCTCTGTGAGTTCGAGGCCAGCCTGGGCTACCAAGTGAGCTCCAGGAAAGGCGCAAAGCTACACAGAGAAACCCTGTCTCGAAAAATCAAAAAAAAAAAAAAAGAGTATACATTGCATGACAGAAATGTAACAGATTTAAAGCCATCTAATCTCAGATTCATTGAACACATACCTTCTATACTATTCTCTAGCAATAACAATTTTAATAATCTGATTTCCAGGAGACAAATAAAAGCACAAGCTTCTATCACAGCAATGGAGGAAAGATATACTGGAGACATAGGCATTAACGGTGGATCTATGGGCTCATATATCCCCTTTCGAACTCATTCTTTTTTATTATTTTTTTAATTCATTTTACATACCATCCACAGATCTCCCTGTCTTCCATCCTTCCACCCCCCCCAGTCCTCCCCTCAACCCATCCCTCATCCCCTTCTCAGAAAAGGTAAGTACCCCCACCATGGGGAGTCATCAAAGCCTGGTATGTTCAGTTGAGGCAGGTCCAAACCCCTCCCCATGCATCAACCTAGATACTCCTCAAGCGAAGAATGGATAAAGAAAATGTGGTGCATATACACAATGGAGTACTAGTAAGCAGTAAAAAACAATGACATCATGAAATTTGTAGGCAAATGGATGGATCAAAATATATCATCCTGAGTGAGATAACGCAGACTCAGAAAGACAAAGATGGTATGTACTCACTCATAAGTGGATACTAGATGTAAAGCAAAGGATAACCAGAACCATAACCCCAGAGGACCTAGCTAACAAGGGGGACCCTAAAAGGGACTCATAGAACTCACTCTTATTTGCTGTGGGTTTTGGTCATATTCTCTGTTATTGTCTTTTTCTGAAGATTCAGAAGAGTAGAAGATACTACTGTCATGCCTCACTTACCATGCTGTTCAGGGAGAAGTCACAAAGAACAACTTATAAATTAAATACCTAAGAATATCTTCAGTGGTTCTCAACCTTTCTAGTGCTGTGACTCTTGGATACAGTTCCTCATGTTGTGGTGACCCCCCAACCACAAAATTATTTCATTGCTACTTCGTGACTGTAATTTTACTACTGTTATGGATTGTAATGAAAATATCTGATATGAAGAATATCTGATATGTGATCCCCCAGGGGTCACAACCCACAGGTTGAGAACTGCTGATGCAGCTGGGGCCATTTAAAGGCTGTTCCTAGGGGCTGGGGATATCAGAACTCGGAGGAGATCTGGCCTAGAGGAGATCCGGTTTAGTAGGTGCCATTTAGGTTAAATCTGCAAAGTTGCAAGTGTGGAGAAGGATGTTTCACCATGATTATCAGGTGGTTTTAAAGACAATTTGCATTTCCTCCTCTTGAGTTCTTCCTCTTGCTGCTGACAGTACATTTCTCTCAATGGTAATGTCCTTCTGAAAGCACATATTCAACATGACTTTCTCTCTTATCCAAAGAACTTTGCAAAAGACCAACTTATTATTCAGAATCACTCATCATCTTTTCTCCAGCTCCTCCCCTCCACAGGTTCCCTTTCAGTTTAAGTTTTCACCACCTGTACCTTAAGTGACTAAAGGCCTACTTTGTCATTCATTTTCTACTAAAGTTAAGGAATGTCAAAATTGTAGCAGAAAGTATAAATGTTTTATATAATGTGACTCAACACATTTGCATATTTATTATTTTTTTCTACTATCCCCTACATGTTCCCCACAACCCTCGACCTACACAATTCTTTCCCTGGAGTATAGGACTGCTAATATGTGTCATGCCTTGGCTTTCTATAGGTTCTTGCCTTGGCCTAAAATGCTCTCTTCAAGCTCATCTTCATTTCTTGAGACTAGATTCCAATAGTTCCCTTTCTAAATTCCCACATCCTGGTATAGCTACTCGGGTCATACTATCTTATTAGGATTGCTCTTAGCTTTCACAGTTCTCCCAAGAAGTGTGAGAACACACTGTCAGTACTGGACAAGTCCCAGTATCCCTGCATCTTTGGCACTCACCGTTAGTCTCAAACACAAGTTTAGCCGGTCTAATCTGTGTCCCTGTGTGACACCTTTCTCACTGCAGCAATAAAGGAATTCTCTGCTTTTCTTAATGTATAGAACAGGGCACATGCAAACTTGGATGAACTAGTAGATATATTCTCTATCATCTAAAGAAGCCTGTTTGTGAGCAAGAGCACTGCTAAGCCTGTAGGAAGACATTGTATAAAGGTAATTCTGTATAAAAGTAAAATGTCTTTGACAAACACTGAGGGCTTCAGAGATGCTAAGAGTTGCAGAATCTCCTTCCGTTTTGAGAGTTCCTTTACTATATTTCAATACAGTGCCTATTTTTATTTTATCTATTTTTGTATAAACAAGTTAGTTGTGTTTTTACTCACTTGTATAGTGTCCTGCTAATAAAAATATTAATCTCTTGGTAAGACCTTTTTATTCTGAAGATATCACTCACTTGGGTAACACGACATGTAGAAATCAATTTGTTACCAACCAGAAAGTTCCCGCCGTACTGGATAACTTTCGTGGTTCTGGAAGATACAATGCATACTGCTGGGGGAAGTCATCAACTGTTTTATGATAGTGACCAACATTGCAAGATATTCCCAGGTGTGCAATAATGACTTGATTACTTGACAAGAATTTTGTGTTTGTCAAACAGATAGTTATATAAATAGTAAGATTTAAAAGTTAATCTTCAAAATTCTTTTTGTCTATACAAGACATTATCCTTTTTAGTAATATCAACATAAACCTCCTATGGGCTTGAACAAAGCATAGCACATCAAGTTGAGGCAGGACCAAGTTCCTCTCCCTGTATCAAGGCTGGACAAGGTAAACCAGCATGGGGAACAGGTTCCCAAAAGCCTGCTGAGCACCAGGGACAGGTCCTGATCTCACTGCTAGAGAAGCCTTACAATCAGACCAAGCTACACAACTGTCACACACATGCAGAGGGCCTGCCTAGATCTGTCCCATGAAGCCTCAACTGTTGGTCCAGAGTCCATAGGCTTCCTTGTGCTCAGATCAGCTGTTTCTGTGGGTTCTTCTGTCATGTCCTTGACCCTCCTGACTCTTAGAATCCCTCCTCACTTTCTTCAGCAGGACTCCAGGAGTAGCGCAGTGCTTGGCTGTGAGTCTCTGCATCTGCTTTCATCAGTTACTGGATAAAGGCTCGGTAATGAAAATTAGGGTAGTCACCAATCTGATTACAGTAGATGATCAGTTCAGGCACCCTTTCCACTATTGCTAGGACAGCCCCAGAGAGGCTAGATAGAGGCAAGGAGGGCCCAAAGAGAGATACATGGATTTCCCTGGGGAAGGGAAATAGATCTCCCGGGGAAACTGGAGGCAGAGTGGGAAAGGATGGGGGGATGGGAACTTGAGGGGGTGCTTTGGGAACAGAGGCAGGAGGGAGTGACTAAAGAGACATCTTGATAGGGGGCCCATTTCAGGGTTAGGAAAAAACCTGGTTCTAGGGAAATCCCCAGGAATCCACAAGGATGAACCCAGCTAATATTCATTCAACTCTTAATCATCATGCATCTGAATGATTTTGGGAGACAACTCAATAGACTCTTGACCAGTAAAATCTCTTGGATTCCCTCTTCTGGAGAGCCCTGCTCTGTTTCTGTTTCACACACCTTAAGCAGATGGGTCTCACTGAAACTTCTGTTTGTCTTTTCTGATCATTAAACACCCCATCATATTTCCAAGCCGTACTGACCCCATCATTCCTACAACTCCAAACACACATTTTTTTTCTCTTCTTGAAGTACTCTATATTCCGTTGCTTCCAGTTTTGGGTTATTTATCTCCATCAGCTGTCTCCACAATTATTGCCTATTTAGAGAGCATAAAGGACTGTCTTACACAGTATTAGTGACTCTCCCTATAATGATGTTTTGATTTCTTGCAGAAAATTCCCCTTGCTAACACATTAAATGTTCACTGGTTTGTTTCCTGTCTCCACTCACTATGACATAAGTTATATGAAGAGAGGGATATTGTTTTGTTCACTGCTGTCATACCTCTAATACTGTTGCTGTGACAAAATACCCTGAGATGAAGCAACTTAGAGGAGCCAAGATTTATTTCTCATACAATTTCAGGTTCTGCTCCATTGGGTGACAGGAACTGGAAAAAGCAAATCACATTACATCCATAGTCACAAGTAGATGGAAACAAATGTATGTTTGTTTGTGCTCAGTCCTTTCTCTACACTTGCACTATCCAGGATCACAAACTAAGTGGTGCCTACAGTGAAGTTCCCACATCAGTAACTTTATATAAATTTATCCATGTTTACAACTTGAATCATACATCCAGCTCTTCGTAATGTCGGCCATTACTATATGACTTCTTTCAGCAGTCTGCATCACACCTTCCAGGTTTGTGAAAGCTATCCAGTAGGGAGGAAGCATTTCTGTTGGTATCACACTGATTTCTACATGTCCTGTTACCCAAGTGTGTGGTGTCTTCAGAAGCAAGGTTAAGACAGTCTCCGACAGGTCAACCTGGTCATCATCACCACTTAGATTCTTTTCCTGAGTGGGTCTAGATTATTGCACACTGACTAAACAAACCATAACAACTTTCATATCCTGGGAACATAACAGAGCTCAGAAATATTTACCAAAAGGAATGACTACGTCAGTGGTTCTCATCCTTCCTAGTGCTGCAACCTTTTAAGACAGTTGCTCATATTGTGGTGGCCCCCAGCCATAAAATTATTTCATTGCTGCTTCGTAACTGTAATTTTGCTACTGTTGTAAATCCTAATGTAAATTTCTGATATGCAGGATATCTGATATTTGACGCCCAAAGCAGGTGCGGCTCACAGGTTGACAACCACTGGAGTAAATAAATAAGACAGAAATAAATAGAATAACTAACAGCATTTATAATTTTTAGTGAAGTAATCAGCTAACTTTGAACTTTGAACATTTTTATTTTCATTTCTAAAATCTTCAGTTTTAGGCAAGATAAATTTTCTAAACTCTACAGTTGGAGCTCTATGTATGATTTAAAGGCAATTGAGGTTTTTGTTTGTTTGTTTTCTTGTGAGTTAGTGATTTGAGATAGAATCCTACCCAAATTGGAAATTGAAATAAGACTGCCTCCTTAGTTAAAACCATGATCATCATCTTGAGATATCTTCTGATGAGAACCCAGATAGACTGTTCTTAGGTTCCTGACCCACCCACAGAAGCTGTGGGATCACAAGGTTATATTTGGGCTTCCATACTTGAGGGTAATTTGCTATGTATCAACAAATAACTAATATGAATTAAGTAACTTTACATAAATTTATCTATGTGTATAAACCGAATGGTAAATTTTATGTTACCTAAACAATTTATTTAATTTATATTTTTAGCCATATAGAGCTGTGTCCTAAGCGAAATCCTCTGAATAATCACTCCAATGAACATTGACAAATTATTTTCGTTTTTTCTAACATAAGGAGATATTGCTAGAGAAATTCCATGACATCTATTGTTAGAGAAATTCCATGACATCATATTATATGTAAAGGTTAAAAGTGCTTTGATTTGTTTATTGTGCTCCATTGCTTTCTAAATATTCTCCCCCATTGTTTCTAAAAGCAGCTATTTATCTGAGGGAAATTTCCATTTCCTCTCATAGAGACTTTTTGATAGCTTTTTTTTTTTTCTGTTGGTTTTCATTTGCTACATCTGTGAGATACTTATTTGTCTACACAGTCTCTTACCTAATTTTATACCCTTTCTGTGACTCTCTATTGTTTTCTTTGAAGTGCTGAAAACTTTTTCCCCACTGTGGCAGGTTAACTTTTACTTTCTTTCTTATATTTTAACTAAGGTTGTACTCTAAGAAACAACACCAAACATTACCAAGTCTTTAGGGATGGTTTTTGTACTCTGCAAAATTAGCTCGCCGGGCGGTGCTGGCACACACCTTTAATCCCAGCACTCGGGAGGCAGAGGCAGGCGGATCTTTGTGAGTTCGAGGCCAGCCTGGTCTACAGAGAGAGAACCAGGAAAGGCACAAAGCTACACAGAGAAAGCCTGTCTCGGAAAAGAAAAAATTAGCTTAACATGTTAGTGTTGAATACAGGGAAGTATGTCATTTGAGGCACAAGACACTCAGAAGGACTGTTTATCATATGAAACAAGTTGGCTCCAGCTAAACATAACTCAGTTTAGAAGTCAGTCTACAAACTCTAACCAATAATCTCCATGACATAAACCTCTCTTTCTACCAGTCAATAGGAAGAGAACTATTGAGTTACATAAAGAATGTTCAGTATTTATACTGAAGATGAAACTCTCTGTCACTGTTTTAAGACAGTTGCATAGAAGAAACGTGATTACTGAGCTCTTTTTTGCTGTTGGGGACTTGCATAAAATCTCTATATAATTCACTGTTTATGTAACTGAAACCAAACCCTTCATTTCAGGAGATTCTGGGAGGAAAACTGCTGTATGTCTCACCTCCCAACACTTAGGGATGGTAAGTCTGCACCTATAAATGCAGCCCACAGCTTAATTACATGCCTTCAATTCACTGCAGTTCAAGCTATGGGTTATTAACCTGTGGAACTCTTCACCATATATAAGATATAAGGAACTAGGAAAGGGGAAATGGCAGAATAACTTCCATGATTCTAAACAGTGAACATTTATTTTCTTGCTTCATGCTGTTTTCCACCCAGGAATTAACTTCCAATTAAGCAGATGCACCTATTGTAAAAGACAAGTGTGCTGAGTTTGGCAAGTTCAGATGTCATCTTGACTGAAATGAAGTTGCTACCTTGCAAACTGAAAAAATATTTAATTGCTATAATTGTAATGCTTAACTTAGAAGGATACATAACTCATACATGTGTATGAATGTGTCTATAATGTTGCATAGAAAGAAAAATATACATTTGAATTGCCTATTCCTATTTTCTTTTGCTGAATTATTACTATCGTTCTACTTTTTATAAGTTTGCGTCTATATATATTCAAGATAACTCTTATAGACAATGATTATCTCTGTTTTATTTATTCATTTTTAAGTGTCTTAATCAATATTCATTAAAAGGCAGGAATTGAATATGACTCAACTCATATAAAGTCACATGTTGGCATAGGAATTTTGCCTACTGAGTGAAGTGTAAAATAGAAATTAGCTGGCTACTTAATAAGATAAAGTTAGTGAAATTTTCTACATTGATTTCATCACTACTTAATCTGAGAAAATAATAATGGATGACATAATTTGATTTGAACTGAAACATTTTATAGTATGCTATTTGGGTAGATTATTGTGGGTGTAACAGAAGAGAAAGGATTTGGCAACTACAGAAGTTTTGGATAGCATTGTCTTTTTTTTCTTTATTAAGAAAGTTTTTATTCATTTTACATACCAACTACAGATCTGCCTCTCATTCCTCCTCCTGCTGCCCCCAGCCTTCTCCCCAACCCAGCCTCCAGTTCTTCCTCCAAAAACGTAGAGCCCCCTATGGGGAGTCAGCAAAGCCTAGTACATTCAGTTGAGGCAGGTCCAAGCCCCTCCCTCCTGCAGCAAGGCTGTGCAAGATGTCCCACCATTGGCAATGGGCTCCAAAAAGCCAGCTCATGCACATGGATAGATCCTGATCCCACTGCCAGGGGCCCCTTAAAGAGACCAAGCTACACAACTGTCTCACTTATACAGAGGGCCTAGTCCAGTACCATGCAGGCTCCACAGCTGTTGGGATAGTATTATCTTAAATGAAGTAAGCTTTACTGTTTTGATATAATATGAGTGTGCTCATGTGTGTGTGTGTGCGCATGTGCGCGTGCACGTAATATACTTAAAAACGTCATCTTGGATCTAGAGTTCCACAACTTTAGACCATGTCTTATTGTTTTTATTTTTAGGAAAGAGGATGCGCTCTGGCAAACACAGGCATTAGACGAGGTTGGTCACATCATGGTGGCAAGAAAAGGGTACAAGAGAGGGAAGGCTGCTGTCCCAGCATTCCCTTCAGTGGTCTGTCCACCATTGTCTAACTTCTTTCACTGGATCGTACCTGTTAAAGATTTTCTGTCTCCCAGCAGAGCCACATGATAGCATGTAAGCCTTTCACTTAAATCTGGGAGTTTGAGAGGACACTCAATTCCTGATCATGCAGTGTTATGAAGTCAGGCCTTATCAGGCCTTTTTTGTTTGACAATAAGAATTGGAAGAACCAGATTCTAAAAAGCATACGACAGTTGCGACACTCTTTGACCAGGGACATATTCCTTTTGCTTTATTTGAAAGATAGAGTAGTCATTGATTGAAGATTTCCTGGAAAATTCTTGCAAAAACAGATCTGAAAGTATTTTCTTGAATATTTAGTATATTATTTCCTTCGGTGTATTCTGTTTACTTACCCATGCAAAATAAGACTACAAATACTTTGTAAATTTTCTAACTTTGTAGCTTAACACATATTTAAACACTTGAATTTTACTATCCGTCCTCCTTCCTCCCATCCCTGGGGTATTGTGAGATTCATATTTTATTCACAATATCTGACATATTTCTCTTTTATCATCTGCTTTCTTTCAGTTTTGTCTTTATCCAACAAGTTGTTCGTTACAGGCAGCACAGCCAGGATTTTCATGTCCTTCTTTCTGCATGTCACCCCTTAGGCTCTTTTTAAACTAACTTTCAGGCATGGCTGTCAGTACAGCAGGACATGATTTACCACTCCTATAGTACTTTGGAATATATGGACTGTTGCTGGAGGGCTTCTCTCCAGGTTCCCCAAGCCCCGCAGTCCCACAATCCACTTATAAAATAATCACTCAGACGCTTATATCACTTATAAACTGTATGGCCGTGGCAGGCTTCTTGTTAACTGTTCTTTTATCTTAAATTAACCCATTTCTATAAATCTATACCTTGCCACGTGGCTGGTGGCTTACCAGCGTCTTCACATGCTGCTTGTCCTGGCGGTGGCTGCAGTCTCTCTCTCCTCAGCCTTCCGCTTCCCAGAATTCTCCTCTCTCCTTGTTCCACCTACTTCCTGCCTGGCAACCTACTTCCTGCCTGGTCACTGGCCATCAGTGTTTTATTTATATATAGAGCAATATCCACAGCAATGGACCTCTTGCTTTTGCTCCTGGCCAAATCCAGCATGAAATATATGCTTTTTCCCATATTCATACGATAGCCTTTTTGGTACGCCCAGCACTTATTGAAAGGTGTCAAAAGCAGTGCTAAGATTTAAAATAAATTTCATCTATATCCTCCATGCCATCAGATACTCTGAAATCTCTGTCTCTCTCTGTCTCTCTGTCTCTGTCTCTCTTTCTCTTGTTCTCTCTCTCTCTCTCTCTCTCTCTCTCTCTCTCTCTCTCTCTCTCTCTCTCTCTCTCTCTCTCTCTCTCTCCTTGATAACATTTCCAAAGTGTTCACACACAAGTCCCGTGTATTTTTGTATCACCTAAAGGCATTACCCAGGTTGGAATATGACCATGTCTCCTAATTTTTAGTGAATTCTAATTCAGTATTCTTACTTAATTTTATTTTCCAAGAATAAAACATCTTCTGTCAAATTAAATCCTGTTCCCACAATTTGGTTCTTGTTTATCCTCACCTGCTTCACCAGCTTTTTTTTTTTTTTTTTTTTTTTTTTTTTTTTTTTTTTTTTTTTTGCACGCATCCTGAACCCATCTCAGTACTCTTCTCTCTTTTCTTCAGCTTAAAATGTTCGCAGGTCTGGCATCCTGTAAAAGATCAAATTCTTTCAATCTGCCTTCTTTCTTTCTCTGATTCCAGACCACTTCTTTTCTAAAGGCTATTTCACATGGACTTTTTCCAGCATCCATTCTCTTAATCAGTTGTAATATGATCTTGAACACATTCTTGAATGTAATTCTTCAGTCAGCAGGTAACGTACCTACCAGCCTACCTGAAACTTTCTTTCAGTCTACATCCTAATTGTGTCTGAACAGATGGCCCATTTAGCAGCCTTTCTATGGGAATTCTATTCTTCTTGGCCTTTCAGATCTTGCAGTGTCTAGTTTTGCCTCCCATATAGGGCTATTCGCTCCGCATTGCTGACTCTACATTGTGCTGGAAAGATTTTTCTTGCTCTGCCAAGTGATGATCTCATCCATACCCATAGCTCAAATCCTAACCCTCTAGGGCTGTTTCTGCTCACTAGAAAGATTTTTTTAAATTATAGATTAGTTCTACCCCTGAGTCCATTTGTTTAAGTAAAGCTGGGATTTTCTTGTTGTTGTTGTTTTAAGGCAATGTCTCACGAGATAGTCAAGAGTGACCGATCTGCTTGACTTTCAGAATGCTGAGATTGCAGGCATGGAGAACCAAGTATTCCTCTAATCTTACCAAAGTCATTAGATTGAGTAGACAAGGTTGAAATCCACCCACCTATGGATTTTCTTAATTATAGCAGAGGATTCCCACTTTAGACAGTGTCTAAAATTCAACAAGTCAAAAACTTTTTTCTTCTCTTCTTTACTTTCAGTATGAATCCAATTATAATTGTAAGTTTATATTGTCTTCTTCTGTGTCCTAATATTTCCCTTCATATAGCATTGTTGAGCGTCCTTGATGTATTTTTTCTCTGATCTCACTGCATCCACATTTCAGCATCTCATTTCTTCCTGTCTTCCTAGGTTTGTGCAACATCATCTGTTTGTGACATTCCTCCCAAATCAAGCTTGATGCCCACTCAAATTAAATAGGAGAAACTTTTCTCACATTTTCTGCTTCCAAACGAAGCTTCTTAGATCTTTTGCTCACACATTCATTTTCCTATTACTTTTTTCATACTCATCTGTTTTTCTCTCTAAGTATAGCTTTCCAAGTCCCTCCAGGTCCAACATTAAATCTTTGATGTGAGATGTTTAGTTTATTCATTAGAGTTATCAAGGGTAATGTGCTTCTCCTTTGGTCTCAGTTGTTTGTGTGTTTTCATCTGCCAAGTGGAGATGGTGCTATCTTTTTATCTCAGACTTGTAAACTTAATTTGAAATGAAATAATGGTTGCTGAATCCTGAACCAAATAATATTAGAATATTCCTTAGTTTATTTCCCTCTTCATTTATATCTACCCTCATTTCAATCATGTTACATTTATAATTATGAACTCACATTTTGCCTCTTGAATAAGCTCTGAGAGAATGCACTCCTGTCTTAAATCCTTTTTCTTTTGTATCCATCATGGTGCTAGCTATCTGCTGTAGGAACCATAAAGTATTTATTGAACCTATCTCTCTGAGTTAATAATTCGAAATTCCATTATGGAAGTACAAAACAAAATCTTACAAGCAAAATTGTGAACAGTTTCACCAAGGCTCCTAATTTGTGGCTGAGGAAAACTCAAACCATTACCCTTGTGATAATTAAAAAGAAAAAGCAGGATTTGATATGAATCGATTAGATGAAAACTTGCCTGTTGTGGACAAAGGCCTGATGCCATCTCCAGTATGGAATAATCTGGGCATGGAGGTACATTCCTTCAGTATCAGCCCTCTGGATAGCGCAGACAGGAGTAAAATAAGTTCAAGGCCAGAGTGGGCTATGGGAGACCCTGTCTCAAAATGAATAAGTAGGAAAGAGTGAAGACTTTTCTGGGGATGGTGTCTAGGGATGAAGTACCTGCTTAGACTACTTGAGGCCTGAGTTCAAGCACTAGTACTGCCAAAGAAGGAAAGAAAAACTTAAAGCTGATTATATATATATGTATATGTATACATATATATATAATATATATGCATATATAATATAAGGATAGATTTTGGTGTTACTATGTAGAGGAAAAATTTTCTTCTCTGTACAGAATGTTAATCTTCTACACATTCTGAGTGGGAGTGGGGTGGGGGCAAGAGACAACTCCGATGTACTTTTATTATTAACTGTGTTTCCTATGGCTCTTGGTGGTCTGACATCACATAGGAAAGAATTTTGATATTTTATGCTTAGATATTGAAGTGGGACTGCATAACTAGAGTTGGAGATATGCTCAGTACAGGGCTTTTGCCTAGCATAAGGCACTGACTTGAGTTTCACCATCACAGGAGACCAAATGCCAGTGATAAAGTGGGATCATCATGTTGTGTTCTTTAAATATACACACATGCATTTCTTCCTAGACTAAGAACATTAAATTATTCTTGTCATTTCCTTTTCGTTTAGTGTTTTCTTTCATTATACCCCCATCAAAGTCAGAGTTCAGATGTCCTAGACTGAAAACATATAAATATTTTACATTACTGCAGGAGAAAGGACTTTTCCCAATTGTCTTTGAAATGTATAATCACAGTAAATTGTACAGAAAAAAAAAAACATTTTCTGATCCAACATATCCAGTTCTGTTTAGCAAGGCATCTCTTAGTGTACATCTTCAGAGTACACCAACGCATGCATCATCTTGCTGTGGAGATCTCACTACTTGTGTAGGTAGAGCAAATTGATACTAAATAAACTAAGTGGCATGTCTTGTTTTATTTTTGTTTTTAGAATTTTTGTCCATGTGAATTATGCATGAGTGCATGCGTAAGTGCTTATGGGTGAGCCAGTATTGCTGCTCAAGAGCACACAGAATTCAGAGGATACTGGGTGTCCTGTTCTATCATTCTTTGAGTGATTCTCCTGAGATACAGTTTCTCAGTGATTCTGGATCTAAGTTGGCAGCCAGCAAGCACCCGAAGTCTTTTATTTTTAATCTCTGCCCACCACAGTGAGGATTTAAAGCCAGTGGGCCCCCCAAGCAGATCAAGCTACACAATTGTCTCTCCATGCAGAGGGCCTAGTCCAGTCCCATGCAGGCTCCACAGCCATTGCTCTAACTTTCATGAGTTCCCACTCCTTTGGTTTGGTCGTCTCTGCAGGTTTCTCCATCATGATCCTGATGTACTTGCTCATAGAATCACTCCTCTTTCTCTCCCCCTGGACTCCTAGAGCTATGCCTGGTGTTTGGCTGTGGATCCCTGCATCTGCCTCCATCAGTCATTGGAGTAAAATTCTGTGATGACAGAGTATTCACCAACCTGATCAATGGCACAAGCCAGCTCAGTTCAGACACCCTCTCCACTATTTCTAGTAGTCTAAGCTGGGGTCATCCTTGGGGATTCCTGGCAACTTCCCTAGCACTGGGTTTCTCTCTAGCTCCATGATGTCTCCCTCCATAATGGTATCTCTCTTATTACTTTCTCACTCCATCCCTGTTCCAGCTCTACCATCCTATTCCCTTATGTTCTCATCTGCCACCCCCTACCCTCCATTGTCCACCCCTCACCCCAAGTTCACTCATAGCAGCATTATTCATAATAGCCAGAACCTGGAAACAACCTAGATGCCCCACAGCTGAAGAATGTATTAAGAAAATGTGGTACATATACACAATGGAGTACTACTCAGCAGAGGAAAACAATGACATTATGAAATTTGCAGGCAAATGGATGGAACTAGAAAATATCATTCTGAGTGAGATAGCCAAGACTCAGAAGGACAAACATGGTACATACCCACTCATAAGTGGATAATAGAAGTAAATCAAATGATAACCAGACAACAACCTACAACTCCAGAGAAGTTAGCTAACAAAGAAGATCCAAAGAGGGACACATGGACCGCCCTGGGAAGGAAGGCAAAATAGATGAGATCTCCCCAATTATAATGTTCTTTGAGATTTGAACTCTTCTTGATCAATACAAAATGACAGGGGAGATGTTCAGATGGAGAAACAGGTTCATGATAGATGTAAGAGAAATGTGTCATGTAGTCTACCGTCTGTTGGAAGCCTGAGCGACACAAATTACTGGTGGCTGCTTTATCCTTCGAAGTGGGGCTGGTTATGTTCAAACCCAAGAAGTTGTAATGACATGAGAGGAAGAGGAATGCATGACACAGGCAGTGGGGGTCCACTGTCAACATGTCACTGACATCCAAAACTCCTGAGTCACAACTTTTCTTCTTGTATTATTTCCTATGCACGCTGTCAAGTACTCACACTGCCTGGCCCTGCTCAGCTGGCTGTGAGATACTTGATATTCAGGCTTATTCAAGTTCACCTTCCTCACACGTTCCCAGATTTGTAGACATTAGCATTCCGACCAAATCCAGATATGACATTATTGTAATTACAGTTTACAACTCTTCATTATTTATGATTAAAAATTTGAAAGAAAAAAAAAGTTTGTTCAAGGATTTGTTACCTTGCTTGAATTTTCTTGCTGTCCCTTAGGGATGATGTGAAGGATAGAATAAAGGAAGCTGACAGGGTGACTGCACAGAAGGACTCGTATTCCAGAGGCAACTTCACTGAGGGCCTGGGCAATGCCCTGTATCACTACCCTCTAGAACATGAGGGAACTGGCAAATCTCAGAGCCTCTGGCTATAATTACTAGTTGATCCAGTGAATGAAAGGTAATTTACTTGATGTGTTTTTGGAGGTGAAATGTTTTATTTTATTCTCTTCATGATGCCTAGAATCAATAAAGCACTAAAAAGTTACAGTGCAAAGTCTTCACAAAGAAGTCACACACTTAAAAGAGAGACATTTCTGTCAAAATCTTAAATGCTTTGGAAAAACAATAGTGAAGTATTTTAACTCAGTGCTATACAGGAAATAATGCTGCTCCAAGCTTGCTCATTTGTGTAATATTCAGAAATCATTCCTTTTATAATTACTTAGATATAACTAATGATTTCTCTGTAGTAGATACACACATAGCTGTGAGTCATTTAGATAGTGAGAAGATACAGACATCTTAATGGTGCAACTGGTTGTCAGGTGAGTAAACTAATTTGAGTATAATCAATAATTATTAAATACTTTGTACTTGTTCTCATCTTTCTAGCTGAACATTAAAAGGCAAAATTAAGCAAGATACTGTACCTGTGAATTTATTATTTCTGTGGATAGTGGTGTAGATTATGGAGGATTTGATCAAATTCAAGTTCCTTCCCATCTATATGACTTCATACATTTTCGAGTCTATCAGTACTCCAGGGAAGTCTGAAGCTACCATAACTCTACGAGAATACACCTAAGTATTTATAAGGCAGTCTGATACAATATTCACTTAACAAAACAACAGATGTAAGTTTGCTCCTAGAGCCTATGATCTGAACTCTTCACCAGATTTATGATACCATACTTGATTTTTCTTTAGAGGAGCAGGCCTCAAATCCAGCCAGAAAGTGGTTAGTTAAACTGATAATTATCATGCCACTATTGCAGTAGTGGGGATATCTTGCCAAGCAAGCTGTGTTGTAATTCATGGGATCCACAGCTAGGTAGGTAAACTGATAGCATTTCTCCCCAGCAACTTACATAGCACTTTATGACAGCATGAAGCCTAGATATATTAACCTCAAACACTGTAAAGGATCTACATTCATAGAAATGGCGTTTAGAAAAAGATGAGCTATTTATTGGGATACAGAGGTCTAAATTTTAATAATTCTTCCAGTATCTATTTCTGAAATTCAAACTACGTAGGAATGTTTGTTCTTATATCACTTAAGAAGGTTAGAGTGCAAAGATTCTTAAATTTCCCTGAGCCCCAACTGGTAAGAGAAAATGATAAAAGATGGGACTATTTTGACAAATTCATGGATGTCAAAGATTAATGACATCCCTATCAACAATACGCAAGTAGTTTTTATAGCTTGAAGATGGCAAGAAGAATCTGAGACGCCCAATTTAGATGACTGACATCTGGTTGAAAGTATAGGAAAGTTCATTGTTAATTCAACCAAAATGATGGCGAAAAGAAAGGAGAGTGTAATGTGCACATCTGACAAGTAGGTACCGATTGTCTGGGGTAACTATAACTGACTTTTTTTTTTCCTTCCTTGACTTGTATATTCTTGTGTGAACCATCAAGAAAAAAAATCCCCTGGCATTATGTTTAAAAACTCATTACTCAGCATGGAGAAAGCATATACTCTTCAAGCCTCATTTAATTTGTATCTACAAGGAATGATGACTCCTAAGCTGGACCTCTAATTATGAACTTAGGAGAACAGGATGAGACGGAACACTGTGACCACCCATGAGCCCAGCTAATGGTTGTGTTAAGTGCAGTAAGGTGGAGACAGGCTTACAAAGCCAGCGTTGGCTGTGCTTCCATGGTGATGGAGGCCCGCAAAAAAAAAAAAAAAAGTGGAGTGCATGTGTAATTCAAAGGACACATCACTGCATCAAAGCTTCGAGTACCTAACTCAAACCACACACTCTAGTCCTAATATAATGTGTGATAAATTGATTTCATATTTATTTGTATATGTATAAGAAGGTTGAAGTATTTTTGGTTAAAGTGGTGTGGATATTTTCATCATTTTGTTTCATTTTCAACCATTATATCTTACATTGTGCAATAAAAACCATTCAGGATTCTTGCCGATGTTATTTTAAATTTGGCCTAAATATGCATTTATACAGAATGAGCTAGTTACTTTTCTTATTTATAAATATATTTCAACTAAATGGAGAATAGAACTGGGGAACACATTTCAGATTTGAGCAGGTGGCAGTCAGGCTTTCAGCTGTTGATTACAAGCTGCAAATTACTCAGAAGCATCCAGTTAACCAAATGCTGTGCTCTGAGTAACAGGAGTATTTCTGTATGCTACTTCCTTGGTCTTTATACATGGTACTACTCTGGTTTCAGGGGACAAGTGGGGCTCTCAAGATTTACTGGTCTAGAATATTTTTATTCAGTCTCTGAATCACTAAATACATTCTGCTGAGTTTATCTGCATATTTTTTATTTTAACACTGACTGGCATTTTCTTATATGAGTAGTATTGTTATCCACTTCTCAGATGTTGATTGCTAAAATGATCTTTTGATAATTGGAACAGTAAAATAAAGGTCACACCCATTTTCTTTAACTCTCTATCATACTCAAAATGTAATAATTACATGTTACAGTGTAATCAAACAGATTATTTCTTCTACAGCTCAATTGAAATACCATTAGAGTAAGATGATCAAATATCTATGATAACTATTTAAAGATTCTCTGAGAAATTTCAACAAATGATTCTAACCTAACCCATATATTAGGTCAAAATTGATTTCTAAGTACATCTTTCACTTACACTTTCCTTTTTGTTTGTTGTTTTCTTATTTTGGTTCGAATCAAGGTTTAACTATGTGCTTTAGGCTGCCCTTGAACTCACTATAGCTGGCCTGGACCTCTAAGTCCTCCTGCTTCTTTCTCCTAAATGCTGACATTTCTGTATAAATGTTCTTGGACCTCACTTAGTTTTTGTTTTCTCCTCCTCCTCCTCCTCCTCCTCCTCCTCCTCCACCTCCTCCTCCTCCTTTTCCTCCTCTTTATTCTTTTTTGTCTTCTTTCTGCTTCTTTTATTTCCTTGTTATTGATTTAGAGTTTTACTAGGCATCCTTGGCTGCCCTAGAATTCACTCTGTAGACCATGCTGACCTCAAATTCATAGAAATGTCCCTGCCTCTGTCTCTCAGGTGCTAGTGCTGGGATTAAAGATGTTATCCACATACTTAGCTTCTTGTTTTTTCTTAAAACTGTTTTTTTTTTTTTTTTGCCATAATCTGTTTGGCCCACCTCTATATTCTTCAGTAGACATGAATATGTTTTCTTTTGTTATCAAAAAAAAAAACTATTTGAAGCATTCAAATATTGTAACACAAGGCAATACATGTTTCCCATGGTTAGTAAATGATCAGGGAATTTTATTTGATTTTTTTTCCTTCAAATTTAGTTTACTATTAGAGTTGTCATTTTGTTTTTATTTGTTTTTTATCATACTAACAGATATGTGTGTATATTCTCATTATTGTTTTTCAAGATCTTAGTGCAGATTCTACTTATTAATATCAAATAATCAGGAAAACTATAGTTTTCAGAATTTTATAGTGATTAAGACAGTGTTCACAGAATCAATTCCTGTAACAACAAAATTGAATTAAAAAAAATTTAAAGTGGTAGTATATTTTGCTTATATTTTGTGTTTCAAACAATTTTTAGAAAGTAGTGTACTGACATGTTTTTAACTCAGGAGTCTAATTATTAGATATATCCAACACTGAAGACTGAATCTTTATATTATTGTTAGTTTTTTCATTCAACAAAAGAAATGAGACCACTTATTATATTTTTTTGCTGGGTTTGTGTGCTTGTTTGTTTGTTTGTTTGTAGCACAAATAGCATTTTGAGTAGTGGAATTAAATTCAGACTAAACACTTTACAGCATTTGTGTTTCTTGGAAGCAGTTATAAACTTGCATACAATAAAATAATATCTACAGTCCTTTGTACAACCAGAGCACCTTCTGTACATTAGGCTACATCTGGTTTCTGCTTACAGAATGGTTGATTTGCCGCTTGTCATTCCATTCTCCTTAGCTTCTTTCTGAACTTTTATTTGCTCAGTTGTAAACAGAGACTTCTTCATTCAGAGACTGTGATTACTGCAACACATTTGCATTCAGAGGATAAAGCTGAGATTCCAGGGGATAATAACATAATATACAAAACTCAGAAAAGGAAACATTCAATTCAAATGTGAGGCCTGAGGATTCTTCTTTGATAATTCCTTTCTTCATGAAGCTAATACTCCATATTGCAAGATTAGTTTTTCATTTTTGATGGCTTTTTCTTTTCACTTTTTCTCTCTGTGAAAATTCTGATTCTCTGTTCCCCGGTGGATTCCTAAGCACTGCTTTATATAAAGAAAAAGTTGTTTTATAGAGTTTCTAAGTTCACAAAATATCAATAAATGAAGTGCACAATACTGAACTGCTGTCTTAGGGTTACTGTTGTTGTGATGAAACACCAAGAAAAAGAAACTTGGGGAGGAAAAGGTTATTTGGCTTACACTTCCACAACACTGTTCATCATGGAAGGAAGCCAAGACAGGATCATAAAAAGGACAGGATCATGGAGAGAGAAGCTGATGCAGAGGCCAGAGGAGCTGCTTAGTGGCTTGCTTCCCATGGATTGCTCAGCCTGCTTTATTATAGAATCCAGGACCAACCAGCCCAGGGACAGAACCCCACACCATGTGCTGGGCCCTCCTCCATGAATCACTAAGAAAATGCATTACAACTGGATCTTATGGAGGCATTTTCTCAATGAAGGTTCCCTTCCTTCAGGTAACTCTAGGTAATTTGTGTCAAGTTGACATAAGACTAGGCAACTATGTTCATAGCAGCATTATTCATAATAGCTGAAACCTGGACACAACCTAGGTGCCCCTCAACCAAGGAATGGATAAAGAAAATGCAGTACATCTACACAATGAAGTATTACTCAGCTGTAAAAAAAACAGTGACATCATGAAATTTGCCAGCAAATGGATTGAACTAGAAAAAAAATCATCTTGAGTGAGATAACACGGACCCAGAAAGGCAAACATGTAAAGAATAACCACTCTACCATCTACAGCACCAGAGAAGCTTTGTGGCAAGGAGGGCCCAAAGAGAGATGCATGGATCTCCCTGGGAATGAAATAGAAGAGATCTTCTGAGTAAATGGGGTGGGTGGAGTGGGGAAGGGGATATGGAAACATGAGGGTTTGGGTTGGGCTGGTAGGAGGTGGGAAGGGTGGGGAGATAATGAAAGAAGTCTCTTGATGGGGGAGTATTTTGGGGTTAAGGAGAAACTTGGCTATACCATAATGTAAATGCATTTAGTTTAACTTCATAAATTCACATAATCTTTCCCAGTTTAACACTGTTTGAAAATTCAAACTCTCCACTGAGACTCCAGGCAACCTTAACCTTAATCCCTTTAAAAGGATAAATGCAAATTGCATATGTCCAACATACAATGGCACAGAACATACATCACTATTTCAAAAGAGAGGAATAGGTGCATAGAGAGGAAATACCAGACCAAAGCAAGACTGAATCTCATCAGGGCCCTCATAAAATGCTCTAGCTCTATGGCCAATGTCAAAAGGTTTAGAAGGCTACACCCTTCAGGCTTAGCTGTCTACAACATACTTCTTTCACACACACGATGGCACAACTCCCAAGGTGTAGCTCCCCTCAGCAGATGTCTCACAGCTCTGTCATTTCAAACATCTCAGGTCTCCAAGGTAAGCCAGACTTCACATTCAAAGCTTCATGGAATAGCTTCTCACCACACCACACCCCGCCCCCCAGGAACTCTACCTCCATGTGTCTCTGATAGCATGAAGGTGGATTCCACAACTCTGTTCTTTGTGCATCTTACAGGAAACCAAGGCCAACAGCATGTGAACAACACTGCCAGCAGGAAGTGGACTCTGGCTTCCTGGAATCATATTTGCAGCAGGTTTGGTTTGTTGTTCCTTTCCAGGAGCAGATAACTTCTCCTGCCTTTTCCTTTCAAGAGGAGAAAAACTTAGCGGGCTGAAGTCTTGTCTAGACAGCACCCTTCCCTTTATTTTAGTATACATCAGGCTACTTCTTAATCTCTTCGATCTGTTCCTTTTCTCTTCAAACTATCCATTTTATATTTCTTTCTGTCCCACTGGTTGTTTTCCATTAGCTGTGGGGAAGAGTCAATGTTGAGCTGTTTTGGAATCTACTCTGCCCAAAATATTAGTCCATCACTATTATATGTAGTCACAGTCAAGGTCTTAGGACAAGATCAGAAAGAAGCCACATTCTTTGCTAAAATATCATAAGATATGTCTCTATACCCCAGTAACAATATTATTATTGTTCCCCTCTCAAACCTGTTGCAATCTCCATAGTTTGCATAGCTTTCAGCACTATTGTCTTCCAAGCTCCTACTAGGATGGCGTATCAAGCTCCTCTTAACTGCATTCAGTCACTCTTCTCATCCAAAGTTCCCAAATCTTCCACATTCCTCTAAAACCAAGGATGATGTGGTATGTCATAGTCATAAAACACTTCGTGGTAACAAATTCTGTCTTAATTACTATTGCTATGGCAAACATCATAACCAAGTCAACTTATAGAAGAGATCTATGGCTTATAGTTCTAGAGGGAATAGAATCTATCACTATCATGGTGATGAAGCATGGTAGCAGGGAGATACGGAGATACGGTAACTGGAGAACAGGAGATATGGCAACATAAGATATGGCAAGTTAAGAACTCCTATCTTGAACCCCAATAGGAAGCAGAAAGTGACTGAATTGGGAATGGAATGTGACGTCTAAACCTCAAAGCTTGGCCCCAGTGACATTCTTCATCTAGCAAAGTCATGCCTATAAAATTGCCCAAACTGTGTCAACAACTGGGGTCCAAATATTAAAATTCCTGAGACTATCAAACTAACAAATGTTGGAGCTCATATTTGATATGATTTTGTATGCCTTCTTGAACAAGATTTGTTTGAATCATTAGGTAAAATATATTGTGTTTAATTTGAGCCAAGAAAAACATCATTTTGGAAAGGTTAAAAATTTTAATATGTAACCTCCAATGGCATATTTGATGGAGAATGTAAAGTATATAAAATACATGTCCAGCATTTATATGACAACAGGAATTCCTCCAAAGTCTCTTCTCTTATTTCCACCTTGGACTAAACACTGTTTAAAACGCAACACTAAGCATTTAACCTTGGCCAGTTGCAGTCTCCTGAGGAGACCTACCAAGTTTCTGTTTCCAGTTTACCTTTGTCACAGGACTTTAGAGACTTATGATTTTCCTAGTTAATGAGTTCCCAGTCACCATGGTAAGGCTAGCTTTCCACATTCTTTCATTGCAGCCTGGTGATGCCATTAGTTACCAGCTCTGCTGAAATACTTTGGCTTTGCAATCATTTGGACAGCAATTCAACCTTAAAAAGTTAAAGTTGTAAATCATACCCCCCACACTCAGATTCTCCATGGTGAAATCTAGGAATCTGTGGTTTTAATGGGTACTCTTTTTCAATCTGCTGTGGAAACAGATTTGAGAATTATCTCAGAAAGAATCTTGACTCAGTGTGACCTACAAATTTAACCAAAGGGCATTGTCCTTCAAAGTCTGCCCTATTTTTGAGTTATAAATTACAATTATAATGAATGATAGCTTCATCCAAAGTCACATTGAAATTCCTCATGAAATTTAGTGTTTATCCATTTTACAGTCTCTTGAAAGATAAATTACTATGGGTAATTCTAGAGAGGAATTGTAGAATTCTGTTAGTCAACTTTTACTTCTTTCTACTAAAGAAAATTCTAATTTTTTTTTAAGATCTATACTCATTGTACAGGAAAAATATTCAATTAAAATTAAGGATAATGGCCTTACCTAACTAATCTGGAAATAAATAAGAGGCAGATGTGGAAATATTAGGAAATAAAGACTTTTTAAGTATTAATTCTATGTCTGTCAGAAGTATACTTCATATTCATTTTGTTGGTGCTACAAAAATAAAATGTTAGAACTAGAAATGTTAAAAATATGAAAGTAATTAATATTTCTGTACTAAGTGAACCCCATAACATACATAACTGAAATCAGCATTTTGGTGTCTCCTTTCTATTTTTTACATTATTTTGTGGATCAGAATTTGA
The DNA here is from genome assembly GCF_049852395.1 of Peromyscus maniculatus bairdii. Taxonomy (NCBI): domain Eukaryota; kingdom Metazoa; phylum Chordata; class Mammalia; order Rodentia; family Cricetidae; genus Peromyscus; species Peromyscus maniculatus. The sequence goes on along the minus strand of NC_134869.1, from coordinate 27,517,467 downwards.
CTTCTGGAAGTCAAGGTTATTTCAAAAGTATTCAAGCTTCTAATTCCTGGCAGTTGATTTATCATTTTCTATTTACCTCTAGCTGTTTGCTATTTGTGACAGTCTCAACGAATACAGCAAAGAGTCAGAAATATGTCTCACATAGGAAACAATCTTAATTATCTTTATAATGATTCTTGATTTAGAAGTTCATTTATGGAGAAAATAGAAGTGTATTGATTCTCAAGTCATCAGTATAAGGTGAAAATATAAATAGTATTTACACATTTTTGTTTTCAATAGATTTGTTACTTGGCACACATCATTTAAGTCTCATAACATATTTGGAGTTTACTGAAATTTGCTTATTTCCAGATACATTTCACTCTTGCATGGCCTTTTAACCATCAGTATAACTATTTACAGATTTCACTAAGTACCACAAATAATATCCTAAGATTCCGTTAACACTTTTTTTCCTATTAGACCTTGTAACTTCCAGTAATGCCTCAAGTAAGAAGGACTATTTACATTTGTTTCAAAAGATTTTGCAATATTTCTTGTTGATTATTGAACTATAAGAACGCTGACTGAAATCACCAAGAAAACTATACAATTCCTCTCTAGAATCTATGCATAATAATTTATCTTTCAAAAGACTGTAAAATGCATAAATACTAAATTTCATGAGTAATTTCAATGTGACTTCAGATGAAGGTATCATTCATTACAACTGTAATTTATATGGAGGACAGTGCCCTTGGTTAAATTTGTAGATCACACTGAGTCAGGAGTCTTTCTGAATATGCAAGGGTTGTTGATCTACACCAATATTTCCAAATTGCTTTATTTTCACTGTGTTAAAAATTTGCTACAAACAAAACTGAGAATTTATTTATTAGTGAAGGACATAAAATTCACTTTATTCTTCAGTAATATGGATGTAAACTCTAAATATGAGATGCATGCATTCTGATAATATGGATATAAGGACAGAATGCACAGACATTGTAGACTCTGTAGCTGAAACAGTTAATTTTCTTAATCATTTGCTTCTTGATGTTCTGTTTGACCATTGTCTGAGTTCCTAAGTGGTTGCTTTTCTAAACAGTGTTTTCTTATCTCAGGAAAATAATTAGTGTTGTAATTTATTAGTAATGGTCACTAGAAATAAGAATTATAAGAACGGCAGGAAATTTGCATTCTCATACTGTAATAAATTTATATTAGTTTCATTTTAATATAATTGCAGAAGACCTGTACTCAGAGCTTTCACAATAACAAATACTTTATTACATTCAGAAATATCAGTCAATAACTATGGAAGTTTATCAACAAGATTTTATGGTGCTAATATCCATCATGGCATTCTAAGTTACTGGCAAATACATATACATCTCAAAAACAAATAGGTAGATGGATGAATTGTTATAAGGTCTTATTAATAAAAACAAACCTGGGAGCCAGATATTGGGGTGAATGCTGAAAAATCAGAGAAACAGTACAAGCCACAGATAACCTCATCTCGCCAGTTCTTCAGTTGATCCTGTTTTCTCAAACTGGAAGCCTCTCTGTCCTCATTCGAATGGATCTCAGCTGAACAGCTGCTAAAAGCCAAAAGCTTAATGAGACTCTAGTTCCTGGTCCTCATGCCTTATATACTTTTCTGCTTCCTGCCATCATGTCCTGGGATTAAAGGTGAGTGTCACAATACCTGGCTGTTTCCAGTGTGTCCTTGAACTCACCGAGATCCAGGCAGATCTCTGCCTCCTGAATGCTAGGATTAAAGGTGTGTGCTAACACTGCGTAAACCTGTTTAATATAGTGTCTGTTCTGTTCTCTGACCCCCAGATAAGTTTATTGGGGTGCACAATGTATCAACCACAGATATATTTTATGTATTTATTCATATTCACAAATATATTATAATGTCATATAACATATTATAGCACACAATACTTCTGCCTCAGGGTTCTAATTTAACCTTATCCCAGAACTCAAGAGCCTGAGGCAAAAGGATCATGAGATTTGTCATACAGCATTGGTTACATAGCAAGACTCTGCTTCAAAATTGAAATGAACACCAAAATCTGTTATTTTTATGTCATAACCCCATTAGTTGATATAGAGCTTGCCTATCATGATTTGACTCACATTAAATGGAATGCCCTACTGCTATGGGATGGTCTGTATGTCAAATTGCTCTGATTGGTCAACAAATGAAACACTGATTGGCCAGTGGCCAGGCAGGAAGTATAGGTGGGACTAACAGAGAGGAGAACAGAGAAAACAGGAAGGCGGAGGGAGTCACTGCCTGCTGCCGCCATGACAAGCAGCATGTGAAGATGCCGGTAAGCCATGAGCCACGTGGCAAGGTATAGATTTATGGAAATGGATTAATTTAAGCTATAAGAACAGTTAGCAAGAAGCCTGCCATGGCCATACAGTTTGTAAGCAATATAAGTCTCTGTGTTTACTTGGTTGGGTCTGAGGGCTGTGGGACTGGCATGTGACAGAGATTTGACCTGACTGTGGGCAAGACATGAAAACTCTAGCTACACCCTACTCATCCTAATTCAATATTTGATTTGAAAACTTTGTTTTCAAATTTTCTTATACTTTTATTTTCAGAATACAAGTACTAATTTCTTTTAGTAGTAAGCTACTATATTGTTTCGTTGTTTGAAAGGAGGCAATGTAAGTTTCTAGTGAATGATAATATAAGAGCTAAGAAATGGACTTTGGAAAGAGCATTTTTTACTTGTCCCAATTTATGGGAACAGGGACACTATCTGTATTAAACACCAGTGGCTCAGGGGTTTAAAATATTCTATAAGTAATGAAAGACTATTATAATAAAAACTTCCCTAAATAAGTGCCAATAGTACTATTAAAAAGAAGTAATGTAGGGCAAACATTGTTGCTAATACAAGCATTCATACTGAAGGTTGTAAACACTATATATTGATCAATTAGGAAATGATAATTGTCAATCATCTTATAGCTTATGATGTGAAGAATACATATCTTGATATTCATACTTTATGGTTTTTATTCTCCACAAATGAGTACAAATACCAGATTTCTTTGCATTCCTATGTTTTATTTTTTATTTTGTTGGTTTTTTTTCCCAGGAATTTCTTTTCAAAGAAGAGTTGAAATTATAAAGCATTTTTTATTTTTTATGGATTACTTTTTCTGACATGAAATGGCATCAGAGGGGAAAAAAGAGAGTAGAAGACTAGACAAGTTTATGATGAGCTCAATGGATGAAATATAGTTGAGTGTAATCTTAACACACGACATCAGTAAAGAATTGCTACACAAAGTGCACAAGGACAATTTCTAGCTAACTAATCTAATGGGAAGAGACTAATTTGTAACAGGGAAGGGGAAACATTCAGTAATAAGTTTAATACTTCGTGTGGTGAGACAGAATAAAACTTTTAAATAATAAAGAACACAGAGTTCTCAGATAATAAGTCTTAGTGTCAAAGAATTCAACATCCCTCATGTTTAGTTATAAATTTGGCATGATTCAAATTTAAAACATGAATATAATACTCCATATAGCTTGAAACATAGTGAACACATTGCAAAAATAAAAAAGGTCAACAGAAATGTCTTGTAAAACATAATAGGCATATATAAATCATATTAATACACAAAATATTAAAAGCATCCTAAAGGTATGAACAAGATAATGTAGTACAATAATATGAACACACAGTTCAGCCAAAGCAAGAAAATGATATAGAAAAGTCAGCGGTAGATCTACCATATAGATCATAATCTGGTGCACACACAACCAATAATAGATGTCACTCTATAACAGTGGGACAAAATCTGTGCCATATGTTATGAAATAATTTCCAGACATCTAAACAAAATCAGTTGTTTCAGTATTTTCAACAACTAAAAAACGTGCAATGCTAGATTGCTCCAAGGTTTAAAACTGAAACATGAATGTGTATGTAAAAAAGGTAGAAACTATTTTTTAAAGTTATTAATCATGCAACATGACATGATAGTTTGTAGAGGTTTGAATGAGAACGTGCCCCCATTGGGCTAGATGTTGCTGGTGCCAGTAGAGTAGGTTCAAGAGATATAGCTAGAGGAAGAATATCACTGTGGGGGGCGAGGGGGAGGGGGCGGCGGTGAACTTTGGAGTTTAAAAGCCCAGTGCTGATGACGGTTAGGATATTCACTAGACTGGTCATGAGAGTAGACCAGTCCAGGCACCCTCTAGACCACTGCCAGCACTCCAATGTGGCCTCAGGCTGAGCTCCTGGAATCCAATCAATGAGAGAGAGGAGGGAGTCTGCAGGAGAGGGACATCGAGATCATGATGGGAAGACATGCCGAGATGACTGGCCACACTAGTGGAAGCCCATGAACTGTAGACTAGTGGCTGTGGAGCCCCCATGGGACTGGACTAGGTCCTCTGGATATGGAAGACTGTTGTTTGGCTCGAACTGTTTGGGGATCACCCAGGCAGGGGGACTGGGATCCCTCCCTGGTGCATGGACAGGCTTTTGGGAGCCTGGTGCCTGTGGTGTGACGCCTTGAGCAGCCTTGGTGCAGTGGGAAGGGGCTTGGACCTGCCTAGGCTCAGTGTGCCTGGCTCTGCTGACCCCCCATGGGAGTCCTTGATTTGGGAGATGTGGGGATGTGGGGTGGCTTGGGAGGGAGGGCTGGGGGTGGGAGGAGGGTGGAGGGTGGATCTGTGGGTGGTATGTAGAGTGAGTAGAAAATTTCTTAATAAAGAAAAATGAAAAAAAAATGTTAATAAAAAAAGAACCCTTGGGACTGGAGAAAAAAAAAAAAAAAAAAAAAAAGCCCCGTGCCATTTCTCTGCTTCCTTTTTGTGGTTTGGAAATGGAGCTCTCAGGTGTTTCTCTTGCCATGACTCCTGCACACTGCCACCATTCCCTGCCATAGCTGATTCTTATCACTCTGGAACCATAAGCTCAAATAAACCCTCCTTTCTGTAAGGAATTTGATCATATCAACTGAAAAGTATTTTACTTGCAGCCCTTTAAGGAATGGCCAGAAAGCACATCATTAAATAGTAACCAGGAAGATCAACTCCACTACCATAATTTGTTTATTTGCTTTGCAGTTTAAATGTACAAATAGAAAATAACATTGTCTATCATTAGCAAATTTCCAATTCAGACAATAAAAGATTAATTTCTGCATACGTGAATTATAGGCGTTCTTAAAATTGAAAACACATCTGGCACCATTTGAGCCAATGTTTCTACATCTTGCCTCATAGGAATTTTTGGAAGGATATTATAATAACATAGTAAATAATTGGAAACATAGTAAATAATCATCCAAATGCTCATCAGAAGTGGACCAATGTGATTGATTGTGGAATTGATGTGTTGTTAGAATATTGTAGTATAGTGAGATCGGAGGAAAGACCACCATATGAACAATGCAGGACATTTCCAGAGTAGCCACATCTCTAAATGAGGAGAATGTATGTATGATGGTGAATTAAGAGATCATCTAACTCTTCTGCGTATGTTAGGTTACCTATGCCTGACTATGTAACTAAATTTACACTTATTTATTTATATGTTGTTTCTAGAACAATTCATAAATCACAGATGATGTCTTTAATGTCAGAATGAACTCATGTGTGCAGTGGGCCCACAGCAATAGAAATGAGATATCATAGTGAGCTTTATACAATGTATCTACCTTACCAAATGGTAAATATCCAATTATATTATACATGTGTATGAAGTGTAGTATCTAAATAGTCCCCTATAAAAGCATCTTCCATGTCTGCTTCAGAAAAACATGTAAATTGCTACCTTGAATTACAAAGATAATCAGAGATTTTCAGATATAAATCTATTCATAATAATAGCATTAAAATTTTCAGTTCTCAATTTCAACAGTTATTAAAAGCACAAATTCTGCTTAAAAAATACTGTCCCTCTTCTCTAACCATGGTGACAAATAGGAGAAGAAAGTAGTGTAAACTTATTCCTATATGCTGTGCTGGATGTTGTATACAATCTTTTAATAAAGATTTTGGTGGTGATTATAGAATGAGTTAGTGGTTCTTATGACTTCAGTGATGAGTTATTTAAAAGTTAATACTGAATGCTTACTTTGAGGAAGGCAATGACAAAATAAATTCTAGTAGAAAGAACCAACAAAGTCGTGAACATTCTTCTGTGAAATAACTTCACTTTAAAAAGAAAGAAGCCATGCATAAAATCATCATACAAGTTGGGGCATACTTCCATAAGAAATTGGAACAAGTACATATGAAACCTATTAAATAGTTTTCTTAGATATTATTTACTATACATTTGTTTTGTCAAGAAATACCAACCAATTTGAAAATAAAATGTATTAGCTAGTTTATCTCAGCAATTATGCAATTACAAATGATTGCAATTTGTTTGAAATATAACTATTTAAATAAAGAAAATACTTCAGACAGGATACAATAATCTTTTATTTTTCTGGATCAGTTATAACTCAAAGAAATGAAACTTTATATTTATCACATGAAGTTTATCAAACCAATAAGGAAGTATGAAAAGAAGCAGTCTAATGTTACTTTTAAAGCTATCTCGGGATTAAGCTGCGTTCCTTTGTCACTAGAAAAATATGTCTTAAATATAACAATAACTCTACTCTGAAAATTTATAAAATGTAGCCACAGAAATATATTTTGTCATATACAGTAGAAGTTTAAATAAATACAAAAATAAAATTTTAATGGGTTAGAAAAGCCTTTATATAATAATACAGCATTATAACTTTGCTATTAAGAAGAAAAATGATGCAGAGATTTAATTAGGCATTTAAAAGATCTTGAGTGTCTACTACTTCAAACCCAACACTATGCAATTTTTTCTTTTAAATGCACATGCTTAGATGTTATAACATTGCCATTAAGTTAAAAGGCATATGAGTTGTTTTAAGTTAGAAACTCTGTTAATAAAAAAAATGAATGCTTTTCCTGACTTAAACTTTATGCAAATGTATATATGTACTGAAATATCACATAGTGCCCCCTAATAATGTATTTTTATGTTAATTAAAAATGATGTCACATAGATAAAATTCATAGCAATGTAAAGATTTAGTATTAACTCCCTAAATTTATAGGGTGTATGCATGCTAATATTTTTAAGCCTGCTTACATGCATGCTATATACAAATTGCACAAGTAAGTAGATGTAAAATATTCATAAAACATGATAAAGCCCTTTGCAATTCAGCAACTGACTTCACAAATGGAACAAGAGGCTAAGAAGTTGGTAATAACCAATCAAGTTGGAAAGGCAGATAATAAAATAGTAAGATAAAAACTCCACTGGGTGAGTAGAGTGAGATGGTTACATAAATATATACAGCCCAATGTAGAAGAGAAGCCCAAAAGAAGTACATCCAAAATATTTGTAAGTTCAGAGATAATAAATTAGAACTGCCAAGATGGGGCACAATTATGTGAAAGAAGAGAACACTTTTTTAAGCACGCTGAATGTAGGTAGTTGCTGGGTGTGGTGGCGCATGTCTTTAATCCCAGCACTTGGGAGGCTGAAGTCTACACTGGGAGTTCCAGGACACCCAAGGCAACACAGAGAAACCCTGTCTTAAAAAACAAAACAAACAAAAAGAAAAAAGAGGAGAAAATGAAAGAAATGGAACTCGGTAGCAGTTCGGTGTATAGGAAGAGGAGAATGAAAGAGGCCACCAGATGTGGGGGCGGGAAATGCATAAGGCATGCTCTGAGAACCTAGTCCTGGGAAAAACAAGCATTGTCAACTGTGGCTTGCCTCTTCTAGCTGCATATGGCCATTTCATGGTTAATCTGCCAGGCTACTTAAGGGTTTGTAATTCACTAAGTTTCTCAAGATAATTAAAGCATTAAACTTTCAAGTCCTGTATTTATAAGCTTAACCATCAATTAAACAATAAATAGCATAATATCCATGAGATCATTATTTCTATCTGTATAAATATGTTCATATTTAACTCTATTAGAGTTTCGCCATGGAAAATACTTGCTATGTGACTTAATATAATGACCAAGGAAACGAATATATTTTAAATATTAAGGAAAATGCAAATTCTACAATGAGTTTAAAAAATTGGGATTCTAACAGAAGTTTTAAACATTCTTAACAGTAAAATGCAGAATTGCACCTTATACACCATCATTGTAAGTAACTGTGAAACCAGTAGTTATTTCAAAGTTCCTATAGTGAAACTGTGATTAATTATTATCATACCTGTATTTGATTTTAGATAATGCTATCAAATTGCATACAGAGATGTGCAACACGTATTTTCTTTCTAAACACATAACCCAAAGAGATAACTTTCATTTTAGGAGAACAAAGTACCAAATGGCTTATCATTTATGATAATCTTCTGAATTCAATCTTTATTAGTAACAATCAATACATCAACAGTTTAGCATGTGCTTTAGTGATCTGATGGCCTGTTAGCCACATGAACTTCCCTTTTACAAATGACTATTCTAATCTTCCTTTAGAAATATAATTTATGTCAACATGAGCACTTACTATTTATCCAAGTATTTTCATGGAATAGAAATTCCTATTGTATGGCCTTAAAATATCTTTTTTTAATGGTAACATAGGTGCTTCTCAGCTGTGAAACACTATTGAAATGCAAGTATCTTCCCAAAGATACATGAAGCAAGTAAAGGACAAGGAATGGGACACTTTAGGAGCAAATTAAAGACATTGAATCTGCAACAAAGCTGAAAAAAATCTATAAAACTTTAAAAAGAGAGAACGGTTAAAAGTTGCACCATTTGTATAAAAGGCAAACATTCCAGGAATAATGGCTAATGTCTACATACTATAAATAGAGCAAACATTTCTGCTTTATGTATCCTGACATGAGTGAAATGTGCTAATGAAAGAAAATTAAGGAACACCAACATTCCGTTCACAACAAAGCAATAAAATTATTTACTTTGGCTCTGATGGCATCCTGCCTTTACTGCAGAGAAAGGAGAAAGAGAAGAGAGATGTGAAGGAAAAATAAGCTAGCAGATGGGCAGGAGAGAGAGGAAAAGTCTATTTTAAAATCAAGGAAAACACTATTTTTTTCATGTGAGTGAAGACAGAATCCAGATGATCCATTCTTTTCTTGAATTTCTGTTATTGTGCTTGGGACATCTTAAAAGTACTGAGCTGCTTTAAGCACCCGGGAAGTCCCCTGATGGCTGGATTGTAGTATATGAGAATAAACATTCAGTTCTACTCTGTATGTTCCCAGAAAACAAAACACTGCTGTATCCACACAAACAACAGTAAATTCCACTTCAACGTACACAGTTAAGAGGGCATAAATAAAATTATGGCTGAGATCTTCTGTAGCCTACCCTATTCATCCCCAAATAATGAACCTGCACATAGCACTGGTGGATAGAAAATCTAATGAACAGATAGTAAAAGCTTATGTGTAGCTGGTGATCATCATAGACCTGCTTGGGGAAGAAGGAAAAAAAAAGCTGATTGTAGCACTTGACTTTGTCTCATCTGTGCCCAAACTGATTGACTGTCAGGAATTATACATGTCCCAACAGCTTCCTGTCCCTTAGACTTAAGCAGACAGCAGCGAAGAAGACACACACACACACACACACACACACACACACACACACACACACACTGCATTTTACAGTCTGACTACTGAAAACACAAGATTTGAATTGATCCATATTGGACACATAAAATGTAGGGATGGATCTGTACTATCAGATTTAAACATTCTCATGATACAATGTTGTCAAAAATGACAAACATGTTCATGCTACTTCTTGATGCTTGCAGTATGGATAGTTTGATGAACAAAGTTGGGAACTGTTTTTAAGTTCGTGTCACTCATGTCTCATGTGGGGGAATCATTAATCAATCCCCATTACATTGTTTCTGCGTTATGTAACCACCAGCTAGATCTGCTGCATTCCTGATACACAGTTCATTGCTTGAACCTGTAAGAAAGTCAAATTGGAAACGCTCTATGAAAACAAACAATGATGTTCACGAGTTTTTTTTATTATTATTAACTACTGAATATTTTAGCACAGTTTATGATTTCACAGAGTTATACATGGAATAGAGTTACTTGTTACATCACACGAAACGTCACTAATGGTCAGAAAGAAGGCCTCTGCCTTAAGTTGACAATAGGAGCACATCGCCCAGCGTTGTTTCAGAGTCCTGGCTGTGGTTGGAGCTGATGCCAGTGTCTGAATCTGTGTCATTGGTGTATGTGTTGAACACCCTTTGAGTTAATGGAGGGATCTCCGCGCAGCTGCCGGGAGCCTCGGATTCCTTCCCTCTGGTTTCTTTTAACTGGCATCCATCTTTATTGCTAATGTGCAGCGAACTGAACTCCTTGGCCAGGAGTTCGTACTCTCTCGCTTTCATCTGAAGCAATGAGTCACTGTGTTTAATCTCTTTCTGGATGCCACTCAAGTGAGAGTGGATTTTCAAACCGGCTTTCATACTTTTCTCCAGATCGCACTTCACGTTTTCTAAATCCGGGCTTTCTACTTCACCTGCAGCTGCCCCCTCTGGATCCTCACTGCCGTCGAAGCCCGAGCTCTTCACCTCTCTCTCAATTTCAGCCGAGAGCTTTTCGATGAGCACTCTATAGTATTGCAATCGTTCTTCCAACTGTGCCATTCCCTCACTCTCATTCAGGTCCACCAGAGCCTGGCTGTCCTCGGGTTGGAAGTCGAGCTTTTGCTCATTTTCACTGAGCCTGGGCATTGAATACGCCGCGTGAACATAATCGTCCCCATCGTTCCCTACCCGGTCCAAGTGGATCTTAGCTTCACATTTTTCAATTTCCATATCTAACTCTTTCATTCTTTGGACTTGCTGGTGAATAGTGTGGTCCTGAGAAATAATTAGATGAACCAAAGTCTCCATATTGTCCCGATCATGAGAAACCGTGTCCTGCTTAATTTTAGCCAGTTTCCGGAAGGTTTTCCGGACGATTCGTTTTTGTTTATCCGGTGGCAAAGTTTTCATGTAATTCGCAGGACTGAGCTCCCAGGGTTTTTCACTGTTTTGCACTAGTTTGGTTTCGGCCGTTCTCCACAGTGGAACTGGCAGAAAGGCGTCTGTTTTAACCAAAACAAACTGCATATTGGCCTGCTCATCTCCCCACGCCTTCCACAGCTTCAGGATCCTCGTCAGCGGAGGAAGGGCCCGCTCCGAGCCCCTCCACTTCTCCACGATGCAGTAGTCGCTGGCCTTGCCCAGCAGAAATCGCTTCTCTCCAAACGTAGCCTCATGTTCCTCCAGCAAAGCCTGGATGACGTCGGTGGAGGTGGTGCGTTTGGTTAATCCACAGACAATCTTTTCCTCCTGGCAAACCCAAACCACGATTTCCTTCTCTTCGGGATCCATGTCTTTAGTTGGAGATCTAAAAGGAAAACAAAGAGTATTACATTTCTGTCACCACCTGTGTAAACGCAGAATGGTGGTTTGGCATTAAAGCCTTTTCTTGCCTCTACCTTTAATGAGGGACATACTTTGAGGTTGTGACTACAGAATAGGAAGGTGTTCTCTAAGGCATGAACGCAAAACTTTCAGATTTTTGTATTCAACTGTCCCTTTTAGCTGGTTATGGAAAGGGCAACCTGTCACTGAAAAACAATTGAAGTGATTTTTTTTTTTTATTTAATCTTTTAAAATTAGTCTTGCCATGTTGGCAGAACTGATACTGTGACAATGATGACAGACAGACAAAAGAAGACATGGGATGAGACATTTCCCTTTATGCTGGAGTCTTAAGATTAAAGTAAAAACAGGTAAATAAAGGTAAAAAGGGTCAGATTAGGTATTACATAGAGTCCAAAATAGTTGACTCTGCGGTTCTGTATTCAATGCAGCCATTTTTTTCCTTGAGCAAATTCTTATGCCAACTCTGCACAAGCATGGCTGACATTACAGCACAAACAGGAAAGCAATGAACAAATAAGATGGTTATACAGCAATCTGTTACAAAAGTAGTATCATATGTCAATTTTTTTTTTTGCATTTGCATAGACCACTCAAGGGAGGAAGGCTTCATTCACAGTTTCAGAGGCTTCTTTCTGGCACTTGGTTCCAAATACTTGGGAAGAACATCAGGGTAGGATAAGAGGCATGTGGAGCAGGGAGTATAGTAGACAGGAGAGACAGCTTGTAATGTGATAAATAAGAAACAAAACAGAGTCCCAACAGGAAAGAATCATGGTCCCAAAGACATGCCTTAAATGACCAGCTTCCTTCACCCGCCTGTCCTATACAACAGTGTTGGGTAAAGATGAAAAGATGATGGTCTACAGGATTATTGCTTTAGACACAGAAACATTAGAAAGAGATTTGAGGTGGAGTATGCATGCCCATAGATTTGATAGCATTTCCTCTTTTTGCTATGAAGGGCATACACACACACACACACACACACACACACACACACACACACACACACATATATATATATACTATCTAACAAATTACTTGAAACAGACTACTTTCTAAAGGTGAACAAATGTTTTATTATGGCTCACTGTTCTAAATGCACAAGGCCTAGGGATTTCATCTAATGAAGACTTCTTTCTGATAAAAATCCCACTGTAGTATAGTGGTATCCTCTGGCAAGACATAGAAAAGACACATGGCCATATGTGGCTACACTCTATTTTTTAATATATGATTATATGCAACCTTAATCACTTCCTTAAGGTTATGTTTCTAAAGTCCATAGTTACATAAAGTGTCCAGTTACATAAAGTGCCTCTTATTACTGCAAATATATGGCAGAAACCCCTGTGTGAACTCAAATGTAAATTAAAATATAAAAGAGTATTTGTCCAGAGGTGGATAAAAATAGTTTTCTTAAGTTAAAAAGCAAGGGAACTCCATAATTGCTAATACTCTCCCTAGAGAACTGTTAAAATCTTATTTCCATTGTGAGTGTAAATCACATGGACTGTGTCTTTCACAATACCTTTCTAAAGAATGCTAGCAAACAAGTGATATAATTTATACTCCAATGTGATTTATGATGCCATGAAATGCATGAGTGTAAAGAGATTTGCTGTGCGTGCTAAGGCAAATTCATTCATCACTTTATGTAATAATCCTGAGCCATATATTCAATGAAGAAGTTACCAAAGACATTGTTACTATTTCATTCAGCACTTAGAATGTAAAGTTTAGCAGAACTCACTAATACTATTCAATGGATTTTCTTTCATGTGGAATACACGTCTCCCTTTAGCTATTGGTTTCTGAGATGAAGAGGAAGAAAATCAGTGACACTAAGAACCATAAAAGATCAAAATCATTCCCTAGCAGAAGACTTAGTAAAATGAAATATTCAACTATGGAATTTTATAGCATGAGCCAAAATCTATACTGGATTTTGACAATTATCTTCCAAAATGTTTTCACTTAGTAAATCATGCTGAATAAGATATTTTTAAAAGAAATGTGGTATTTTGTCTATGTTTATAGTTCATTGGCTAATTACATGGCACACAAAATGTGTTAGAATTCAGAACAACAAAAACATTATATTCTTACTAGTAGAGAAAAAATGCACAACAATGTTCTTAATAAAAAGAAGTGTGGCCAGGCGGCGGCGCACGCCTTTAATCCCAGCACTCCGGAGGCAGAGCCAGGCGGATCTCTGTGAGTTCGAGGCCAGCCTGGACTACCAAGTGAGTTCCAGGAAAAGGCGCAAAGCTACACAGAGAAATCCTGTCTCAAAAAAACAAAACAAAAAAAAAAAGAGTGTTTGCAAAGAAATTTGTAAAGACCAATTACTATCTGTGTCATGGAAATAAGGTATAAATTAGCTGTAAATAAGTCTACACTTTTAAGAGTTTTAGCCCTGTATATAAAATACTCAAAATTACTGTAAATGTTTTTATGCTTTTTGGTTAGGCATTGATTACTTCAGCTTTGATGATTTTAATAGCAGTAACTCATTCTGCAGTTTTGATTAATCACACCTTATTATATGTTATATAATATTAATATTAATAATATATATAATATATATAATATAATATAATTATGTAATATAAATAATAATAATCATAATATTATGATTTTTCATAAAACATAAAATATAAACTTGAGTTTTGTCTTAATTATCAACATTAGATGATAGTACAAATAGCTATAATATTTAAAAAGGAAAAATTTTAAGTTAGTTATTTAAATGTTTGGGGTTTGCAAAAATCTACTCAATATACATAATATTGGCCCAACAAGATAGCTGCCCATCTGAGTTTAATGACCCCCAGAATCCATATTTTATAGTACAGAACTGACTCTTACAAATTGTTTTTCTACCTCCACATGCCTTCAGTGGCATGTACACACATACACACACACAAACACACACACACATAAACACACACACATATACACACATACTCACACACAGAGCCCTACATCAAAACAAATAAAATAAGAAATTTAAAAATACAATATTAGAAATCATAGTAATGAAATATAAAAAATTTGAAATATTTCAGACTTTCTTCTCATATCTGCCATACATTAAATCATTCACTTGTCACAATTCTATAGGCAGCAGATATCAATTTCAATTCACAAATAAAAAAAAAAAGCATGAGGATATTCCAAGTTCATTAATTGGATGCTTTAGAGATGTGGGTTAAATAAAAAAAATGTGCTATTTTTATTGAACTTTATCATTAAAACATTATCTTAAGAGAAGAATCGACTCATAGTCACTGCAAAGCAATCGAATCATCTAGAAGGACTTCTCTCATTTGCAGCCATGGGGAAAGTGTGCAGGAATGTATGAACTTCTATAATACTTTTAAAAGACTACTCATGTTTCTAAGCTGACACAGTAGTGAAGATTTTCTGGCTGCCTTGGACATCTCCATTAGCTGACAAAACCTGTATATTCAAAACAAACAAACAAAATATAGCCATTGCTGTTCCCTTTGTATTTAGTTCTCATCTTCCATAGTAGTTGTCACCTGACCTATGCGTTCTTGAGCCCTATATTAGAAGTATGAATGACACTGTTAAAAAGGGAGCAGAGAATGCATTTTATGAAGTGCCATAATGATGTGCATGGCCATTGCCCAACATCTCCAGAGCTCCTACACCAACTGGATGTTTCCTACTTTGAATCAAGTTCTTACCCACTGAATTTTCCCTGCCCCAAAGGGTGGATAATCTTTAGCTTTGGCCATCAAGCTGCAATAATGTTCATTACAGGCAAGAAGAAAATTTTATTTATTCAATATTACATAAAAAACAATTGGGGACTTTATTATGATCTCATAATCTCACTGGCTCTGAGCTAATTTTTTTTTTTTTTTTGGAATACCAGTTGTATTTTTACAGTATGTCTTTTTAATAAACCATTCCATGTATTTTTTTGTACTGATTACTCATAATTCTACAAGATATAATACAAAACATTTATTATAGTATTGAATGTTGTCAGTTACAAAGATGTGTGCATAGGCCACTAACCACAGTGATGTGTTGGTGGTTCTCATTATGTGACCTACTTTACGTATATTTCACTACTTATATCTGTCTTACCTCTGTAGCTCTTGTGGATGGGCCTCTGTCACCTCTATAAAAATATATATGTTACTGTTGAATATTTTGTGTCTGAGCCTTTTAAAAATATCTTTTTTCAAACATCCAACCAATGTTTATGTATTTTCCAGTGTCAACCATTACAAAATATTTGGGGGAATTTTTTATAGTCATTATTCAATCAAAGTAATTTTTTAAAACTTCTGCAACTTGACTTAGCACATTTAAATGTAATGACCACTTATTACTGAATTTAGGCAATAAAACTTTCACAGCTTTCATATGTTTTGTCATGTCTAAAGGATATTTTGTAGCTGGCTTAGGATTTTGAAAATGAGTTATTTTATGATCCTGCTTTCACTGAGTTTCTATTCACCCACTCAACAAATATTTCCTAATCTCCTTTTCTATTGGAACTGTATATAGTACAAAGACAGGAATGATTTACAAGACTGTCTCTGGCACACTATGGGAACCAGGTGTTGGGTCAGAAAGAGTACACTATTAGTGACAGTTTTGCTTCTAAATTCCTTAGTATATTAAGTATATTCAAATGCTAGACTGTTGTAGAAGAATGATGATCCTTAGTGTTTCATAAAATTAAAAAAAGTCAAGACTAAAACAATCAAAATAAACATCCACAACCGTTAAAACAAATTAGAATTCTTAATAGGTTCTTAAAAAATACTTGTGTCCTTTGAATATTGCAAAATTTAATCATCTGATATTGATAAAAAATTTATCAGCAAAACTTTAGAAAGTAGTGCTTGTTTCCTAATCTTTAGTTTATGCTGGAGTTTAGACCTAGCATACCAATTTTTAGAAATGTGCTATCTGGCGAAAGCCATGCTATCTACAAATATATACATAACAAAAGGTTGAAAATACAAACTTAGTGTGATAACTTGGTTTGTGATGCAATGTAATAAATAGTGCTTATCTAGTGAATGCAATTGCAGTGATTGCGACCCATGGCTAATGTAGTAGGGCATTGTCATCTGAAAAAAAATGTTTACACTTATATATGAGAGTATAGTTTGTGTTGGTTTTGTTTTTGATTGTTTTGGAGAGCATTAATCAGACTCAATTGCTGTGGCAGAATGCCTGAGAAAACAGCTCAAGATGGGGAGGATTTAGTTTGGCTCACAGTTTAAGAAACTACAATCCATGGTCAGGTGGCTCCATTAGGTCTTGGAACTGCTGAGGTAAATCATCATGGTGGAGAAAGCTCAGCAGAGCAGAAATGCCCATCTTATCACAGCCAAGAGGTCGTGAGCAAGAAGAAAGAGCTAGTGACCAGGTCTAAACATCAAGAGCATGTCCCAAATGTTCCATTGCCTCTATCTGTTCCTTAGAATCAGATATGATTCTGATAAATCTATATATCAGAATATCTATGAATTCATAATGTGGTATAGGTGAAATTAGAACCCTCACAATCTAATGAATTTTTAATGACTAGAGCCACAAATACATTTGTAGGGCACTTCAATATACAAACTAACAGTTTCTAAGCACATTACAACCAACTTTAATGTTTTTTAATTTAAAATATCTCATAGTCTAATGATTCACTTCAACTTGCTGTTTGCATCCCAGTGGCTTAGCACTGTTTATAAAGAGAGTCACTCTCAATATAATTATATGATTTTTTTGAAACAACATTGAGTGTTATAACTAACACAAAATATTCACTCATTAATAATTAAATTTAGAGCCACAAATTTTACACAGTTAATACGGGTGGGCTTAGATATTCAATATTCACACTATCAAACATTCCATTGAATAACTGCTGTGAAAAAAGCATGAGAAGATAAATTTAAAAACTTAAGTCTTGAAGCTATAAAATAAAATTAAGTAAAATATTATCCATGGCATTACAATGCCAAATGAAGACCCCTAAATTATGTCTTTATACAAGGTGCCGCATGTAAATCTGAAGAAGAAGGCAAATGGATGAACTGACATTAGTTTTTAGTCATCCAAATGGACCAGACACTGAAGCAGTTGTGGAGAATTAAAGAGCAGATTTTCTTAAAAGAATCTAGCAGACAACAATATAGATGAATGCAAATACATAAAACTTACCCGTATAATTGTTTACTCCATAGAGATCCAAATTTTAAAACAATAACAATCAGTAGAAATAACTGAAGATAATTAATTCATAGAGTATCCTTGTCAATCAAGTATTACATTTAACATTGTGATATAATCCATACATTATAATAAGGTTTGGAATTCGGGAAACATTTTTCCATAGACTCTATATAAAAATCCTTTTTTTCTTAGGCCAGCCTGGAAAGT
This sequence comes from Peromyscus maniculatus bairdii, assembly GCF_049852395.1. Classification (NCBI taxonomy): domain Eukaryota; kingdom Metazoa; phylum Chordata; class Mammalia; order Rodentia; family Cricetidae; genus Peromyscus; species Peromyscus maniculatus. Next base: position 27,499,555 of record NC_134869.1, on the reverse strand, counting down.
ATAATATGAATACAATTTAGCTGTCATGCACAGGGCAGGTTTGAAATAAAATGTCTTTGTCACTTGAACCTCTGTAGAACAAGTCTTTATTTTTGAAATTCAGATTTTTTTTTCAGGTCTTTTATACTAGCGACATTTGTGCTGAAAACTGTGATAATCTTATTGAAAGACAGTGAGCTGAGAAGCACTGGGGACACATTAGTCCTAACTGATACCCAAAGGCAGGTCTCTATTTCTTCCTTATTACTACAACCTATTTTTTAACCTGAAGATTCTTTGAATGGTCTTCCACACCAGGTTACTTTACATCTCAGAATACACTGTCAGTGTTTGCAGACACTTTTAGTTACACATCAGTTGCCATACGCTCTCTACTGTGTAGAGGTCCGTAACACAATATCCTAAAATTCACAAAAGGGTCCCTTGCAGCAAGGAACTGTCTGGTCTAAAATGCCAATAATGACACTGTTTAATGCATAACTCTTTCAAATGTGAATCAAGACTCCATATTGGCTTTAAGGTAACTGAAGGCAAGGGTTCAAAAAAAAATGGCAATAATCAAAGTTTTTTTTTTTTTAAGTGTGCAATTTACCCCAAATTACTTAGAATAAAGCAGACAATGGATCTAAGGTGTTTCTGGCTATATGCTCTGTGTTGTACAGCTTCACTGTAGTCTTGGTTCTGAACACAAGCTTACTAGGTATCCTGCATGGTGTCACCCCACACAACAGTAGCTGTTGCTATGAGAAACACCTGGCTCAGATTTAACACTAATGAGTGTCCAAACTATAATGGGTTCTTTTTTACCTTAGATAGAAAGTTTGCTTTTTTTAGAAATACAATAACCTTAATACACTCCTAGCAAAATCACTGAGCACGTAAGTATCAGAAAAGAATATCTTTGCATTGGACTGCATTAGAATATTCAGTTTCAAATTTTCCTTTTTGAGTTGCTGACTTCAATTTCATGAAAATTAAATGGATTTTGACTTGGGGGTGAAGACAGACTTTCTAACAGTTTCTGAACTATTTCATAAATATACTTCTGCCATTTTATATGATGTGTTTGTGTGAAACTGCCCTGTCAGCATTGATGATCATAACTAAAAACCTATCAAACCTGAGATGTATACTCTTCATCCTATGCAAATATTAAAAAAATTAATTTTAATTATTCTTTTCTTTTTGTTTTTTCAAGATAGGTTTTCTCTGTGTAACAGCCTCAGCTGTCCTGGACCTCACTTTTTAGACCAGGCTAACCTCAAATTCACAGAGCTCTACTTGCCTCTGCCTTCTAAATGATGGAATTAAAGGTATGTGCCACCACTGCCCTACTGAATTTTAATTTTTAGGGTAAAAACAATCACATCCATATTATTAGTGTGAAAATTTGAATATATTTTAATAAATAGTTTAATATAATGTATACAAAATAATATTTTAAGTGAAGTAGTACCTTTGTGATTTATTGTCAGTAAACATCTGACTTTTACAAATATGTAGAATACTGATAGATTTGGATTATATAAAATTTTGGGGGTCAAAAAGTAGTTAGGAGTGGAAAATGTTTAGGAAATCCTAGCTTAAATGGCTCATAGACTTAAAAATTTACCTGAGCTTTACTTTTGCCTGTTTTTTTTTCCATTTTCTATGGAATCTCCTAGAAAAAAAATGTATGAAAAGCAGAAAACAAAGGAGATATTGAGTCTCACATAGTTGAATACTAATGTTGATGAATGCTAGCCCTCTATTAAATATAACATAAAGTAACCGACTTAATTAGCTGATTGGAAGAAATATGACTTTTGCATTTGTATGCTGTCAAAACACACTAAAGACACACACACACACACACACACACACACACACACACACACACTCAAAATAAGACTTTTAGTTGATAGAAACCCCTGGTTTTACACCTTATATTTAATCAAAGCTTCCTTCTTCTTTGAGAAAGAACATCAGGCTAGTAAATATGGAGTGTAGGTTGTAAGGTGAAAGGAGATGTGTGGGTACAGTGTTCTGGGAATAAACAAGGCCACCTGGATGATGGCTGGCTGTGGTAGGAGTTACTGGTATGTATTATCATTGCATTGATCTCTGACACTTTTCCTAAAATCTATCCTGCCCTAAACAGAATGAAAAAGCAAGAAGAAAAGCAAGGTAAGGGAATTTCCAAGCTCTCAAAATTTATGGAAAGAGGCAGACAAGACAAAATTCCTGTGGTGTCTATAGGATGAAATGGAAATGTCCAGCTACAACTGCAGGAAATAATACAAAATTTTTCTCACCTGTGGCTATTGAGTTGTAAGAATGTTAGATAGGACCAGATAAATCAATCAGCCACAACCTTCTTGGAATATCTCAGCAATAAAACTACAATGAATGTAGCGTTGTTTACTTTTGTTATTCAAAAGATATCATGAATATAATATGATCTTTTAAAAATATTTTTACTTATTTATTCATTTAATTGTGTGTGTGTGTGTGTGTGTGTGTGTGTGTGTGTGTGTGTGTGTGTGTGTGTGTGTTTACAACACCTTACACATTTGCAGGACAGAGGACAATGGGCCAAAGTCAGGTCACTTCTTCCAATATTTTCCAACATGTAGGTCACACAAATAGAACTCAAGTATCAAGCACAGGAGCAAATGCCTTATCCAGTGAGTCCATCTCCCAAACTCCCTGGGACCTAACCCTATCTTAATTTATCACATCAGTTACTTTATCAACCAATGAACAAACAAACAAAAACAACTAATTATTTTTGCCTTTATTTGTTGGATGTGAAGCAAGAGTTTCTGACTTGGATACTGTCAGTCTTTTCTGTTAAGGTAAGAGAATGTCATAATGTAGTCTTCTAGGAAGTAGAATACAAATAAATGCTTTTTGTTCAAAATTCCCATTCCATAAGCAAATGGAAAATGTCTTCCTAGATTTAAAAAGATATGTGATAGAATAAATTCCCATGAGGTATTTGAAGAATTCCAATTAAAGAAAACATGTGAACTCCTCCATAGTTTATTTTACCCTATTAACAACGTGCAATTTAAATGCATAGGAAGCAACAAAATAAAAGCACTATCATCACAACATCAAATCACTTCTCAGTATCGATAGTTCTTGGTTTTTGGATCCCTTAGCTCAAAGATGGCAAAATAAAGAGATGCGTAAGCCACTTTGTAAAATTGTACAGTATTTACACAATTATCTTGCAATTCTTATCATAGTCTTTAAATCATTCTAAAACACCTAGATATTAAAGATGTAGTATATTTTGATCAACTGTCTTGTATAGAGAAGGGGATTGAGAGGTCTGTCTGTGTTCATTACAGATGCAATCGTTTTTTATGATACTTTAGATCTGTGGTTGGTTTAATTCATGAATGCATAACCCCCGATATGCAGAGCTGAATATGTTATTTACCGTTATGTAACCAGTATTCTGAAAAACACAAGCTAAGTGCTTTATAAAAATATTAATTTTAGGGAATCATGCAGCAGAAAACATTTTTGGCACGTATTTGGTGAGTTTGTGTACAGATGTTTTCATTTGTATCTGTATGAGTACACATTGGTGCAGATGCATGGGCGCCCACTTGCCAGAGGTTGACATCACTTGATGCCTTCCCCTGTAACTCCACAATATTTATCGAGGCAGGGTTCCCATGAGCTAGACAACCTAGCTAGCTTACGTGGGAATCCCAGCCTCTGACTCATGAGTGTTGGGATGACAATTGGCTGCCACACTTGCCTGGCTTTTATATGGGTTCTGGAGCTCCAGATTCATGTCCCCACCATTATCCAATAAGTTCTTTATCCACCAAGTCACACTGCTAGCCCAAATCACAGATTTTAGTGACCCACAATAGTTCAATTTTTGAACTATTGAGAGCAAGAAAAAGCTAAATGACCATGACAGTTATGAAATTCCTTCAAACAGGCCTTTCTCACCTTATTCCACCGAAATCAGCTATTAAATCTCATGATAAATGAAGATTAGGTTTTGAATCTTTCAATAGCTCCAGGTATATGCTATTCATATTATAACACATCAATAAACAACAGAATGAGCCTACATGACAAGGTTCAGAAACAATTATTGTGCAAGGAACTAAAGAATTATAATGTGCTTACTTAGCACAGACTCAAACATGGCAATAAGTTGTAGAAAAACATATTGCTCTAAAAACCTTTAATCCATTATTTTTAAGATTAATTTTAATTGTGTGTTTGCATGTGTGTCTGTATATTGGTATGGGCACATGAATACGGGTACTTATGGAGACGTAGGGCATCACAAGCCCTGGAGCTAAAGTTATAGACAGCTGTCAGTTGCCTGATATGGGTTCTGGGAATAAAACTCAAGTTCCTCTGCAAGAGCAGTACACTTTCTTTTTCTTTTTCTTTTTTTTTAAGTTTATTTCTTTTTTTTTAATTTTTTTTTATTTTACGACACCATTCAGTTCAACCTAATAGCCACAGATTCCCCTGTTCTCCCCTTCTCGCCCCCTTCCCCCTCCCCCCAGCCCACCCCTCATTCCCACCTCCTCCAGATCAAGGTCTCCCCCAAGGACCGGGATCGACCTGGTAGACTCAGTCCAGGCAGGTCCATTCCCCGCCTCCTAGATCGAGCCAAGTGTCCCTGCATAAGTCCCAGGATCGGCTGATCCATCTCATTAGCACCAAGAACACAGAATTCCTTTTGATAAAGAACAAGTTCATTAAATTAAGGTATATGCCAGAGGTTATAAATTGGTTTTCAGGCTGGAAACCCAGATATATTCCACTTATAAAGCTTAAAGTATTGAGGATGACGTAATTGGATGCTAAAAAACAATTGAAATGTCACAGCCACTTTCAGACTAGAAGTTTATAATTCTTAACTCAATAGCACTTTTCCCAAGCACTATGGATTGTCAGCCTGCAACTGTGATTAATTTATCTGACACATTGCACCAGTTTTATCATTTTATGAGAAAAATGTGTATGCTTCTGCACATTAAGACCAGTTAGCTTTACAATAGAGGGCATGACAGCAACATAGAAATTTATAAGTAAAACTCGATAAGGTCAAATATTAAATGTGCAATTAAAAAAATGTATTTTTTGCCTGACGGTGATGGTACACACTGTTGATCCCAGCAGCTTGGGAGGCAGAGCCAAGCGGATCTCTGTGAGTTCGAGGCTAGACTGGTCTTCAGAGCGAGACCCAGGACAGGCACCAAAACTACACAGAAAAACCCTGTCTCGAAAAAAAAAAATGTTCATAAGTCTACTAGTCCATTTTTATTTTATTAGTTACTCCAAAATACTCTACCCATTTGAAACATAGCATATAATAACGAGTTATTATAAAATCCATTAATTTTTAGTTGAACTTTAAGGAAGGTGCTGGAATGCTGAGAAGACTATGCACTCAGGAAGCAGAGGCAGGAACATCAGAAACTTGAGACTTGTCCAATAACAAACAAAGATGACAAACTGACTCTTCTATTCAGGAAATTGTCATATAGCTGGGAAGTAAAAGCTATATGCAAAGGTGTTAATTTCCTCATAGCCTTTCTGCACCTCTGTGATGGCGTTAACCAAACAACAGTATAATAATAACACTTAATGGATGCTTGCTGTGAGCTCTGACTGTGCTGTTCCAAATAATTTTGGCATTTTTAATGATTTAATCCTCATTACAATGTAACATTGTCTTTCTCTTATGTCCATTTTACAGAGGCATAAGTACAGGTTATTTCACATATACTTATTTTATTCAAAATTATATTTTCTCATCATATTGACTATCCTTTTTAAATGAACTCTTCTTACAGCATGGTATTCTGTCCTATATCAGTCAGTACATTTTCCTAAAGAACAACGATCTCTGCTAGAATTGGGATCTAACAAGTGAAAGAGATAATGCTTGGAGCTAAAAGTGCTTCTCAAATTTGTAAATGTTCTTAAAAGGAGAAAAGTGATCTCATAACCCATGGAAATTGTCTGACTAAATATTAGTGTCCATAACACTTTATTGACACATGTATGCTTGTGCGTTTACATTCTGTCCCTGGATTCTTCCACTGTGGAGTGGCAAAGCTAATTAACTGAGAGAGATCTGATGGTTCACAAACTCTAAGACATTTATTACCTAGCCCTTCCCAGAACTTTTGCTTAGTCATGAATACATAGAAGGAAATTCTTTGCTTTAGAGATTCTGAGAGCACTTAAGATGCTAAGTGTTTCCCTGTAAACTCAGGAGAAGATAAACACTAACTTTTAATACTTTCAAAACTATTTGGTATTCTAGGCACATCTTAGATAATTGATGATCTGTACAAAATGTTTTTCGCACACAAATTCATCTGCCTTCTTTACTGCAAAAAAGGAAATGTGTCATTTGCCTTCTCACAGAATATTGAATAGGAAAGTAACATAATCCTTGATACTGTGTGTGAAAAATAACATGATTTTTAATCTGATATTATAAAACATGCTGATGTGCTACTAATTTTAAAACATTCACATCTTGACTAATACTCCTGAAGTGAGTTGTCGGTCTTCGTATGTTTTAGAAAATGTTCAATTTATTTTTAATAAGTTTTAGAACTGGATACATTCCTCCATTCTTCCTAGTATTTAAGAGCTGTATTGAGAAGTTAATTTTACTTCTTTCCACTCTCCCTTCTTTCTTGCTCACTTGCTTGCCTCCTTTCTATTTTAATTTATTTTTTTTCTTTCAAGACAGGGTCTCACTGTGCAGTCCCTGCTGGCCAACTCACTGTGTAGACAAGGCTAGCCCCGAACTCATAGAGAATGATCCATGTTGCCTGTGTCCAGAGTACTGGAATCAAAGCATGTACCACCAGGGCCAGTTGTTTTCATATTTTCAGTACTATCTCTGAAAAACTAAAGGTGTTTTAAGTCAAGCAAATATGCTATACATGAGTTAGAAATAGTTATGATAAAATGATGATTTGCATTGACTATTTAAAAGTACACACACCCATGTACAAACTCACAAAATGGAATGTGATAAAAGTTAAAATTAATGGGGCACAAACAAATGAGACAGCTCTGACCCACAATCTTTTTCGGGCTAACTAGACTCAGTGTGATGCAAACACTAGCTACAGCATCTCTACAGAAAGCACTGTCATCATAAGAGATAAACACTGACCCTTCCCCCATTAGTAACCCAGATTTTCCTGAGGTCACAGAGAAAATACGAATCAGTAGTTTTCTAAATGAAGCATAAAGCCTACAAAACAACCTCCTCCAAACATAGATTATTAGTCTTTTGATTAAAATATTTTGAGAATTAGAGTTCAACAGGGCAGGAGAGCAAAATATTAATCAAGGCAAATGCTGAAAAAAAGTCGCTTTGAACATTACCATTTGGCATCTGCCTGTATACACAGTTACTAGTTTTATGCTCCAGTAATGTCCGTTTAAGTTTTTGAGTGAGACTATAAAGGAGTCATGCAGAAGAGAGCCCTTGACATTCCAGGGCTGCAGTGTAGATATGGAACATGATTCCCATAAACAGTAAAGGGAAGGGAGTGTGAGAAGAATGTGCATTGAGGACTACCCGGGGTTAAGTAAACTGAGCTCACAGTTTGGATTCCGGAAATTGATTTCAATCAAAATGTAAATATTTAACAGTGGTATTTACCAGACAAAACCCTGAGAAAATATTAAATCTCTTTGCCCATTCCAATGTGTATTCCCCAGGGTTAACTCTGCCTCTACCTAGAAAGTAGTTTCCTTATTCATTTGTATTTTATGGAAAAATATTTCATAAGAACAGAGCATGTTTACTGTAAGGGAAGCTACCCAACCTGAATGCTGCCTCTACTGATGGTTGTAGATATTTGGACCTCCAGCATTAGCTTCCTCTTTGACAACCCCAAACAATGTTTATGCTTTCGAAGCAGAAGGCCCTTCCTAAGAATGGTAGAGTGAAGCTTGACGGTAAGGTGCATCTGTCTACCTCTCTCTCCATAACAGTATACCATGGCAGGTTTGCCATCAAACACCTATCTCAAGAAACATTCCAAAGGAAGAGAGTGGAAGCTAAAAGCGTCTATCTACTTCCATAGGATGCCTTTTATCACACTGGTTTTTATTTATTTATTACTTTTTTAAGGCATAGCAAGGCCTACTGAAGGAGTGAAGAAATATTAATATTTTTTTAAAAGGAGCTACAATGTACGGGTGGCTCTATGGATTTCACATTCAAAGTATGGAAGACACAAGGTCTATGGGAAATTTGATAGCAGCGGAAGCTAGAAGAAGAAGGAGGAGGTGGAGGAGGAGGAGGAGGAGGAGAGGAGGAGGAGGAGGAGGAGGAGGAGGAGGAGGAGGAGGAGGAGGAGGAGGAGGAGGAGAAGAAGAAGAAGAAGAAGAAGAAGAAGAAGAAGAAGAAGAAGAAGAAGAAGAAGAAGAAGAAAGAAGAAGAAGAAGAAGAAGAAGAAGAAACGACCATATTACAGTGGCATCATAGAAGTCAAGAATGAGAGGGCTTCAAGAACACCTTGAAGAAGTCCCAACACATTATCAAAGGCCGGGTCACATGAGTTCTGAAAATGACTACTGACTTTGGCAATTAGAAGATGCCTGACAATGAGAAGCAAGTTGTCTCTTTTTTGAATGAGTGGGGGTAGCAGTCACTTTGTGTTGAGTTAAACAGTTCGTGGAAAGTGACGGACCAGAGAGAGTGATTATAGATTGCCCTTTGTATTTGTGTAAGAAAGATAATTGAGGGGAAGATGTCATTATATGGCGAATTGGTAATGTGTCGGGTAATAGAAAGGAACTGAAGAAAAATAAAAGCAAAGTTTAGGGAATGTGGGGACAAAAAATGTCAGAATATGTCAAGAGTATAAATTCTTTACATTAATAAATGGACATGCAATACCATAGGCACAGATAACTCATGTTTGAGTTCTATTAACTATTTTTTTTTTCATGATCTGTCTCCATTTCATAGCCAAACAATTCCTTACATCTACATTAATTCCTAATTCCTTGTGGGCCTCTGACTGTTCTAATATACTGTTACGTATTGACTTCCAAGGTAGAATGAACTAAACCTGGTGCATGTATATATGCATATATGTATATATGTATGTATGTGTGTGTATTTTTGACTGTTATTCTAGTCCTAAAACAGCCCATTTTTTTCCATCTGAATAACATTCTGCTTCCATTCTTGTTTCCTCTGGGAAATTCCCTGAAATTGTCCTCTAAAAAAAATTGTTTTAATATTAACCCTGCTCCCGCAACCCAAAATGGAAACAGACACCCATTCCTCACATTTCTGCAGAATCTAGTGGATACCCAGTAACAACACATTCTGTTTTTGTTAATTTGAATTTGTTTTTCACATGGTCTCATACTCAACCTTTCACCTTCAACACCTGGAAATCTAGTATGGTAGGAATTCTCTGTCTCGGTCTGTCTCTCTCTCTCTCTCTCTCTCTCTCTCTCTCTCTCTCTCTCTCTCTCTCTCTCTCTCTCTCTCGTTTAAAGATGGTTGTTCCATGTGGACTGAGTGGGATTATCATTGGATTAGTCAGCCCGGAATTACTGGCTGCAAACCAGTACTCTTTGTCCATAAAGCCCCACTCCAGGAGTGTGATGACCTGTATAAATCATCCCCACATGGAGGCAGAGCAAGGTGGTACAGAGAGGATGAATGGAGGCTATCACAGTCTCTTCTCAGGTGCATAAGTCCAAACACCAGGTGTCTGTAGGCAGAACGTTTGGAAAGATTTAAATGACACCTTGTGTTTTCACTCTTCACCTTGGTCTTCCCTCCCTTAATTTGTCCTTGTTATACTTTCTTCCTGCTCTTTACGGTGGCACACCTACATCCTCGGTGACTCAGAACCAAAACTGCTGTCATCACTGCTTCTCTCTGCCATCCTGATACTGCCCTCATCACTGAACTTGAATTCTTTCCCCAATGGTGACTCTTAACCTGCCTTATGCGCTTTTGTATTGAGAGATCTCTTTAATTATCTCTCCTCTCATTGACCTATTGACGTTCTTCCTGCACTCCTTTTAACCTTATGTCTCCCAGATTAATCACAGATTGTTAGGGATTTCTACCAAGAAATAAACCATTCACTTTCTGTCAACAACCCTGATGCAATGCCAAGAACCTCACCTTTTTCTCTTTGTCTTTTTGTTTTTTTAACCTGTGATGCTCTTTTTTTCTATATTGTTTTTAAACTCAAACCTTACATCTCATTTATAGTTTAACGTTGCCTTTGTTTTCTAAAACCCAGGTAATCCTCTCTCTCTTTGTTATTGAAGAGACAATTCTACTCAGATTTCCTGCCCTGAGCTTTAGCATCAACCTCATTTTAGCATCTCCACTTGAATAGTGAGTTAGTGTTTGAAACTTAACAAGGCACACACACAGAATCATTAATTACCCACATGTTCTCAACATCTGATTTTCTAAAATGTTAACTATTGGCACCACCACTTACAGTGAAGTAATTTAAAAGTTCTTCATTATCCATTTTCAAATGTCCCTTCGCACATTAAACGCTTATAAATCCTACTTTCAAATGCATTCCGTTTTTCCACTTCTATTGTTATTCTTCTAGTCACTACGCTGGGAATACCTTTTGGCAAGACAATTACAGCAAGTTTTCTCATGTGCTGCTTGCAACCTTTCTCCATGACTTCATATAAGGGACACATTGACCTTTCAAATGCATGAGGGATACTATTTATTTCCCTTACTCTACACACTTTGGTGAATTTCTCTTCCTCTTTTAATCCAGTCATAATCACTTGTGATATGCAACACAAAGCCCTTTTCTAGGATGAAGACATGACACATTCTGTTTTACAGTCTTCTCTTGCCCCTTAAATAGCTTAATCTTTTGGTCAATTTAACACTTCATTTAAAAGCCGCTTTTCAAACCACTATGCACTCTTCAATATGACATGCTGTTTTCATTCCTTATAGCAACAACAACTATATAAAATTTCTTATTCATTTACTGTACTTATACTGTTGTTCTAATACCATATTTGCATATCAGACAAGGGAATTTTTGTCACTTTATACCTATCAACTAAATAACATATGGTATATATTACAAGATAAAATACATATTTATTGTTGGATATGTGTTTTTTTTTAAATGACAATTGTAATTGCCTACCCTTTAAATGTTTAGATAGGTCTTATATGTCTATTAATTATTCACTTCCCTAAAACCATAATCCATATAAGACTTACAACTATTCATTTATGACACCCAAATTAGGGTTTACCTAACATTTCAAGATGTTTTAAATCAGTAATCAGCAACTTGAATCATAATAAATCATAATAAGAATATATAATAAATAAATATTATATATAATGTACATATATAATAAAAATATGTGTTTGTGGGGGGAGAGAGAGAATAGGTTATGGGGTAACTCATGAGTGTTTTCTTCTCAGATGGTAAAATACATTAAAACTTTTACATAATAGTACAATAAGGAGAGACTATGTAAAGCATTTTATTGTATGTCTTCATTTATGTAATTATATAAACTATGATTTAATCAAGTTCTAAATAAAACCAAAAGTACCAAAATGATCATGTTGCTAAGTCTTATGCATATTTTAACAGTTCCAAGAAAAAACTTCCTTTGAAGTGGATAGGAAGTAAAGAAATAACTACAGATACTTTGTAGCCTCCTTAAAGGATATGGCCAGTTCCTGCACAGTGAGTAACAATGAAATATCCAGGATCTGCAGCTTCCGAAGACCTATTTCTTACTTGAGCTTCTTTTTTTTTTTTCCATGTGGGAATTTATTATATGTTTACGCAATGGAAATTACCATGGCTTTTCGATGGCATCTGCTCTAGCTTCCAGGAAAATATGAGGTCTTATTGGCAGAGCTAAAAAATAGTTACCCACAGGCTCTTCTGTGGGAGATTGTGATCTCTCAAAGCCACTGCCATCTTGCCTCAGCTAACCACAACTGCAGGAAATTCCAGTGGGATTGAAAGAGATCAGAAGAAATGCAAACACCGGAATAACTTAAAGGCATTAGAGACTCTATAAAATACCCTACTCCCTGGTTGAGAATAGCAAACATACACCATAGGCACATCAGGAGGCCTCAGATGCAGCATGTATTAATTGTACAGCACAGCTGAGGAAATAAAAGCTTTCAAAAGTTGGGCAGTTATTCACAAAACTATTGAACTAAAATTTAAGAGATAAAACAGCTCAACCAAACAATCTGATAAACCGGCCGATCTAATAAAAATTATTAGAATTATCTGAGGTCAACTACAATTGATTACGTGGGGCAAAGTAATAGAAACATTCACGGTTGTTTCCTAAACATATCCATCGTAAAGTAAGTTGCAAAATGTCAACCACCACCACCATAGTTATGGCTGTTTGCTAAACTAACCATATTGCTTCGCAATTCTTAGGTTCTTCTGTTTTGATTATACTGACTCAGTCTTAGGCCTGTGTGATTCAGCCCCCTCCCACATCTTTCTGCACATCTTATGGAGTTCCCTTCTCTTGCTCAGGCCTGTCACAGTGGGAGTTTAATAAATGCTACTTAGTGACGATGATGTTCCCTTATTTTCCTTTACTTCCATCCA